>NC_087474.1:49130944-49445110 GCF_036417665.1 Passer domesticus | reverse complement strand
TCAGAGAGGTTTTGTTTAAAAATCCATTTCCAGATGGTCTCTGTGATATGAAGGAAATCATGCATGAAACAACAGATTTACTGTGGTAAATATGTTTATTTACTTATTTATTTACTGTGGATTTTTAGGACAGATGCAAAGTTGTTGTTATTTTATAGTGTATTTTATTGTTGAAGTTGCTTTGTATCAGTGATGAACAAGTAGAATAAATGGAATAAAATCATCATGTTCACATTTTTAGTAGTTCAGAAAATAAATGTATCTCAAACTGTCTCTTTCAAAGGGATATTTTAGGGAATTTGGGAAAACACAGTAAGTCCTCAATATAATTAATTTCATCTTAAAATGACTTAGCTTTTTATTTACTAATCTTTATAACAAATCCTTTGTGGTAATTATATTAAAAATAGTTTCATTTTAGATCATAATTTAGGTTTTTTGGGTTTTGTTTTCCTCATTTCTCACTAGAATAACAAATGATAGTTCTATAAAGTGCTAATTTTTAAAAGTATCATCCATTCACAGAGGCATTTCTTGACATGCTGACCTTTCAAGAATTACAGCAGAGCAACTAGTGCTGGTAATTTTTTATAATGTGTGTATGTTCTGTAAAATTAGTGTTTAGAATAAAACACTCAAATTAAAAAAAAACCAAAGCACCTTTTTTGTTTTCTGTTTTTGTTTTTTGTTCTTGTTTTTGGGGAGAGAAGGGAGTTGACAGTAGATGTCAAATAGGGAACTGAAATTATGGATCCTCTGAATGAGAACAGGCTCTCTAAGATTCTAAGGTGGTTTGGCCCATCAGTCCCTAACCAGCGCCCAGGCCACCAGCACGGGTGCAGGTGTCAGCAGCTGCTCCTATCACAGGCAGGACAGGGTGCTCAGCCGTGTTTCACTGACAGTGTCACAAGGCCTTTATGAGAGTGAACTGAGTGATTTATCACAATTCAGCTTATGAGTTGCATAGTTCAATCATCTATCTTCATAAAATGCTGGTGACAGCCTCCACTGTGCATCAGAATGTTGTTAACCCAAGTATGATGCAAAGATAATATGTTTTCATGATTTATTGCCTGTGGGTCCTGTAATTACTAATTATGCATATGACAGACCACCTAGTGCATAAAATGCAGCAGAAAACCTGCAATGAAAAATTACAATAGCAGTGCAGATCAAGTTCTTATTGAAAATAAAATTTACAGTAAGGAGGGTGATGAAATTTTCTGACTCCCCCCAAAAACCATATTTACATTAGGAATTTTTAATAAAACTGCAGAAAGGGTAAAAAAAATCTACTAGGCTTTAACCTCTCTATTTTCCATTGTGGTCTCACTTCTTATTTAAAAACTAATGGAATTATTAACAGGTGAGTGGACAGAAAAAAAAATTGGAAAAGACACTGTAATTAAATATAATTCATGAAGTGTCACCTTATTCCTAAGTATCACAGGCAGACGAAACTATTAATTTTCTAATCTTTTCAGATAAGACAAAATTTCTCGTAAAATTTATTTCTTCTTTTGCCTACTAGAACAAAGAAAAAATTAAATAAATATAAAGATGTTGGTAAAATAAAAAGCAATAATAAAGTGGTTATTACAATGGTGTGGTCTGCAAAGAGCTTAAAAAGCTTTTCAAGTGTGTGTTAGTACTATAAGAAAATTGTTGAATTGTTAGAATCTATCATTTTTCCTCTTAACAAAATGCCTGAAGGAAAAAGAAACAAAAAATAAACTTACAATATATGTACAACCTTCATACTTGAGTTAGAGTCTTTGGCTTGAGTGCCTTCTTTAGAAATTAACAAAAAAAAATCTGTAAAAATTCTATAAAAATTTATCTACTCTACAAACTGCTGGTCCTTCTATTCACACAAAGATTGATGCAGATGCAGGAGTGGAACTGCATTTCAAGGCAGAAGTTTCTTCAAACAACTTACTTGATGCTCAGGAATTATTAATTTAGGTTGATTCCCTCACTGTCAGAACATATTCAGTACAGTAAATGTAACTTGAGTTGGGAGCAATTTTTGATCATGAAATCTAGTAGTAGTGGTGACGGGGAGAAGTGCCTCTCCATTACAAGGATTTTATTATCACAGGCTGGTAGGTGTGAAGGATACTGCAGCTCATCTAATCCAGCTCCATGAAAACTTGGGGTTTTCTGTATGTTGGCCTAAATTCTCATCTGGTACAGATACCTGGAAGTTCAGGAGTTCAGCAGAGGCATTTTTAATTAGCTCACCATTGCAATTTCCTCATCAGTGACATTAACCCCAGCGGAACTCCCTGTACCAAAAGGACAAAGAGGTATTTGTGTGGCTCCTTAGTGCTTATAGTTATTGTTATTATTTTTGAGACCTATGATTTTATAATTGTAATGATAACATCACAGTTTCAGATCTCTCAATCCCTCTGATACTGACTAGAAGATACTTGTATCATGTGCATGTGGATATGCATCAGTGTGTTTTTCCCATGTCAGCTCTCCCAGTGTCCTATGAATTATATTGACAGGGCTGCTCGGTCCTGGCTCTCTTCTCTTACAGCCAATGGATTCATTCTGCATTTCAAAGGTGCCTCCTCTAGGACCCAGCACTGTAACAGTGCTTAGCTCTGATCTCACTGCTGTGCTGAAAGATCCACTGCTGTGTGGCTGCGTTTGAAAGACCTGCCTTTTCTCTCTTACTGGGTGCGAAGTCATTCCTCATTTTCCAGGAGTCTGGGGAAACTCCACTGACATTGACAGTTCATCTAATGCTGTGTTAAGAAGCAGCAAAATAGGGCACTCTTGATTTGAATAGGTGGTCTGATACCTTTTCAAAGATGTGAGGTTGTCATTTAAACAATGTATTCCTCTTCTACAAGCCCTAGTGAAAAATGCATGTGAGAGGGAATGCTGCCATATCAAACTGGCAGGGAAGCAGAGGAGCTGGAGGCATTTCCAAGTTTCTTCACTTCTTAGAACTTCTTTTATGCGGAAAGGCTGCTCTTATTAGCTACTTTCTCATAAATGAACACAGGAAATACATCCTCAAAACATAGGGCAGAGTAATGGACAGAGTCAGAGTACAGGCTGTCTTGACACTGAGATCTAAATTGCATTGTCCAAAAGCAGTCTGTGAAAGACAATATTCAGTAAAATGTAAAGTAGTCATACAATGCTAGCATTTTAAATTATGTTTTTATGGTTTTCTTGGAAAACCACTCCCTAAGATCCAAATATTTTAATGTGTCTCCCTTTGAGATGGGATATATTTTATGTTTACCTGCTACTGTGCTCTTAACAAAGAAAACAGAATGTATAATGACAATATCGTCCTGTACAAACAGGACAAGAGGACATAGCCTCAAGAAGTGCCAGGGGAGGTTCAGATTGGATATCAGGAAGAATGTTTCCACTGAAACTGTGTTTAAACATCGGAACAGGCTGCCCAGGGGGATGGTGGCATCATCATTCTGGATGTGTTCAAGGAACAACTAGAAATGGTACTTAGTTCTGTGGTTTAGTTGCCATGATGCTGTTCAGTCAAAGGCTGAACTCCATGATCTTGGAGGTCTTTACCAGCCTTAGTGATTGTATGATTCTATTAAAAAATAACTTCTGTTGAGAAAGTGGATCATTTGAAATTATCATTATTTTAAGACTTTATTTTTGTTTGCTAAGAAATTTATTGTTTATTTTTCTCTGTCAGCTTTCTGGTTTTGCAAAACCTACACCTACTCAACACAATAGAAATAGTGATCTGTGACAGTAAATACATGCAAATTATGGAGAAAATATTTTCTTGGAGCAAGGAGCATCTTGGACTTCTCCCTTGCAGAGTGCTATGGCAGGGTTATATCACATTTTCCTTAGGGATTCTGATAGAAGAGAACAGGCTGTTTGCTTTTCAAATCAAGATCCCAGTGTCCAAAGCAAATGCTTTCAACATTTTGGACCTGGCTCTGTCTTCAGTAGCCAACAATGCAGCACAATAGGAGTGAACAACAGAGCAGAACAGTTCATGCTGAGACCTCAAAGTCCATGCAAAGTCATTCGCACATGAGACTGGATTTTGTGAGTTTGGGCTTAATTTCAGCTGAAAAAAATACAGCCCTCAGGCATGGAGACTTTTACTAATACAAAACAAAGTCCACTATGTGGGGACAACTGTAATATTTGCTCTATACACACTTCAGCAACAAACTAAAATCACAATTCAGTTTGCATATAAACCTTTATCTCCACCTCTATAGGACCCTGGTTCATGCACAAAAATGTCTTCTGCTGTGCAGAGTTCTATGGATTTGTTTGTGGCTGCAGAACTGGTCTGCAGCAAGGTTAAGTCCAATCTCAATGTGTTACTAACAGGATTTCAACCATGCCATGGAAAGCCATTCAAATAAAATCACTTTTCATATGTAGCGCTGGTTGGTTCTCGAAGTCGAGTATTCCAGGTTTAAAAAATCCAAATGGCTTTAAATTAAAAATGGTTTAATGTCATTTGAGTTTAATAAAAAATAAGAAACACGAATAAACTGGTCATTGGTATTTGCAAGATAATGTCAACATTTAGTAATTTTTTCAGCTGGGAGCAGTGGGTTTGCTTTTTCTACAGTTCATGCCTCTAGGACAGAGGCAGAGGTATAAGAAAATCCTTGTGAATTGTGCTAGATTTAATTTAGAAGGAAAAATTGCAATGTTTCTCCTACTTGTTATGAGGGGCCTATGTACAATGAAGATAAAACTAGAAACAGAATTTTTGTATTATGGTATTAAGTTACAAAAGAGGGCTGCTTTGCAAATTTCCTTTGAAAAACTCTGGAGCCTAGAGCTTTCTGTATCTTCTAAGCAGGAGCATAATGAGAGTGCTACAGGTGCTGATTTGAAAGTATTGCCAAATGCGTAACATAAAAGCTGTTTTTGTGTTCCACAAGTTAAGTGATAAAGCTCAGTCACCTCTTCTCCCTTCATATACTTCAAACTCTCAGTCATGCATTGATGACCACAAAAGATGCATTGAAAGAACTGTTTGGATATCTGAGATATATTTAGGCTTCATGTTGCCAGAGTACTTTAAGATGTGCACAGTTTTTATACCTTTGAGTAATCTCCTACTAAAAAATGTTTTTTAAATATTCTTGTTGATTCAGAGCTCAGGCTGGTAAGCTTGTCTCAAGCATTTAAAATATCAAAACAATGTTACACTTGATATTAGCTGTTGGTCAAAAAATGTCAATTCCCTTTTAGTTCAATGGAGTTTTTCTGCTTTTTCTGTACCTGCTTTTTTCTTACCAACAAAACCGTCTGCAATGAGTTCTGTTCTGTTTGCAATTAAGTATGCTGCTTACACCAAAGTCAAAGTGTTTAAGTTGGGAACTAGTGAGAAAATCTAGGGGAATACCACTAGTCTATGCTTCTGAATCTTCCCTGAATACTTCAGTATTGTGAAATTAAAAGTTACATATTCACCCCCTCTCTACAATATTTTTTTATATACTTTAGCCATCATGAATGTGCCAAGAATAAGAATTTTCTGTCATTGTTTTGTAGGCATCTGAACTTGATTAGTCCAAAGATAAGAAAAAATACCGATGTTTAGTTGCTCTATTCTTTTCAAATTTAGCAATTTAAATAATAAATATACAATAAATATAAATAATTGTATGTGATACAAAAGGGTGTCAAATTCAGAAAGGCCTTCCCAAATAAAGTTAAATGAAGCATGACAGAATAATAGCCACAAAACAAGTATCTTAAAGTTTCATACGATGGAAAGTACTGGTTAGCTCACTTATCAAAATATTATGATGCTTAGCAAATAAAAATAATAATTCAGTGCAGTATGATATCTAGCAGATGATGATTAAAATTATAAAATGAAGTTAAAGATGTATAAGTATAATGATGTTTCTAAGATGGTTTACTTCTTATAATTTACAAGGAAAAATGAAAACAATTTTTCAGAAAAAAATCTGGAGGTTTCTTTTATAAAGTGTTTATGTAGGATAAAGCAGATTTAAATTGCCGCATTTGATAACGATTATTGAAATTGCTTGACTCTTAATAATAGGTCATATATTATATTAGCATGTTCCTAGTTTAAGTAAAGAAAGTTGATTTTGTTCTAGGTGCTCTTAGATATAGGTAAATGTCTTCAAGTCTCAATGATGATGATTGTCTGGGTGTGGGGGACAATGTTGTATGGTAACTATGGTGCTGCCAGCTGAAAGGCAGATAAAGCTAGATGCTGCTCTGAAAAGATTTTTGGGGAGTCCAGAACAGTTATACTAAATAATAAGTAATATGCTAAGTTAGTATAATGGTTATGCTAAATAATATTTTGATTAGTAATGGTCCCTCATAGATAATGAGTGACCATTGCTTGTTTCTTAGTAAAGATTAATTCAGGAGCCATTCATGGAGGTGATTGCCATTGAGCAGGTGTCTTATGCAATGCCAGGGCACAGACTGCATCTTGAGAACCAACATTTTCTGATTTTCTGATGTGATATTGACTGGAATAGAGGAAGAGAGCAGTGGCAAAAGTTGTGTTTGATCTCTAACAGCATTCTTTCTGCAAGCTGAAACACACATCAATATTTTAATTTCCAAGTGTATGTGTTTTCATGTCTAGGACAAAATTTAACAATTTCATTTTATTTTTTTAAATGAGAATAAAGAATGTGTGAAGAACAGAAGAGAGAGGAGAGGAAAATCCTGTGCATTAAAAGCTAAAATTGTTTCAGAAGTTCCATAAGATTCTACAAGTGTCTAAATATAGAATTTGTGAATATTTTTTCTGTCATTCAAGTGCAAACATTATTTTACCTGTTTTTATTACTTTTCAGTAAGAGACAGAACAAAAAGAAATCTTTATGAATTTGACCATTATTTGCCAGGTTTATGGTTCATTACATTAAAATCACTACGAGTCAAGCCTTTTATAAGAATATGTTTGAATATCATAAAGACTCTGCAGCATTGTAGATTTATATAATTGTTATATTTTCTGTTTCCCACACAACAGTATTAACTGTGGAAACAAGAAAATTACCCACCCTTTCAAAAATGCATCCTATACATACAAGGCTAGAGATGCATATAAAGCTGAATTCTCATTTTTTATCCTCTGGTATTAACTTGTAGAGCAAAAACAGTATAAATTGGATATCACCAACAGGCAAAATTGGAACATTTTTCCAACTCCTCACCTTAAAAAAGAACTCTGAGCTTAAACATGAGGACAAAATTTAACATAGCTGTTTTGTTTCTGTTGGAAAACAAGATTTTCCATCATCAAAATTCAAGGACTGCATTTTACACTGTCTTATCTTACTGCTCATCAAATAGCCAAAAAATGAATAATAATTAAAATAAAAATATGTTTTTTGAATCAAAAGCCCTAAAACAGATTATATACTTAAATAGCTTATTTAAGAAACAATCTAAAATATTATATTAGGTGGAGCTGTGATTTTGCATTTCAAGTTTAAAATTACAATGTACTAAATACTGAAAAAGCACAGATCGTGTAATTACATCTGGTGATTATATTTTATCTTTTTCTGATTGAATATTCATGGCATATACTGCTGTATATTTGAACACAGCTGAATATTTCAAACAAAACATTGTTGGCTTTTTTTCTTATAGTCAGAAATACTAGTGCAAAATTGTACTGAGTTGGTGAGGTACACCAGGAATAACAATTACATCACCATCCTAAAACATGGTTCTGTCTGGCTAAAGTGAAAGCAGTAACAAACAAACCTTTCCCTCTGTCTTTAGGCTGAGTATTGAGGGCTCCTAGTCGAATATGCAAGAAATTACAATACAAAATATTTACTACAGCAGTGGGAACTAATAACCCATATGCAGCTGCATAGCCTTTCATTGCTCCAGTGCTTCATGGAGATATTGATAATATTCTTTCCTTGTTTTCTTCTTTACATGTAAATTGAATTTTGGGTTACAGTCCTATATCAAAATTAAGACAAAGTTCTGTTCTGATGTGGCAGATGTTATGGTGTTAACGTCAGAAGTATTTTGTCCATGTACAGACTGTATAAGCTAGCACTCATTGATAGTCACTACATGGGTCAGTACCTTTTAAAGGAAGATTTGATCACACAAGGCTATCCATAGAAGAATTTGAGACTTTGCTGCTATAGTTTTCCCTGAGGCAAAACTCAACCAGATGTTATCTTTCTGAGTTCTCCATTATGTATTAAACCCTTGTACTTTTTCAGTATTCGTTAATCTAGTTCTTCTTCCATGTCTGTAATAAGCAAAACATCTGTTTCTTCTTGTTCAATCAAAGTGCCTAACTCAAGAGTCCCACTTTTAAAATAATGTCATTTAAATAGAAAACGTACATAGAGAGTATGCATTTCATTATGATATTTAATTTGCATATGAAACCATCTTTTCCAGAGCTCAGTAGGGAATTTGTGGTGGCAGCAATATGTATTTCTTTTTTTTTCCCTCTCAACTTGCATACCAAAAAAGAATAAGAAGAAAAGGAATGCAAATAAATATATGTATCAGCTCAGATGAGGAAATTAAACTGCAAGGAGAAACCATCATTGTGCATTTGGGATGTAGGTCATCCTAAACTTACCAGCTGAAAATTCTTTTATTGTAAGGAGACATGATCTGCTCTTACTAATGAGTCTTGGTTTAGAGAAAGATCTCATCAAGCAAAAATAATCCTTATATACATGAGGGTTGTAATAAAATACTACAATCAAAACAGGTCATGCAGCTATACAAATTTATCCCCTATAATTATATATTTATATATATCCCAATAATAATTTAAGTTCCTGACACAAATCAGATAAAAACAGTGGCAGAGATAAAAGGTGCTTTTAGTGTTGTGACTGGGGAGCACAATTCTGTAAAGACAATAGTGAGTATTTGGTGAGTAGTAATGAGAAATCCTCATTAGCATTCATCAGTAAACTCCACAAGAAAAAAATGTACCAGTAAGTTTTCTAAGCAAAAATAAAATTGTACAAGAATTTTTGAGACAACTTTGAGCCAGAACAGTTGGGAATATTACTGTCATACTGCAAAGATCCATGAGGATGGGTAATACCTTTAGCTAAATAAACAGCCTTAATTTATGATTATTTTATATCAATACACTGAAGAGTTCATAAAGCAGAAACAGTGTCATCTTTCAGGGACTGACAGGAATGATTCTAGCTTGTAGGGTCAGATATGTTTAATGTAGGCAAAAAACCAATGCTTCTCCAATCATGCCTCTAGCAAGCAGCTTCCAGACTGCAATGTGTCCCCTTAGTATATCTTCCTAAATGCTGTGCACACAGAGAGAATGCATGAAATCACTTTTGCTTCCAACCTGCAGCTCTCCTCATGCTCTCATTTCCTGATCTGCTCAGGAGAGCCACCTGCTCCGCTCATCCACCTTCCCTCCACCTGCTTTTTGCCTTGAGTCATTGTAATGTTCAGTTTCCCAGCATGCTGCTGGTGAGCTTGGGGGGTTTTCCCTTCACTGCACATGGGCACAGCACAGTACAAACACAAAATACAAAAGTACAGATTGAAATAACTGAAGTATTTTGCATCTCATGCCATATTTAACTTAAAAACCTTTTCTCATTAATACTTTCAGTTCATTCTTTTATGAAGGAGTATCCTCAAGAGGTGAGGATGGTGAGCTTACCCTTATTATATGAAATACAATGAATTTCCAATTTCATAGCACATTCATCTGTCTCTAGCTCTATCAGTTGTCATGGTGGGTTCTCTCACTCCCACTCCTCAACAGGGCAAGGGGAGAAAATAGGACTGAGATGTTCATGGAGTGAAATAAAGACAGGGAGATCATATACCAATTACAGTTGCAAGCAAAACAGACTCGGCTTGTGAAAATTAATTTAATTCATTGCCAATTAAACTAGATCTAGGTAGTGAGAAACAAAGATAATCATTAAAACAACACCTTATTCTTCCTTGTTGAAGCTCAGCTTCTTCAGTCACAACTCTTCTACATCCTGCTCCTGAGCAGTACAGGAGGGGATGCAGGGATAAGACCAGAACTCTGCTGCTCCTGCTCTCTTGAGCTGTTGCTCTTCTCTGGGGGCCAGAGCCCCTCCCTTCCCTGCTCTCACTCTCCCTTGGAGCTGGCAGGGCCGTTTCTGACTCGTTTTCTCTCATCTCTCCCTGCCTGGGGCTGAGGGGCTTCCCTGTGTTCAGCTGTGCACCTTCTTGTCTCATGTACTGCAGTGTCTTGGTTTCTGCAATATCCCCCTTTCCAGAGAGGGCTTTAGATATACCTCCCTTTGTGATGAACTGCTCATGCCACTGCTTTTGTGCCTCATGTTTTAATGGCCAATTCTTCATTTTTGTCCAAGAAAGCTTACAAACAGAAAAAAAATTCCCTCATATTTGGTACATTAGGTCTTTCATCTGTTTTTACTCTAGATTGAATAAGCTTACAGGCTTTAGTAGTAACATTTCTTACTGATACATTTTCAAGAGGCTTCTGCTACTTTTATTCATACTAATGAATTTCCTGAGACTATTATGAGAAGAGCACCCTGTTTTATATCACAACTTGATCTCATATTTTAAACAAAGATGTGCAAATACTAGGAAAAAATATTCATCAAATTTTTAGGTATATGTCTTTGCTGTGACTATTGTTCTTTGTTCATAGAAGGTAACATTCTTTTGAATATTTTGAAAAGTTATGTTGCGTTATATTTCTGCTGACATTTTGCTTTCCACTTAATTTTAGAAACACCTTATTACATTGCATTGTGCTTTATTTTGACAAATGACATTTTGCTAAGGTGACTTTATCTAGGTGGAGAAAATATTGCTTGTAAGAGGTGCCATCACTTCCAGTTCGCTTTTACTACAGCATTTGCTACTCGCTTGCTGACCCAGCATAATTTGTCTGCAGGGAAATGAGTAGAACAAACCAGCACCCTTTGGCAGTTCTTAGTGTGCCAGGCAAACTGGCTTTCTGCCAGCTGCTGGAGACAACATTAGAAGTATAAATTCTGTGGGTTTTAAAAGACCTGAATGAATGAACAATTCCATCTGCTTCACTGCTGCCAGTATTTGGAGGATGGTGCTCCTGTAAGATTGTGGGGTTTTCAGAAATATGCTAGTTATGAAGTTCCTCTGTGATAATGCCTTCCTCTGTCTTCTTCTTCTTCTCTGAGTAGCTCTACATCTCAATTAGCTGTGAATTCACTTCATGAGCCTTTTTCCCTCCTATTTTTTCCTTTACCTCTTCTTGGAAATATCTGAAGCGATACATGCCTTACATGAGCATAATGTGCCCTTTGGCTCTCTTAGTCACTATAGTTAAATGGATGAATCAATATCTTTTCCTTCAGAACTTAATCATAGAGACAATT
Source organism: Passer domesticus (assembly GCF_036417665.1). NCBI lineage: Eukaryota > Metazoa > Chordata > Aves > Passeriformes > Passeridae > Passer > Passer domesticus. The sequence goes on along the minus strand of NC_087474.1, from coordinate 49,433,726 downwards.
AAGACATATTCTTTATTAGGAAAATGCAGAATATGGCCTTTTGATAGGGAAGGTGAGTGATAACATCTGTAGTTAGATACTATTATGCCTGTGAGCATGGACACTTCAGTAATTCCAAGACTTGTATTTATGATATAATGTGGATTTCTTTGTAACTGTCACTTTAATAACAATACCTCATTATCCCACTAAAATGATTGCATTTCTGCAGTAACCTTTAGTAAACCTTATATAATGAGCCACACAAAAGAGACACACAAAACACTTAGAGATAACGCTTAGAGTTAGTAAAATGTTGCAATGGTTTTTTTGTTCTTCATAGGCTCTGGTCTCAATGATGGGCAGTGGCATGAAGTTCGATTCCTGGCTAAGGAAAATTTTGCTGTCCTCACCATTGATGGCGATGAAGCTTCAGCTGTTCGAACTAACAGCCCTCTACAAGTCAAGACGGGAGAAAAATATTTCTTTGGAGGTAAAAAAATAGCAAAACAAATACATGCCTAAAGTGCTGTTGTCTTTTAATGTATATAACAGGTGAAATGGAGCTCAGGATGTAATTCATTTATGTGTATCTTCTTATGGGGTAAAAGCCTAGGTGTACAATATTAAACTTAATTTCACTTTCAATATAACTTGGAATGATTTCTCAGATCTCTGAACATTTCAGAGAAAGGGCACTCTTAATAGTTTAAACAAAATGTACCAAGTGGAGAAATAAACTCAACTTTTTAAGTTTGAAATCCTGAAGAGGAAAAAAAAATAAATAATTGTTCAGGACAGGTCCTGATTTTTTTGCTGATTTTTAAGTGCTGTCATGATTGTGGGTAATTGAGAAGCTCTCATAGGTTGAAGTCTTAGACTGTTCAGTATTTTTGTTTGGTGACAGTTCACATACTAAAAAGGGGTGCTAAAAATTTTACCTTTGATATTTCTTGTGCTTGGTCTTCTATGATAGCATTATGAAAATAAAAAAGGCATCAAAAATCTTGGATGTTTAAAACTGACATTTAAATTTCTATATTTAAAAGTTTGTGTGTCAAAAATATTTTTGATCTGTAAAAAATGCAGGTTGCACTTTTGAAGTGTGCCACACCTTTGAGGTTGAGCATGAATTCTTCAGACAGAGAACATAAACTTTAAAAGCAGAATTTATCAGTGTTAAGAATTGATTTCCTTAAAACTTACAAGGTACCTGTCTAATAAAAATAAAATAGAAATGTGATACTATAAATAGTCGTAACAGTAGTCAAGGAATGGAAAATTTACATGAAGTACTCTAAATAGAAAGGGAAAACAGTAATTTCAAGTTTGTTTGAATTTCATTTTGTTATCAAATTAAAGCTCTGTCACAAGAGTTAAACTTCCTGTTGTTGTAACATGCCTATTTTCCAATATTCAGCTAATCTTGTATTTTTAGCCTATTGTCTCAAATAAGAGTTCTAGTATAGCCAGTTTCCACATGCTAAAGTGTGAAAATTATTTTGTTGTCAAAACATAGTATGTTCAATTTGTCAGAACAGTCTGTGATATTTTAATTAAATGAAATTATTAAGCACACATAGGAGACAATGCAAAGAAGTGCTGCATATAATATATAAAGTGTTAAATTCCGTTAATTTTGATAGGTAAAATCCCCGGATCACTATTTCATTTTTGGAGAGAGATTGACTGATTTCTAAAATGTCTTTTACCTGAAATGTCTTTTACCTCTGTTTCTGTCTTTTTGAGGGATAGATTTTCTAGATTCTACAGGTAGCTTTTATACTCTTTCTCAGTCAAAAGTCAGGTTGATTTGTTGTCATTTCAGTTGGACTATGAAATTTGCTTGATTTGTCATTGTTGACCTGTACTTTATAATTCCATCATTCTTCCATAAAAAACAAGTATGCATGCAGATATTATCCTAGTGGTATATGGAAGTCAATCATGAAATCCCTGAAGTCTCATTCCCACATCTGTTCATGCAAATACATGGTCCTGTTACATAAACTATGGGATGTTTGTTTTTCCTTAGTATCTTTTGTCCTCAGAAAGGTCTTCTAAAGTTATGTCAAAAAAACAGTGGTGTCCTAACCTTCATGTCCCAAGTTTGTTTCAAAATCTGCATTTGCAACACTTTACTTACTCACATAAACTGTCAGAAGCTGTGAATCTGAAAAAGCTTAACTTATAGAACCCATTTATAATATTTTGCTTACACATGAAAATTTCTATATAAATGTATGTTATTTATTTATGTATATATAGATAATATATTAAAGGCTGCAACCTTTAAGACAGTCTTTTGGAGGCATGTTAGAAATCTACCTTTTGTATTCATGACCTGCATCTTATAAGTCAAAGGTATTTTTGTTCTGTTCCCTGCAAATGTACATGTTCCTCATTACTTGTCTTTAGAAGCACTCCAAGTCATGGCTTTAAACAAATAACATTTACAAGAGAATGTAGAGAAGGAGAATAGTGAGAACCTCAAAAATTTGTGCCAGGTGGTCATCAAAGATATTGTCATTAGTTTCCTTAGGAATAAGTTCAGATAAGAAAGTATCAAGCACTTATTTGCTGCAAATACACCTAGTTGTTTAGGAAATGATAGCTTCTTGAATTCAGAGGGCAGTAGCCATCTACACAATGCTAGATGGCTGCCAGAAATAATTATCAATTCTTTGGTGATTATATGTTTTCATTGTGAAAATGAATCTAGATTTCTTTGTTAAAGAATTGAATATGATAGTTACAGATACACTGTTAAACCTTTGCATTATGAAATATAAACATATATAGTAGATGTAGATGTTAAATGATGAGATTTAAAGATAGCAGTGTTATGATTTTCATCCAATCCCACTGCTATATTTCTTGACCTTTCAAAATACTGAGAAAACTCAGTCCATTGAATTTTTGTTTAGAGAGGTTGTACAGCATTTCTAGCATGCTCTGAACACTCTTTGATGGCCTACTTCATCTTTGAAGGAGCTACTATATGTTTGCAAGTGTTTTGTTGCCCAAACTTTCCCTTTCCAGAATAAGTGAGCCTCTTTATTTTCCTGTTTCCTGGTGTCAATACAACAAATGTGTACTACAGGAAATGTTATTGTCTTTGCTGAAGAAAAGATTTAGAAGTTGCATTTCAACACTGCAGTACAATATTTTCTCAAAAATGTTTGTCATAGACCAGCACAGACAAATTTTTACAACACATGCAGAGGCATTTGAATAAAGGAGATGTGGAAACCAGAATATTTTGTGACTTCTGGTTGTAGAACTAACTTTTCTAGTTTTGAAAAACTAGAAAAGTAACTAGTACATTTACTAGTAAGTAAATTATAAGAGTATTAGTCATTTCTTTGTCAGAGAATATTATGTTCAGTACTATTAAAATGTTTTTTCCACCTTGCTTTGTGCCTCTCCGGTGCCATCTCCCAGAAATACTGAGATCCTCCCAAGGGATAGACAGTAGTGATGTTTTATTCAAGCCTAAAGAGTATGGGGAAGCTGTGTAAGATGAGCCATTTCTGTAGATTGTGTGAATGTGGGAGGATGGGTGCTAATTGCCTATTGCCCTTTTGTATAACTTATTTTCTGCCCACCGGTTTTATTTTCCTTCTTTTTCTTCTTTGAATGTGTGTTTTTGGAAAGAAGTGAACTTCCCTTCCCTACTAAGCTCTAGAGAATTATGTTTCTTTGTTGTTTCCAATTATCTGCATAAAACAAAGAAACAGAACAGAGGATGTGAATCACAGAGTGAAAATGAGTCCATTAACCTCGTTTGCACTGTTGGAGATAAAGGGCTTTTGTAAAGCATCCTAAGCTTTCACCAAACCACCAAATAGCTGCCTGATGTCCATAGGAAATATTTGATTAGAGACATAATTTTGACTTGTTTCTATGGCATTTATTTTTAATTGTGTCTACTTTTCCCCTCCTTTTCACTGGCTCAAGGATGGGATAGTTTTTAGTACGAGTGCTAAATTTTCATTGAGAACAAAGGTGTGCTGTGAGCATCAGTCAATCCATTCTGTGCTGCTTTTTCTGACAAGCACAGATGAAGGGAATATGCAGTAAGTTTCCTATGGGACACCAGTCTAAGGTGTGTAGAAAGTTCTCCCTTTCTCTGCAAAACACATGGAGTCTTGTTCCAGGAGTAGAATTCATTTTGAAAAGTTGTGTTGGTCTAAAAGTCCATAAAATCAGAGACAATGGAAGGAGGAGGGAACTTTAGGACAAAAATTACCTTCCTTTGTTTCACATTTCCTGGACTCTTCTGTGAACACTTCCTTCTTAAAGATCTTTGTGCAGTGTCTCTAAATTTTTCATTGTTATCCATTGTTATAATTGTGTGGATTGTTTTAATTAAGAGCCATTGCAGTAATGGCCACAGTTCCTAAGTAGTGTCATTGGCTTTTAAAAAGCATCTGAAGTATCATAATTGCAAGTATTATTATTAGGAAGGGGTCATTTTTCCTGTTTTGTTGAGTGGGGGGGCATGTTTCTGTAGCTCAAATTCAAATTTGTTCAGCAAAACCAAATCTGAGTTTTTAGGTGTCACAACAAATAAATGAGACACATCTAATGGCAATTCATATTATCTGTTACCTAAAAAATAAAAAATATCTGCTGACTTCATTCCTGCAAGTCCGAAAGTTCTCACATATAAATAAGTAACAATTGTTTGGTTGAATTTGTATTTTTGCTGATCTTTTCTGCAGATTTTTTGTATGTCAGGTCTTCAGTTTTGCTGCCCGTTTGCTGTTTGTGGGTGGTTTGGGTTTTCTTTAGCATGTATGACCACAAAACAGGATGCTCAAATTTGCATTTCTTGTGGAAAGAGTCTTGAGTGTGTTTTGAAATCTTTCTTCTAATGATCATAATGCTACTGTAAACTCAAATACAAATCCATGAGGAGAACACAAAGGAAATTCCAAGTAACTCGGAGTATAATGTGGTTTTTGTGTGTCGTCAACATTAATCTTCAGGTATTCTCCCAAGTCAGACCTACAAAACAATGGTCAACACATGAAATGGAAATAAAAGAATTGGAATAGGTCATATATTTTAACAGCCCTCATTGTTAAATTGGAATGCTTATAAGTCAATACACGAGCAAAGAATGCAGATATGCAAAATCTATAAACATAAGCAAAGAAAGGAAGTGCTTGTAGCAAGTAAAAGAAAAAATTAGATGGCAGGCAATTATAAACCTCTCTCTGGTATTTAGTACATGATTGAGATTCTTTATTATTTCATCATCTCACATGTACTATGAATAAGGAAAAACAACTGAGTTCACATTCCCTTTATACAACTGAGAGAACTGAAGAGTTGCTCATCATTTCCCATTAACTCTTTGAGATTTATGCTTTTTTCATCATTTTAAATTTTTGTTTATTTCACTCAGATAATTTGAAGGTTAGAAAAATGAGACCAAGTAAAATAATGGTGACTTTCTGTGATTAATTTTCAGTGATGTCAGTGATGTCAATGTGCCAATCCACCAATACATTTTATACAACAGTACAAGCAGAAACACTGGAGGCAGATTGATGTCCTGAAGAAAAACATGTGTAGGCAAAAAGCTGGTACAATGTGCAAGCAAATAAAAGATTAAATGCATGGTAATGGCAGTTTAAGAATGTATGTATGGGGGCATGAGTCTTGCTGGACTAACTTCAGCTTTTGAGTAAAGGTCTATTAAATATGAGAAATGTCTACCCACTGAAATATAAATGGATGAAGTCCTGAAAAGTGCTCTCCTTGTTGCAACATAAATCTCTTGTTAAGCTGAAGATTTTACCCACAGAATATATATCTAGAAGTTTCTCAAAAAAATAAAGCATAGGAACTTAATCTCTTTTACTTTATTTTCTTTGAAACACTAAAGCAAATGTTTGTATGCAGCAGAAAAGAGAACATCAAATTTTTCAATACATTTTCTTTACTCTTACTGTCATTTAAAACCAAGAAAGAACAAAGAATAAGGAAGAATATATACCATAGAAAGTAAACCTGCATGGACAGGGAAAGGACTAAATTGACTTTATGGAACTCTATTGTCTCTAACTCTGTGAGTATATTATTTACTTCCTTTTTTACTAAGTACAATAGTCATACTGTTCCTTGAGTCTAATTGTTCCAGTCTCTGAATATTCCAGAAAATTAAAATAAAAATAGGGGAAATTCCCTATCTAGTACAGATCTTGACTCTAAACAAAAAGGAAAAGTGCTTGTAAAAATCATCCACACTTCTTCTAAAGCAAACACTTTTTTGGAGAAGGAAATTTCTGCTGAAGACCCAGAAGAAAGGTATTGGAGACATATTCAGAAGTCAAAATTATACCTATATTCTATATGGCCCTCTTTTATTTGCTTTATTAGGTCAAGCAACAAGGTTTTTGGTACCAGTAAGTGAAAAAAAATACTGGTAGAAGGGGAAGGGTAGGCATTTCAAAAAGCAGTGAAAGTTGGTAGGAGTGTTAACCAGTACTAATCACTAGTCAGTAGTGATTAGAGCTCTATGGTTTTAGAACATGTAAAACAAAGTAGTCTATTGATTTCATTAGGAATCACAAGTATGTCTGTAGGTGTGTCTGAATTGTGATGTGAAAAATAAATACATATGCTTTTCTGTTGTGTGAAAATAATCATACTTCCAAGTAGTGGAGAATGCTAATTAATGTTGGAATAACACTTCCACCAACTTTAACTGTTTCTCAAGGGTATCCTGGCTAAGTTTATGCATGTGCTTATTTCCTTATCTACACAGGAAAAAAATAATAGAAATGAGAAAAGGTAAATTGCTGGTGCCATCAATAAGCCATACTGTTTTCGGAGGCTTTCCTTTCTTTGGGGAGAGACTTACTGACACTCCTCAGTGGATTTTCCATAGCAAAATCTTTAAAATTATAGGCTAATAGAATCATAGAATGGCTTGGATTGGGAGGGAAGATAAATGTAGTTCCAACCCTTCTGTCCTGGGCAGTGGCATGTTCACTAGACCAGATTGCTGAGAGCCCCATCCAGCCTGGCCTTAATTCCAGGGACAGGGCATCCACAACTTTTCTGAGCAATCTGTTGTAGTGTCTCACCACCCTCACAGTAAGGAAATTCTTCCTAACATTTGATCTAAACCTCCTCTCTTTCAGTTTGAAGCCATTTGTCCTCTTTCTTGTAAAGGATCCCTCTTCATATTCCTTGTAGGCTCCCTTCAGATTCTGTAAAGCCACAATTAGTTCACCTGCCAGTAATTAGGTCACTTTCAGCCTTGTATTTCCAGGCTGAAAAATCCAGTTCTCTCAGCCTTTCCTCATGCGAGAGGTGGTCAATCCAACTGGTCACCTTGGTGACCTCCCTTTTTTCTCCCACACCTCTAAACATAAGACAAATTTTCCGTCACATTTCAATGTTTTAAGTATGTAAATGGGCACCTATTAATATTGTAAACAACCTTAGGCAAAAAGTTGTCTTAATCTTATCACCATTGATTCTGGTGACATTCAGACAACTGACTTACTTTTCAGAGAAATCTACTTATCTAGATAATTGTGATCATTAACGACTTTGAAATCTGATTTAATGAATCATAAATGCATAACAGGAGAAAGAAAACCAGATATCACCAAATGTAGTGTTTCTGAAAATGGGAGACAGAACAAAAACGTTATTTAGAAAAAGGCCTGCCTGACTCATATGGTCTGAGTGGAGAATAGTTCTCAGTGCTGATTGTAAATTCTGTCACATATATGAAACCTGATTGGAGCTCCAATTATAATTACTATCTGCTGTTTCTACTATATAAGCAAGCTGCAGGTAGTCCTTTGTGTCTAGGGCTGCCAATTAAATCCTTGCATGCCTGCAGTCCCAGGTTGTTATCACCTTCTACTGAAGACAACAAATCTCATCATATAAAAGTGGCAGTCTACAGCTCTAACAAGAACACTTATTAGTGATGCTTTTGTAAATCATGAAACAGATTTTGAAGGCTTATCTCTTCCAAAGAAAGAACTTTATTGAATCTCACAGTCAGTGGTGTAGAGCTGATTTATCTGCATAAATTGGCAAAATGGAACCATGAAGCTGAAACAGAAGGTTTAAAGACTTTTTCTTTCACTTACCAGCTAAATACTGAACTTACCTGTATAGTACTTTGCAGCAGGAAGTACCAAGTTGGAGATGCACAAATCTCCAGCATGGATTGCTGATGGAAACTGGCTTACTTCCCAGTTTGCATTAAATTACCTTGTAAGTGTCAAAGTATGTTTGCTTTGAGTTTAATTTGGGGTGGAGAAGGTTTGATAATGCAGTACTAAATATATAATATTGATGATATCTTTAGGGGGGAATCGGTGGTTAACCAGTAAATTGCTAGACAATTTTGTGTTATTAAGTCCTGTCAAAGACATTGCCATTCAGCTTATTCACTGAATGGCTACAATCCTTTTTTTGCTTTTTTGGGTGGGGGGGGAGTTGGGTTTTTTCTCTAAGACAGAGCAATTTCTCTGAAATAGCATAAATACTAACCATGAAGCTGTTAAAAACATCCTGTGTTTATGAATGAAGAAACGAAATATGAGACTTTTGAGAGATGATGGTCACTGTCAAGGTTATAGTACAAACTGGAGAAAAGAGAAACTAGATTTGTTTCCATGGCAATAAAGAATACCCTTAGTCTCTTTGAGTTCATTGTCTATCATACAAAATGCATGCATAACTCTACTGAGAGTCCTGAGAAGTGATTTTACAGACTTTTTGACTCTGGAGTGAGACCTGCATGCTTATCATTTGATCTAGTCCAACAAACCCAAGTCAGATTAGATGCTGTGGCTAGTAATATATAATGACTGAAAATCCTTTGGTAAAAAAACTTCTATTCATCAATAATAATCGTCAAATAGCGGTGCTGTGTGTAGCAGTGTGCATATTTTTATATCTGTGTAGGAAGTATTTTGCTTTAATCTATAACAGAAAAAATACTCACTAGAGAGCACTAAGGATATTTCCTTGTGAATCTTTTTTTTTTCCAAGTAGATGATGAAAAAAGAAGCAAGCTCTAGTGGTGCTTGAAAATGCTTCATCTGCTCTTCATACCTAAGTTTTATTGTTCTTACTGACCAGACTTCCTGAAACACTTTCCATAGTTACTTGACATTTTTTAGTCAGTTTTTGAAAACTGATTTTCATATTTGATTCTGTATGTTTGGATATTTCTGTGGAGCTTCAGAGTGAACATTGGGGGTTTTTTGTAATTAATTAGGGCTTTTATGGTTTCACTTGCATCATAATAAAATGGAGTAGAATTTTGGAATTAGATGTTCAGATCCCATATTCCCATGATTTTAACTCATAGGAACAGGTTGCAGAGAGTCAACCCTCTTGCATTTTTTTATACTCTTTTATTTATACTCATTGTCCTTGCAATTCATGTTCCCCATTGACTTGATAAGAGCTTTTCCATGTCTTTTTTTTTTCTAATTGCACATTCACTATCGCCTCTTATTAAGACCTTGGTGAAGTACAGGGGAAAACACAACTCTAAAGGAAGAGTCTTTAATTATTTGAATGTCTTCAAAATCATGGAGTAAGTAAACAGTGCTTATGCTGAAAATTACTCAGTTATTCTGTAGATACTTGATGAAAATCTTGAGATAGCACAAAGATGGAATACTGCATATCTTGATGCATGTTGAAGAAAGGTCACTGAGGAATTATACAACTGGAATAATAAATGAACCTTAAATCTTTCTGAGAGTAGTGGGGCTCTTTTTTGTCAGTTATATATTCCTATTTCATTTTTAAAAAGATTTTATTATATTTATGATCTCAACAAAAGTCAAATAGGACAGGTCTTTATAAATGCAGTGAATGATCTTTTCAAGAATCCTACAAATATTAGTAAAAAGACTATAGTCATATCTCATGTTAGTGGCCAGAAATATAAAAATATCAAATCCACCTATCATTTGGTAAAGTGGAATTCTTGTTTAGTCAAAAATTGTTTTTGATATGTGCCATCGGCCACTGGGATGGTTCTACAAAATGACACAATTACATTTGCATATATGTGCACTCATTAAAAATGTGTTCAACAAAACTAATTTTGTCTAGTGCTTCAGCATTGTGAAGTTCAAACAAAGATGCAAAATCCGTTGTTGGTACAGTTCATCTGCAGAAAAAAATTCCTGAATGTCACACAAGTATGTGAAATATGAAGGGTTTTGTATTTGTCTCTGTTCCATACTTGAATCTGTAGTAGGCAAGTACTTAATAGATTACGCCATGTGCAAGGTCTTTTAGCTTTTCACTGATGACTTTCAGAGTTATACTCAGGCACTGTAGCTGACACTCAAAAAATTGATTTGGCTTGCATACATGCTTTGTATAATTAATACTGTGGCATCCAAATGACCCAATAATTTAAAATTAATAAAGACAGATCTTCAAAAGTCACATTTGATTGAGAAAGCAAAAGAGTACTGCAACCAACGATCTCCATAGAAATTTTGCAGTAAAACTTTCCTTAATTGGGTCAAAGAAGTTTGCTATGATTCTAATATCTTTTAAAAGTATTCTTTATAATACTGCTATTGCAAATGTATTAACAATTATTCTAGATTACATTCTATTCTTTAGTTGAGTGTATTTGAGAAAGGCTTTGACTAATGAATGTATTCTCAGCACGTCATTACAGTGAGGCAGCTATCCAAGTCATTGTATTTCTCTTTTTAGATTTGTTTTCAGAGTCAAGAACAAATGTGTGTGCACTCTGATGGAATTTCAGAACTAACTCAGATTTTACTGAGCTGAAAAAAAAGGTAATCCTCTGAAGAGGGTGATATCAACATTCAGAGAGCATTCTTAAGGAAATTTGTTTCATCCAACATCTTTTTTACTCTTTGGAGTGTGACATAGAGAGAATTCTTCCTTACCCATAATTTTTCATGAAACTGCTCTGAAACTAGTCTCATTTAAAAATTCACTCCATTTTCTGCCTTGCTATTTCAGGAGATGCAAGGGCAGGAAGAATGTGATTATTAGCAGTTTCAGAAACAGCCTTAGAGTTTACTGCTCTACAGATCACAATGATTGGGACTCACATTTGTAATCCTATTGATCTGCAGTTTCATTATCTTTCAACATTTCAGAAGCATACAAACTGTATGTAAGATGCTTTAAAATTGAAGTATTTTGTTTTCATCATAAGCTTAAGACTGTTTCAAAAATACTTTGCATATAATGAAAATAAAAAAGGAATTCTACAAGGTGCATGGACCATTCAAAAATAAAATTAATGAGGAATGCTATTGTTATGTGTGAAGGGTTTACACTAAAATATATTTTGGAAAGAAAAAAAAAAGCCTAATTTAAAAAAGGGTTACACGAGTGTATCCCATTCCCTTTTCCTGCATCCCATTGTCAGATCCACTGGAGATGGATGCTTTAGTCTGCATGAACTTTACGATGGTATTTTAGTTTTCTGCTTCAGTCAAAGTTTTTGTTCTTCATTAATGCACCCTACTACTCTTAAATATGTGGTGTTACAGTGAACAACCATTTATAATTTTTAAATTATTATATTCCATTGTTAAAATTCAAATTTCCTAAACATGCTTCTTTAACATAGTGGAATCACTTTGTACTTATTATCTCTAGCGAAAAATTGTTATTCTTATCTTAGTTAATAAGTGTTTATTTGACTTTTCTGATACCTTATTTTCTGGTCTAATTAAAAATTGAAAGACAAAGGTGGATTTCCCTCTTATGCTCTTAAAAATCTACCCCAGTTGAAATAAAGCTGTAGAGATTTGGAGAGGGTTCAATATATTGCAGCATGGCTGTGTGTGACCCTTAGCAAGCTATTTAACATCTGCTGTTCAGTTCAGCTACCTACAAAATTACATTAAAGGTATTAATTTGAGGGTGACTAATTAAAAATTGGCTGTGGACAATACAATTGACTCTATTCCCAATACTAATGTATTACTTATCGTTGAAAATTCAAGTCCTCGTTATTTATTACTACAAATAATTATTAAAAGTTCATTTTAAGCCCCAGTGACTATATATTTACTGAAAATGGTTTATGTTTTATCAGTTTTGAAATCTGAGCTTTTTGTAAAAGTAATACTGCATTAAAAAAGGAAAAGTTTTATGAAAAAGCATACTGTTTGAAATGTTAGTTTTGTCTGTTAAATTTAGAAAGATATTTAATGTTATTTGTCCCATTTTAGAAAGCTTACATGCTTTACAAGCATCATGGATAACAAATGACATTTATGCATATACACATATATATACAAACATGTGTATGTATATCTATACATACCTATCTATCAAGATAGATAGATAGATAGATATGAGTATGTGTGTGGTATAAAAACATCATATTTTGATTTCCTGATGAGTTAGAGATAAGTTAGCTGTAAAAAAAGACCCAGCTGTGTAAAGGACAATACGATGTGACTTATGGATGAAACTAAAACAGAATGAACAGAATTACTAATATAAGTTCAGTTTCTGAAGTGAAGTTACTTATGTACTTACTGAGAAAATTCAGAATTAATGAATATAATGAGTAACTAAAAGAATTTTATCCTCTCCTTTATGAATAATTTGCTGATATTTTTTCTCCAAGGAAAACAGTTGTTGCATACATGTCTTCTGATAAATTACTCAGAGTTCTACGTAAATAAATTACAATCTGAGAGACTTATTACTAGACTTCTTTAAAGGGTATTTGTGAGTCAGTTTAGATTTATGACACAATGCAAATCAAATTTTCAGTTATTGTTATTGATACTAGTGTTATTAAAAATTAATCATCTTATGCACAAGGGATAAAGATGACAAATCCAGGAATATGCCTTGAAGATGCACTGAAATTAATATTCTTGAAAGAGTAATGTGACTGAATCTTCTTGCTTATTAGTATACTTTTGACAAGCAGTACAGAGATTATTTAAGAAGATTTGTATTAATAAAATATCTAATAATATAAAAAGAGTGCTCTGTTTAAGACTGAAATAATTTTAGGTAAACATAAAATAGAATGAATTTTTATTGTACTAATAGACAATGACAACTTTGTTTTAAACTGAGGGAAGGCTAATTTTTTAACCTAAGTGAATAAAATAATAAAAAATAGACACTTTATTATTTCCTGACAGTTTCTTCTTTCTCCTAAATAGCACTTGTATACAGAGAGAGTAATAGGAATATATTTCAGTATTTTATTTGCATTATTTCACAATCTATGAAAGCAGATAAAGAAAAACAAAGCTTAGATTTTTTTCTAAGTGTTTTTGCGTCATGGAGTGATATATTTTCATATCTCAAAATCATGTGTGCAAATTGATTGATGGTGGTATTAACAGCCATGAAGGACTTCAAATGTGCTGTATTGTGTGTTTCAGTAATGAAACAGATTTAACCTTAGCAATTGCCAAGGGATGCACCTTTATTTTACTGTGAGCCTTCATGATATACTGGTGCTGCCAAATTTCATAGAATCATTGCCAAAATATGAGAGATACATGATGAAGTAATATTTGGGAGAATAAAAAGAGCATGTAATACTTAATATAACACTTAGAATTATATAAAAACGTACAGTCTTAAAATGTTCACTCTTGCAACATAATTGAAATTTTATTAAATTGCTTAAAGTTTACTGAAAAATGTTTAGCTCTGTGATCAGAAAACTGTCTAGATTGTAAAACAGAATAAACGTTGTGGAAATAAATGATAGCATATTTTTATGTATTGAGCAAATTCTGTGTTTACAGGAACATTATGATTGAGGAGATACACACCACTTTCTATTGTCCTCTGACTTCATGCTAATGCCAGGATAAGATATTTTTTAAGGAGTGATTAGAGGGTCAGTTTGTTTTTATAATTTTACTGCATATAATGTATTTTCATTTCTTTTAAATAAAATTGTTACCTTATGTGAGACCTGAAGTCTGAAAGATAAAAAATATTTCAATTTTTAATCAGTCTGTGTTTCAATCTGTCTGGAAAGCTGAAGGAAAAATATTTGGTGATATGTGAAGGAAGTCTAACTCTGCAGATGCCAGTACAGTATGTTTGTGCACATCTGAAATATAGATGACAAAGAAGAGTATAGACACATCACATTTGGAGGTAGCTAAGATAATCAAGGCTGTCAGTGGTAAGTTTTTCATAATTTCCAGTGAAATCATCAGTGGTGTCCAGGGTACCTCGTAATGGTGCTATACCATTATTCATTTGGCAGCTGTCTATAGTATGGTTTGAATAACGATGAGTTAGATGAGTCCTTGCTCAGACTCATTTTTTGTGCAATTCAGACATCTTTTTCTTACTTATATTTAAGCCTGGATAGTATGTGCCTATAAACCTACATATTCTAATTTCTTCCTTTTCATTATCTGGATTAGTCTGTTTCTAGAAACATATTAAATTTTTTATCAATGGAAATGCGTTTTTGAGAATGTGTCTTTAGCTCTTATTCTACGTTTGCACATTATCATGGTTTTTTTTACCCGGGGCTGGTTACAAGGCCCTGAATTCCTTAGTCAGTTCCTTAGTCAGAATCCTTTCTACTGTTCTTCTTCTTACTTGCTTTCCCTCCCCATGATTTTCGACTCCATCCTCCTTGCCTGTTTCCCAACACGCTGCTCAGTATCGCTCAATCAACGTGAAGAGATGAATTGCTTCCTTGGCAAGAAGAGAGCATGAAGCCTGAGCACAGAGCACTCTAATTTGTCTTGTGTCGGAATGTAAAGCAGGCTCTATCACCCAGGCTGCCAGGCCAGGGTGAGGGATGGTGCCTCTGATAGGTTTATCATGTTTTCTCATCTCTGAGAAAGCTAAATGAAAACATAAAGTTCTCAGGGACTGGTTGGGTATGTACTGATAGCATATCACTTCTGGAACTAAAACTTAGGTCCACACTGTGGTGTCAGCATGTCTTTGTTTTAAAAAGAACAAAAACTTTGTACTTATAATCACGAGAAAAGCAGTTTCCAGGCATGTGACATAGGTCAATATAACTTAAATTTAACATGTGAAATATATTACTGAACTATTAATTTCCATTTGGATTAAGGAAAAATAACTTCACTTTCAGGTAAGCATACCAATGCACACACTGCTTTACTGGAATTTTAAATTACATTTTGGTGTATGGGTCAGAAGGACTCATGCTAATGATGGCCCAGAATTAAAAGTTCACATATTTGTCATGACAGTCAGAGAAGTCTGCATGAGCATTAGATGGGAAAGTGCAACTAAATCACTGCAAACAGTGTCTTGTCACCAGACTTCCTAAATTAACTTCTCTCATCTCTCTTTTTTGGAGTATTTTTCCCATGTTTCCTTTAACATATACTTTCCATGTAATTTTAATCCATGTCATCCTCTCTCTGCCTTTATGTAGGAATACTTTTCAATCCAGTCTGGTTTTTTACTCTTTCTAAAAATGTGTTATAGCTCCACTTAGGAAAGATTCCTGAAAGATTTAACTACAGTTGACCACTTTGGCACCAGCAGGGTTTTTACTAACTTCACTGCAGTGAAAAATCATGTGGGAAGTGTATTGGAAAACAGAGGTGTTGCTTAGAATCTAAATGTAGTAGTTTCTACCTGTGTCTATTTTTACTGTACTTCCAAACAAATGGACCAAGACTGATGATTCATGATGTCTAATTGCACTATTACACCTACAGAAGGGGATATTTCCCTAGTAAATTCTAGACCGTTCTGAAGACGTCAGAAATCATTTCTGTACTACACATTCACCTACCACAAAAGCCCTTTAACATTAAGGCTAATACAGTCTCAGCAAATAGAAAAAAGAAGACAGCAAGAGAGTTTGCATGTAGGAAGAATGTTTTCTATGCAGAAAGCAGTCTTTTGTTGAGGGGTAATCTTAATAAATCTGGACTTCCTGTTTCCAACTCTTTAGTTTTCCTTGGCTTAGTCTGTCCTGGGAATATATAGTGATCTGGTAGATAGAAATGCCAACAACAGTTCAAATGTAAAGATGATACTCCCTAGAGGTGAGGCTAAAAATACATTAGGTTGATATTTTTGAATTGAGAAGGATGCCTTAGAAGGAGGAATTAAATGGGCTGTGCTGTGCTTATGTCTTAATTTTGAATTTTGCTGTTGTTAAAATTTATTTTCCTCTGCATGTCTTAGAATATATTCCCTAGAATATATATTTTATACATTACTAAAATGGTCAGTAAATCACAATTAAAATTAAGGACATGTTCCTTCTGTAAATAATCTGCAAATGAATAGCTAAAAATTTTGCAGAATGGATCTTATTAGCTCAATATCAGAATGACAGCTGACAGTTATTCTTTTCCTGAGTGTATACCTCTAGGTATCCATTTTCATACTTTCATTTTTACTTAGAGAAGCATTATAGAGTGTAGCACTCCAATTCCTCCCTTGGTCACAGTAGCTTTTATCAGATTAGATAGAATTTGGGTTCTTGCAGCTTTCCCTTTGGAGGTAAGACTAGTGGGTTATAAATTACATCATATGAGGGTTTTTTTTCAGTAAAATAAAAAAAAATTGGAGAAAGAAGGCTTTAAAAACCTTAGCAAAACATGACTTTATATGAATGTTTCTTTACTTTGTTTACCCAAAATCATATTCTCACAGAGATGTGGCCTTCTCTCAGGGTAAAGGCAACTGCTTCTGTTCTCACAGATTTATTGCATTTCATCCTACCAGTTGTTCATATGTGTTCATGGGCTTTTCACATTCTGTGCAAAAGTTATTTTATAGCTTGATTGGACAGAAGGCAAAGTCATCAAAGCTAATAATTTTGGTATTGTTCCTTGATATCACTCAATTATTTGGTCAGAAGAGGCTTTTGCCAGTTTATTCTTTCCTGTCTTCCACAGGCAGCTTTCTTTTGTACTGTCTTAATGTACACAGTTCATGCAATACTTAGTAGTCAGAAAAATAAGACCTGTTTTATAAATTGCTGAGAAGTTACTCTAAATTCTTCATCCTGAAGTCATAGGGCTGAGACATGTAAGTGTAGGTCCATTGGAATCTCTCAACCTGCCTGCTTGCAATCTTTGATTGGGCACACAGTAAACAACCATATTTACATGGCCTTTGTGTCTCCAATAGGTGGGCAATAGCTACATAGTAGAAAATACATGTGGAATAAAGAAAGCAGTGATCTGTGGAGGAAATAAAGAATTTTCTTGGCAGAGTGAATTTGCTGTCATTTAATCTTACTGAAAAGGTTATATGTAATTAACTGATTTCATTTTTAGAAAGCAGCTAATTAGGTGATTCATTGAGATGCAAATGCATCATCCATTGATTTCTTGCTTAATCAGCATGGAGTAAAACTAGTCTGTAGCCTTTGTAAACTGAATCAGGGAAAGTTCTTCTGGCACTGAAGAAAATGGGTGATGAAATAAAAGTTGTGATATTAGTGAAGGTGAGACGGTTCATTCTCCCATTATTAAATAGCACAGAGAAGATGAATGAGCACTCAACTTTTTAACAAAATAAGGAAGAAAGCCTCCAGTGTAGGATTCAATAAATCAAGTAAAAAAGTCAGAGTCTGCAGCTGTTTAAGTGCTCATCTTATGATATGCTTTTTGAACTTGTATTTTACTCTTTTCTGTGTTCCTAATTTTCTTTGTGAGCTTATTCTCTTTCCTGTGTTGAAATCATTAGCTCATTTTTAAACTTTTTTAGTTAAATATCCTGAGAAAAGATAATATTGAGATACAAGCAAGGAAAAGACCAGATATCAGGACTTCATAAAAGTGTTGCCAACATTTTCTTTTATTCAGAATTTGAGAGTACAGTGCTCTGAAATACTAAATTAATCATTGCTTTTTACTGACTGGGCTCTGCAGTTTCTTGGTTTCAGGCTGATGTAACATTTTCTCAACTGCAGTCCTAGAATATTTTTTCTTCTCTATCCTATGCTTCTTAGAAGTTAGGGCTGCAAAAGGAGATGTAAAGAATTAGGCTCCTCAGTTAAGTCTGAATATGGTGAGGATGGCCCAAGAAACTTCAAATATATTTGATTAATTAAATAAATTATCCCTAAGTGTGCTGCCAGCTTAACTTGGATGCGATTAATTTAAATAACCCTTTGCATTATGTATAGCTGATTTTATGCTCATGTTTCTTGAAAAAACATCCTGGTGTTCTGACACCAGACTGTTTCAAATGGTAAAATTATTCTTTGAAAAAAAGAAATATATTATTTAAAACTCCAGGAAAGGATCAGATTCCCTGAGCTGTGACCATATGTGAAAGAGGTGCTCCCTATGGGTAGCAAACAATAACACAAACCAAGCCTCAGGCTCTTATCATTCTGTTCCAGAGCATTTACTTCATTTGAAATCATTGAGAATATATTTTCAGTAAAGGTTCTTGTCATATCTCTCCTGGCTTAAAGGTTAGTCATGCAAAAGGGTGTTTTTAGTCATAGTTATGAAAGAATTTTTTTTCTTTTTTTTTTTTTTCTGGAGGGTTAATGTATTTCTATTCTCTGGTTAGACCTCAGCTGGGGCCTTGGTCTAATGTTTCTTTAGCTCATGAATATTAGCCTTTCTTTTGAATAGACCCAAAACATGTGGAAAATCATCTCAGCTACATGTCTCTTGTGGGAAAAAGTCTAAATGTCAAGCAGTAGCACTGAAAGCCTTTAAAATTGGATCATGCTCTGCGAAGAAACATGTTTATGAGCACAGCAATGGTTCTTTCCCAGAAGTGCCTTGCAGCCTGTATTGCTGAAATGAATGCAGATTTCTCAGCTTGTGCTAGATCTCTTCAGCTACCAGGAACCTGTGAATTGTTTCTTGGATCTCAGATCTATTTCAACAAAATAGCATGTCTTTTGGCATTGCAGTTTGCACTTATATCAGCTTCACAATTTGACACAGGCATTTTGGTATTCTTGAATCACTGTTTAGCAGGCAGCAAAAACAGAAATACATGGAGACACCTCAGACAACTGATGCTTCAGCTCATGTAAGAGAAGGTCTTGAAAATTAAGCATATAGGAATGCTGCAAAATATTTTCATGCTATGAATAGAATGTTGGTTTTTATTGTCACTGTCCTGCCTTTCTTAAACTTCCACAAATTCTGGGAAGGATCATATGGAAACCGCATTTGATCCTTTCAGCAAGTAATAGGAAAAAATAAATGCTCCTTTTATCATTTTGTGTGCCCACTTTCTCTTTCACCCATCTCTTGCCCTCACTTACTGTAGTTACAGGGTCTTTCTTTTCACCATCCTCTCCTATGGAGCTCATGACCAATCTCTGGACTGGAGAAGGAGATGGAGTGCCCTTCTGAGCCCCACTCTTGAGCTGCATCAGTGCAAACTGCATGGCAGGAGGTCAGAAGGACAGAGATCTCCTCTATAAGTTTAACTTCTCTGAAGTCCCAGTTTCACTATGATGTTGCTCAATACATTACTAGGTATCCACATGTCAAAGTAAAGCAGTAGTGGATGGTTGAATTAGACAGGACATGGATGGCAGCAGCAGAAACTTTCTAAACCACCACCGGCCTGGGATAGTTCTGATAAATTTTGCAGAGCAAAACAATCTGGTAAAATTACTGCTCTGCATTACCATTGCTCTACTTTCTCTGTAAGTGAAATTCTTAAGTTTCTAATGACTTTTTTGGGGGGTGTGATAATTTTGATCTGCTTTAAATTGTATTAAGTAGTTGAACATGAAGGTGAATTTGTCAAAAATTTTGGAAGTGATGTAGGAAGTATAAAGAAAGCAGAAAGTTCTTAGGCTGTGTTACTCTGATCTCATAATTGAAATAGCTCTTTGGTTTTGTTTCCTCCTGATTTTTCTGGATCAGATGTATCTTAGACTATGACTGTCCTGTCAAATTAAACCAATCAAATGTATTTAAAATTGGATTTCAGGAATATATATTGCCCTCCCATGTACATCTGCCCTATAGATTTTGTTCATGTTTTAAAGTTTTTCCTCAAGAGCTGTTCTCTTCGTATATTTTAGATCTCCATTAGCAGTTTTCAGTCTTTTGTGGAAGGAAGCTTGTAGACAATATATTTGTATATATTGAAAGTGGGTTTGTATCATCTCTGGAAATGAATAGAAATTCTGCTGATTTATCTTGGCATTCTTTCATTTACAGGTTAAATGAAAAGTTCTTAATGATATCTGTAGTCTGCCACAGACTACTAAAGACCAAGTCCTGAATAAACATTTATTTTTGATGAAGACAATTACTTTGAATCAGGAATAAACGCAAGTAGCATCTGGAAGGTGACATGAAAAATAGTAATCTATTTTAGGTTTATTTGAGAGTTAGATTAAGAAATTAGATATAGTTACTTGTGCACACATGAAGTTTACCTTCATTACTCTGATTTGCATGAAGGAAAAACATCTACAGATTGATGTTTCCTGAGTGTACTTTCTACTTTATTGTAACCTACATGGTTATAAGTGCTTTTTCAGTAGTCGTGACAACTTTCCACCTTTGTTAATGTATTTTGGCATTTTTATTACAGTACTTAAAACATTAACTGTTTTGCATTAACAGTTTTTGGAGTACTTTTGGTAAAAAAGGCAACATTCCAACTGGACTCAGGTGTCTCACAGACAGGATAATCTCACATTTATTTTTAAAAGTATACCACCACAAGTAAAAACGCAGTGGCTAAAGTTACATGTTTTGCAATGGTAACAAGTTACTAATTTTTCCTTACTCATTTAATGAACAAAGAACATTATACTTTAAAATCTAGTGATTTCAATAGCAAGTACTCTGTAAAACCAGAGCAAACAGAAAAATTATCTTAACAGCTCTGATTTGGTTGCTTTGTTACTTTGACTGTCTGTTATTATGCTTTTAGAGAGTTAAACTTCAAAGTATCTTTGGCATATTCAGCCATGTCAAGTATTTGTACTAAACCTCAACCCAGGTTTACCTAGTGGTTTTCATGAAAACCTGTCATTAAAAGAAAAACACTGAGTCTGATTGATTTCAAGGATTTGGGATTTCCATAACACAGATCCTTTTCACTGAAGAGGGACAGTTACTATATAGTTTCTCCATGATTATGCTGGGAAGAATCAGATGCAACCCAACAATACCTACGAATTTCACTGAGACAGTAGTCTTCTTTAGAGAAGTCTTGTATGTGGACATGTGCAAACAAAAGTTTATTTAAATATACTCCTACAGTCCAGGGTATATGAACCCACTGAATTTTACGTATGAACAGCTTGCCCCTTACAAACCTGGACAGTCCTAAAATGTAATGCGAGTAAGAGAGGGTGGAAACTCAAGTTACCTGGTTATGTGCTTGATGTCAGAATTGGAAAAATAGCATTTTTAGGAATTGAAAACAAGAAGGAAACAAGAGGACTTACACTTTGCACCTACATTTTGCAAAAACTTTGAAGAGGAAAGTCTATTTGTTAATGTATTTACTAGTTTTTCATGACACCAGATGCAGTCCTGCATAAAGTTTGGTGAAATGCACTTAGTTTCATTTTAGTCCAGCACCTTTGTTGCCATGTGTATCAGCTTCTCTAACATCACAAGGTGCTAAATGATATTGCTTGTACCTGGGAGTGACAATATACATCTAGGGATCAAAATGCTCAAAACATTTAGCACAGCATATGCTTCCTGTGGAAATTTTCAATGCAAAAATACCCAATTTAGCTCTGAACAGAGCAGCAAAAGAAAAATCCACAGCTGGCAGCCTTCATCTCTGCTAATCCCAAGTGGCAGGCTAAACAAACAGGAAAAAAAGCCCTTCTGTTCAGTATTCTCCCCCTCCATTCAGTGTAAGAATTGTAATAAATACATGACAAGATACAGGAATAGAATGCCAGTACTATTTCTTACTTATTCAAGACACCTAATTATATTCAATAACACCAAAATAGTCTCAGCTCTATAGGCACTGGAAGGATTATACATTGGGTGGCCTAGATGAAGGCTTTACAGATTGAATGAACACACAGATTTAATTTGCTGACTATGCAGTAAAATCTTCATCATGCTACTTTGTGTTGCGATTTCTAACTCTCCCAATCATGTTGGTTATACTTAATTTATTTTTCAATTTTCTAGGGACAAGGTGATCTTTAATACTACATGCAAGTGTTAACCTCGATTCTCCAAATCTGGGTCCTCCATAGGCTATTTTTATTCCTCTGCGACTTTGTTGTTAACAAATGGTATTTTTTGTTATTTCTAATAGGAATAGTATTTATTATTTAACAGGATACTGCCCACCTCTGCTGTGTTCTGATGTATACAGCAGCTGGTATAATACATGTCACGACTGGGGGCCTCAGATGCTGTCAGCATTGCTTACAGGGCAGTAAGTACTAATGCATCTGCCTTGTGCAGATAGCAGGAAAGACACAGTAGGAACACGTGGTCACTGCTCTGGTGGGAGGAGATTGCTAGTGTAGTTTTGACAGAACTCTGTACTGAGAACTTTTATGTTTGCTAAAAAAATATATTGACAAGTTGAATAAAAGACCATGAATTTTGCTTTCAGTACCGTTACATTCTAGGTAGTGAAGTCATTCAAAAACTAACAATGAAGTGTTTCAGAAGGATTGATGAAATAATAAAGGGTTGTAGTCCAGCTTGGAGAAGAGAAGGCTCTGGTTCTCTTATAGCAACCTCCCAGTGCCTACAGGACAAGTGGAAATGGATTAAAGTTAAAGAAGGGTAAATTTAGATTAGCTATTAGGAAGAAAGTTGTTACTGTGAGGAGTTTGTTGAGACCCTGGGAAAGGTTGTCCGGAGACATTGTGGATACGCCATCCTCGAAAGTGTTCAAGACCAAGCTGGATGGGATTTTGAGCAGCTTTGTCTAGTGAAAGGTGTCCATTCCCATGTCAGGGGGTTGGAACTACATAGTCTCTAAGATGCCTTCCAATCCAAATCATTTTGTGATGAAACACAGATAAAACTTGATGCAGAGGAAAGTTGAATGATGCACAAAAAAAACCAATCTGAAAATAGATTTACAAATGAATTCATGGGCATTAAGCTGACTTGCCACTTAGAATCTAGTTATTGATGTAACAGTAGAAAATGTCAAATCAGAATTCTGTAGTGGTTAAAAAAATATTTTACATTATTGTTCTGGAAAAGCACACACAACAAATTAGAGAACATCTTTACATAAATCTATAGAATACCTGTATCTTCAAAACAGAAGGTGACACAATCCTTTCCACACAAGGAGAAATAAAGCTCAAGAAGCTTTAATAAAGCTCAATAAAGCTCATGGACTAAAGCTCAAGAATGTGACTGATATGATAGATACCTTTAAAATCAGAAGTGTCAGGGTGAAAACAAATTGGTTGCATTTTCTTTCAGTACAAAAAGTTGGAACATCACACGAGATTAGCAGGTTTTTGCCTCAAAACTCAGAAAAGGAGGTGATCATTTATATGTTCTGTAGTCAAGCTATGGCATTCCATGCCATGAAATGCTGGGGATGATAAAATGTGACCAAAAAAGCAATTGTATTTTTTCTTCTTTTTATTCCCACCGAGAGCCATTAAAAAATAGGCAGCACTTCTGCCTCAGGAATTCTCTAGTCAGCAACTTTCTGAAAGTCAAGAGGGGTTTATGGAGAGGTGTCATTGCGCAGCAAAACACTGCCAAAGAAGGGGATTTGGGATGGGAAGACCAGTATGAAGTTCCTTGCCTATGTAAAAATTTCAGTGGAAAAAAAAAATAGTTCTGTTCCGTGAGCTTACTGGAAATGATGTGACATGAAATGATGGTGTGCTTGCAATCAGGAATTATCTAGTATGTCCTTCTCAGAGGCAATCTATTAGTCTAAGCCGCCGTATGCGCTGTCTTCATTTTTCACTCTAAAATATTAGCAGAGCAAAAATGCATATTTTCAGAGTGTTTTAAAATTATTAGAGTTTGAGAAGATTTTGAATGTGCTTACAGTCCTCTTCTGTAAGACTTCAGTGGATAATTATTTCCTTCTTCTAAAGAGAGAATCTGTCATGTTTCATTTCTGTTACATCGAAAATGCCAGAATAAAGTGTTTGATATGACTGAGAAAAAAAGTCTGACAAAAGAAAAATAAACATATCCCCATGGTTTATGCTTTGTAAAAATAGCTAATATTGCCACTATTGTCAGCAGATTTAAGGATGCCAAGTATTTCATAACCTGAACTGCATGTGATAGCTCTACCTAAAACATATGAATGAAAGAGAAAGGTCCTGGTCACACCATCTGGCACATGGCATTTACCCGAGTAAGAAAGTTCCAAATAAATAGGCAATGAGGCCAACTCCAAGTACTAAAAATATATTTTTGTCTAAATAAGAAGCATATCAAACACTGTGGGTTCTGAATACTTATGGAAATATAGAAGGTGGAGAGAGAGTGCACCATCCACAGAGAACAGCTGTTGTGAAAGCCATGCTATATAAAGACAGGGATTGGAGTCCTGGTATTCTTCCAGGGCTGTTTTTTGAGGCAAAACCAAATAAAGATAGCAATATGCAACCATTAGCCAGATATCACAGTTTTTATTTTCTGCTTCGTCAACATGTGGCCCTGTAGAACCTCAGTTCTGTCTGCTTTGCTGGCCTTGTATGTTCAGTGTGGTGTGGCACTGTGCCTGTGTACTGCTCTGGAGTCTGTCAGGTTTTTGAGCTTTTTTGTTCATCTGTGAAGAGTATGGCCTCCAGGAAGAAAATAATTAGACTGGACTGAATATGGGTGCTCCAGAATTTCTGTAGTGTTTTTACAAGTATCTTGTTGTCTATCTGCCTCCATACTTCTTCTAATGAGTGGTCTTCATCAGAACTTCAGGATTACAGGCAAGAGTTTGAAAGTCAAGTATAAATTTGACATTTATGTAGGGCTTTTTTTTGCTTTTACCCACACAGCATCCTGTACCATGATTTCCAGGACAAATATATATACACTGTCTGAAAAAACACAAGCTGTTTGCTTTTTATCCTTCCATCTTACATTCAGCTCCACATCTCTTACTTTGGGAAAAAATACTGCAAGGGAATCATTAAAAAAAGCAAGAAACCTGTTTTCAGACTACCTGGCAAAGCATTAGCCATCCGCTTCATGGGGTCTGGATTGATGCACATATTTTTCCCAGCTTTTGTGCTATGGGAGGTTGCCTGTTCTGTTTCAGCAAAGCAGCAGATGAGCTACCCAGCAAGTAAGTCAGGCTGGGGAACTAGCCTAGTGTGGCCTAAGAATTTGCTTGTTTATGCAAGGGAAAAAGGCAGATGTGGGGGCTTACTGCTAAAAGCACCTGATTTTTATGTTGTTGTAGTTTGGCTGCTACAGTTAGAGGAGCTGACTTTATTTATAGCAGTAATTGCAGTGTGGATTAGCTTTGTGCCTCTGGATGTGCTTTGGTGATTCCAGAGGAAGGCCATCTCTTTGAACCTCCTCACTCTAGTTTTGATGGTTTCTCGCACAAACAAGCACTTTAAAATGTCCTTGGAGGATTTATGGGGAAGGATGTCTGTCAGACCTATTTACCTGACGTACCTGCCTTGCACTCAGACAAGCTTAGCACTAGAAGGAGAGGTAGGATCATTCTTTTGGAACCCTCTAACACGTAGCAAATGTCAATTTAATTCTTCACAGCGTCCATGTTTTAAAGTCCAGCATCTGTCACACTACTGAAGACAGCTATTAGCTTTGGATACCAGATGCAAAATATTTGTCTGTAAAATCCCTCTCTTACTACTGCTGTGCTCTGACTGATCTCTCCCAGAATCATAAAAAAGCAAGCCCTGTACATATTCTCATGTCAGCTTCCCAGTTTTGCTGCATGGGAAAGCCAGTGGAGGCAGGCTGAAACACTTTGATGTGTGCACTTCTCTGTTCATAAGTGTTTCTGAACGCATATTTTGAAGGCAAAATAAAATAGTTGGATTCCCAGCTTTAAAATAAGTCTGAGTGAGTAGAAAACATGTATATGTGTGCTTCTTAATGGAAAAAAGTTTGGTAGTGAGGAATGAGCAGATTTTTATATCGTGTATACAGTAATTGTTTTCCTTATATTGCAAAATTATGCCTTACATTTTATTTTGGAGAAATCACACTTTTCTCCTTTACATATAAAAATGAGGTACAAAAGTATAATTTAGACATGTGAGGTAGTTTCCTCACAGAAACTGAATTGCTTCTGTATTTGCAGTTACCACCAAAATAATTGGGTCCCAGCTAATGTAGTTCCTTAGATCACCCTGTGCAGACCATTATCCACAGGAATACAAAATAATGACCTGAGCAAATTATCTCCATTAAAGCCTTTTTGAGATGTGATATGCATTCCCAAAGTCTGGAAAATAGATTTCTTTCTCCAAATAGCAAGCTTGATGAAGGAAATTAATACTTTACTTTTTTTTGGTTTTTTGGGGTTTTTTTCCAGACAGAAAGAAATACAGTAGCATGCACTTCAAACAATTCATTCATAACAGATAAAATATGGTTAAATTCTGTCTAATAAAGTGTTTAGATGTTACCTCACAAGTAGTTAAGAGTAGCTAGCCCTTTTTTTTAATATTTGGTATGGCAACAAACCACTTAGTGAATAGTTCTGAAATAAAATAAACTCTTCCATCATGGGTGACAAAAGCAAGTAAATATATAAATAAGCACACAAATTGCTAGATATCCCAGTCACTTGTTTCCATGTGAGTTGCTGGTTTCTCTGTGTTGCTCTGGCCAGTCCTTTGGCTGTTAAGACTTGTTCATGTTCTAGCCTATCCCATTATACTGACCACTGACCTGTGAAGGTGCATAATATTAAGGATCAGTGCAACATTTTTTTTTTCAGTTGCCTGTTTTAATCACTTTCCACTGCAAAGTTTAGTCAGCTGTGTGTTGTTACCCCAGATGTGATACCATGTGTCTCTGGATATAAGGACTCATTAGTAAAATCTCTCTGTGTGGGATCTGGATTTCTTGGCAATGATATATTTTTTTTAATCTCTGATTCAGAAAGCTGTTTGAAAATGAATGCCAAAAAGGAGTCCAGTCATTTGTGTTGCAAAATTTTTGACATTTCTGGATAGGTGCCATGTCAGAGGCATTTTAAAAATCTAAGAACCTGTAAGATAACCAGAGCTAAGAGGACACTGGTCTTTTCTGCTTTTCTTGGGAAAGGCATCCACTTCTTTTCCTTTCACTTCTCTCTTCTTTTTCCTTAAAACTTTCTCTTTGCTTACCAGAAGTAGTCTTTATTTTGTCCTTTCATGGCAATTCTGGAATTCTAGGCAAAGAACAAGACTTAAATATCTGTCTGATAGGTAAAAAGCACTTTATTTAACATACATCAGGACCTGTATTTATCTTGGATTTAGAGAAGTTTAACATTCCTGCATTTCTCATGCAGCAGTAAGGTTTATTGGAACTTAATATTTTGTTTTGAATGCACAGTGGCCTGGTCTTTCACTTGTTTATTAGCTTTGTATCACGTTCCTATAAGTGACTGTTATGACATTTAGAGTTCAAGGACAAACTAGGTTATTCGGTATTGAAATGTAAGTCAGCATCCCTAAACCTCTGTTATGAGGTACATTTGTTAAAACTGGCGTCTCTCTAGAGACCTTAGTTGGAAAAGATGTCAACACAGCAATTATACTTTAATTAATTGGGTAACCAAATTATGA
Source organism: Passer domesticus (assembly GCF_036417665.1). Classification (NCBI taxonomy): domain Eukaryota; kingdom Metazoa; phylum Chordata; class Aves; order Passeriformes; family Passeridae; genus Passer; species Passer domesticus. The sequence goes on along the minus strand of NC_087474.1, from coordinate 49,406,044 downwards.
ATGTGGCAAAATTCAGGGACTACTTACATAATAACAGTAAATCTAAGTAAATAAGCATATACTGACATTTGAGGGATAAGGAGCCTGATAAGACAAGTTCATAGAAAGATATATATGACAAATTCAAAGTTTATTTAAAAATCTGTAACTCTGTGAAAGGCTCACTCAGTGTGAATTCCAGAGGGGTTTTTCACTTTAAGTCACTGACTTTTTCTACTTCTGTTTTTGCTTAAGTTCAATGTATCTTAATAATTTTTATTTGTTTCCTTTTATGCTAACTGCAAGATAACAGGAAATAGAAATAAATTAAACTGTATTCAAAACAGTTTTTTAGTTATTAGAATGCTAAAAAAAAATTAAACTGTATTCAAAGCAGTTTGTTAGCATTCTAATAATGTGCAGAAATGCAATTGGAAATCCTGTTGTGTTTAAAACTAAAAAAAATAGGATTTTTTTTAAATTGAGAAAATTTATAAAAGGACAGTATAACTGATTAAATAATAGTTTTCAATCCCTAAGCAGTCAATTGTGTTTCAATTAATGTGTAAAAATAATAATACAATAGAAAGTATTCTAAAACCAAGAGCTCAGTTAGGATAATAAAGTTATGTGCATACATTTCAGTAGAGCAGTATTTCAGTATTTTTCTAATACAGTGTAGAGAAAAATCTGTATCTGGAAGTAATCTGAAATCTTAGTTTCCTAGGTGATTTCCTTAAAGCAATTCTGAAGCCCACAGTAAGTCTTTCTAATCTTCACATACAGGCAAACTTGTGATCTGCCAACAATTTCATGTATGAAATACTCAGATTAAGGAAAGTACTGTGGTCAGACTGGATCTAGAACTGTGCCCAGCTTGTCTTTTTTTTTTTTTTTTTTTTTTTTCCCTCTGTCCTTTAGATCACCTGTAATTAATTACAAATCAAAATTTGTGGGTCAAATTGTATCAGGTGGAGGTTTTTCAATCATGCTGTTCTTAACATGAATTCAGGTCATTTAGATTTAACATGCAAGGAAATTTAAGAAAAGTGCTTGAAGATTTTATTTGTAAAAGTCCCTTTTAAGCAGACCTTAAGGGCAATCATCTTCTATAACAGGCTACTAAATCAGCTCAGTTTTGCAAGTTTATGTTCATTCAGATATTTTCAGTTCAGATAAACAGCCTTATGAGACATAATCAGCTGAAATATCTAATGATTAATCTATGTGTAAACTGAAAGTCCATTGATTATGGCTTTTAAAAACAATTATTAGCATTAAAATTATTGATGGTAAGATTCTAAAAGTTTGACTAAATTTTTGGCAATCCCAAACCTTAGCTGGATTCATTAAACTAATTTAAATCAGATGAAAATATAAGCCAGAAAAAGGCTTCATGCATGATTTCTCAGAGTTCTGAAAATGGTCTTTTGTTAGCTTCTGACCAATACCAGTGGATTTATATGATTTTGAACTAAAACCATTAAATTTATTTCTGTTAGCACAATATTGATCTTGATCTTACTTTAAAGGTTTTAGACTTCTAGCAGATCTTGCACTGGGCATGGACTGAGTTCATAATGAAATCCAACCCACAAAGAAGGCCTTGTGGTTTTGATTTTTGCTGCAGACATTAACAGAGTGCTAGCTGGAGTCCCTGCAAACAAAGCAACTTGTTTCTTTTTTTTGTTGTTAGCCTTGTGATAAATGGTAGTGCCAAGAACAAGTAGCATAGCAAAAAAATTGTAACAGTTTTAAACTGTTTGCTGATGGTTGGTATCATTTAGCTGGTTAAAGCACTTTATTTATCAGGAAAATATTTCCTGATAAAATAATGACAGTGAATTATAAATATTGTGGGATCTTGAAGATTTCGTTGCTTTGTCCTGCTGGTTATTAGTATCTAATTCTATATTTGCTTTAGTTTGATCAAATGACAACAATTTCCAAGGGAGTTAATAAGATTCTTTGTTCCAATACTACAAATTCCTCCCTGTTTGCAACAGCTGGAAACAATAGCAAACGCAGAGACTGCATTGTGCACCCAATTGGACAGTAATGACTTCAGTTAAGTACCTCAGCCTGTAAACACAACTATTCCAAAAGAGCAGAAGGAATTTCTGTGTGAGAATATAGTTTAAATATGTCTGATTCTTTCAGATTGAAACCCAAGGTATGGTGACTTCATATTTAGCACACATGGGAAAACAAAGTAGGCAGAAAGGCCATACTGAAGTAGGATTTTGATCTCTCTTTAGGGGAAGAAATATTTCCCTAAGGAGTAATTCAACATCCTGCTTTGGTAATAGGATATTTTTGTCAAACTTTTTGCAATATAATAATGCAAACAATAGCAATGAGTGTTAATTATGTATTTCTCAACCAAAGTTTGATTTCAAATACGGAAAACTGGAGTTTGCTTCATATCTAACATATAAGCTTGTTCCAGTAGCAACAAATTTGGCCTTATGGATGTGGTTAAGAATTCAATAAACACAAACCAAAATTATACAAATAGAATGTTTTAAAATTATCTATGTATGTATAAATAGATGAATGTGTTCAGGCAGAGATGAAAATAAGGTGATAAGTGGTTGAAGTATGTTTTCCTGGTTTTCAAAATTATTCTTGATATAGCCAGTCAATCAAAAATTTTAAAGTTTGGCTTCCAAGGGTGTATTTTTTCAGCAAAGACAAGAGATAGGGTTGAATTTGCTGACCTTCTGTCATTATTGCTGTCACACAAGTAATTTGACTTAAGGATTTTAGGGAAGGAGCATATTCTGAGGCCTCACTCCCAAAAGGTGCACCTAGCTGTTGTCAACTAGTCAAATTGGAGATTGACTAAGCATTAAGGGCCTATTTATTATAATTTACAGTAAAAGAATCAAGCAACTGACACCTGCATGTTTCCCAAAAAATAGCAAAGCTAAAAGCTGATCATTCATTATTGAAAAATAATAAATTAGGATGTGTAAGCTTTTATATTGAGAAATATTTCAGTGAGTAGTGTTCCTCAAAGAAGACAGAAATAATAGCCTACTAATGTTTATTTCTAGAACTTTTTAGTAATTTGCAATATATTCCAATATTCAGTATTTCTTCCATTGCCAAATGTTGGATTCCAGGTTTTACTTTGCTGTTTGTCATTGCTGAGCAATCCATTTCATCACCAGATTATGCTACTTTATATCATCTGAATCTGCATCTTTTCAGGCATTCCAAATTCAAGATTTGCATTATGAAGTTCGCATAAAAAGTTTGCATTATGACTTGTGCATAAAATCATAGAATAACTTCATTGGAAGTGGCCTTTTGAGGTCATGTGGTGTGCTATCGTCCCTGCTTACATCAGTGCTAAATTTGAGCTAAATAATTTGTGGGATTACTAGTTTATTTTTACAATATGATAGGTCCAAAGTCAGTGGAGGACTTGGTTTCAAAGACAGAAAATGCTATTACTGTGTTTTTCATTGCTTATATTTTGTGGCTTTTTTTCTGCACTGATGCTGCAGAATGAATACTGTAATGGCAGTGAAATGCAAATAGTGATCTCTGAATATCTGACTAAGACATTCTGCTAAGAGCATTCCAAAATCAAACTGCACTGTATTTCCAAAAAGGCATTGTCAATATTAAACTGTTTCTTGGGTCCTTGGAGTCAGTAGAACCTTTACCTAATAAAAGACTTTAAGTTTTGACTTCTGTGTAAATCATTGTTGGTGAGATAATTTAAAGACTTCACTGAAAACTGCATACTCAGAGTAATGTCTCTAGATTTTTGCATTTAGTTTACTTGAATATGAAATAATTCTGTTAAGTGAGTGGCTTGGTTTGGTCATTGCAACAGCAGTTCCCTCCTCTGTCTCTAAAACAAGGAACATTCCCCTGCAGATTTTCAATTTTCAAAGTAATGGAACTTATGAAGAAAACATTACAGATTCAATTAAATAGTATTCAGAAAAAAATCTCCCTGTTGTATTCAAGAATAATGACAGGGAAGCATATGTTTGTAGAAGATAAGGTTGTGGTTCAGACTGTTGCACAGCCAGTCAGTGGAAGCAATGTGTCCAGCCTCTTTTTAAGCCCAATGCCACTGGATATTTTTTACTTTCCTTTCCCTTCCACTGCTTCCTCATGCTATCAAGGTCACAGTTGCCAGTAGTAATGTTTTCTGCAATCTGTCCCCCTTTGCAACTTTGTCTAAATGCATTTAAAAGAATTGCCTGCTTTTCAAGGTCACAGAAGCACAGAGAGCCTCATGTTTAGTTGGAGTTTTGAGTGGCACAGTGCTACTAAGCTATTTTAAGTAGTCTGAAAATGTTTTTCACTCTCAGGCTGACCTGCAAGACACCTGCATTAGTAAACTGCCTTCCAAAATTAAAGGCTTGTGAAGAGGTACATTTATGGTAACTATTAAACCTTCATGCTTCTTACAGTTATGAACTAGTCACTGGGTATGATGAACTCAATTTATCTTTTACCTATTCTCACTTGATAGAAGCTCTTGTAAGCTGTTAGAACAGAACAAAATGCAAGCTAGTCAGCATTTGAGATGTCCAACCTAGAAGGAGACCTCTACATTCAAGTATCTTCTAATGTATGATTCAACAACAAGACAAATATTTTATATACAAACTATGCCAAGACTGCAAATAAAAGCCATACTGCTTTTGGTGTGACTGAAGTAGATAAACATCAAAGCCTTTTTGCTTTGCTCACTGGAAGCAAACTTGTACACATACTTTATAAAATACAATATGCATACCTTGTATAAAATATGCAGATTCAACAGGTCAATTAGAAAGTGAAATATGAAATTTTCCCAAAAATGTTATGATAATTGAACTATGTGTTCGTTCTCTGAAATAATTTGCTATGAATTTATGGCAAAATTTAAATTGTTCTGTATTATTAAGTAAACAGACTCAGAGCCATTTCCAGGAAGATCTTATATTAAAGGCTCTTCCTCTAATGCATTAAGGGCAACTATAGAAAAGGGATTGAGGGGAAAATAGCAGTAATGTAGTTAAAATTTTAATGACAGTTAATTTCCATTTAAAATTAAGTTTTTAAGACTAAGTCCAGTTGTCAAAGCTTCCAGATTGATGTCCTTGACCATGACAATTTTGCAAACTTGAAACCTTCAGCCACTGTTTGCATCTCTCTCCTAGTTTCAGTTCAAAGTGGAAGTTATGATGTTGACACTGATGGACACACATCACATAGCACAGGGCATACATTATTGCATTCTATGTATCTATCTGCATTTTAGTGGAGGTCAAAACTTTATTTACCTCTGCGAGTACAGTATCATGAGCACCTACAGCACTGAGAAAAATTACAGGAATCTGTTTCTTTGCTGTATTTCAAAGACCCTAGTCTCTTGTTTCCAGGGCAGAAAAACAACTGAAACCTCAATGAGCTCTTGATTTTTGTCTTCACCTATAGATTAATATTAGACAACCAAGACACTTTTAAAATGCAAGTTTGAATGAGATTAAAAAGAAATTATAGGTGTTGTGGGGTGCTTTTAAAGAAACCTAAATGCTTGCATAACAGAAGAACCACAGTCCTTTTATAGCTAAAAGTCATTTTATCCATATTTTAGTTTTATTTACCTATGGCTTTCTTTTTTTCCCCTCTCATTTCTAACATGGTCCTTAAGTGAAAAATACTGCTAAAATACAACTTTGCAAATTTAGCCATCATCTGTTTTGTGTACTGTAAGGTCGTCTGCTTAAAAAAATTCTAATAATATTTCAAACGTAAAACTCCAACCAACATTATTTTAGAGAACTTATTTTGGACTGTACATTGAAAACTGGCTAAATATTTTCTTCTGGGGTATTTTTATAGTAAATGAATGAGAGAGTGTCCTCTTTTATCATCAAAGGGAATAAATTAATATTGGTAGGATAAGAAACTTTCATGTATTCTGATGCATCTCTGGCCTGGAGATACCTGGGACTCAGGAGACTTAGACAGCAGCTGGGCTAGCAGAACTCAAATTTCAAGCTAGAATCTGTCAGATAACAAGCAAAAAATGGAAGTTTGGATATGCACCAACCAGAAGGGTTGTGTTTAATCAAGGAGGAACTGAGAGATCCAGCAATACCCAGTTGGTGCAGTGAAGGGACATTTTGAGTATCTAAGTGGAGAAATATTGACAGAAATCTCTTCACCAGAGAGTTCTAAAGGCAGTCAAATATGAAAAATAAGTTACTATTAACGGATTACTTATCTCTCTTTTCAACCCAGATTCTAGAAGTATAGAAGCTGGGAAATGTGACAACACTTATTAAAGGTTAACAGGAAGAGTCTGAGAATAAATCTGATTTCTGAAGAAAGTTAATAAAAATCTGATCAAGTGTACAAGTAATTTATGCAGGAAAATAAAGATCTATGTGGTTCTTGTAGAGGGCTCACAGCTGTTCATAGCAGCCAGTAAACATATGGATAAACTTCTGGCCAGCCGATTTATCTGAATTTCAAAAAAAAGCTTAGACTAAGATCCATATCACAGGTTCTTAAAGAAATTGAGCTGACAAGGAATAAAAATGGGAGCTAGTACCTTTACATAAAAGAGTTGTGTCTCTCCCACCTTGTGAATGTTGTGTCCATTTTGATATGATCAACTCATCTCAGAAAGATGTATTAGAAGTAGAAAAGGCTTATGAAAAGTGTGATAAAGTGGATCACAATTTCTGTATGGGAAGAGATTAAGAACAGAAAAGGCTCCTCATCTTGCTCTTGGAGGAGGAAGGATGTGATCTGGTTTTGCATTCACAAATGGCACAGAAAATGTGCATAGGAAATGACTATTCAGTGTTTCTCACAAGCCAAGCATTATTAGCACATGTAAATTGAATGTGAGTATATTCAAATGCAAAACTCTGCTGCAGACGAGACCAGTGTATCTGCTTTCAGAGAACAGTTATGTCACTTCACAGAAGAAAAGTCCATCAACACTATTAAATACAAATAGGGTGGGCAAACAGGTTCAGGGTGGCTGCTTTATTGCACAGCGCAGGAATTCAGGGAAGTATATCACTGTCTGCATCACCCTGTCCTTGCTGTCTGTGTTCATACATTTTTTCCTGAGAATCTACTCTGGTCTTAGTGACCACAGGCTTGTTTTTATATTGGTACAGGAATATGAAAGTTGAGAAAAAAAAATGGTTGCTATTAGACAAAAGGGGAAGTAACAAACAGAAGGGAAAGGTATCAGTGAACCATAGGAACTAGATGCTTGATAAAGCAGCGAAGAATGATACAGATGGGTAGAAAGCAAGATTGTGGCAGAAAATGGGGTGAAAAACTGGAAGTGGAGAATTTGCGAAGAGGGGAAAGATTAAATATACACAAAGGAAAGTGGGAGCTTCAAAGAAGGGTGAATGATTACATGATAATGGAAATGGGAGAAAACCCAGTATATCTGAATAGGAGAGATTCATAGTAGCGGGAAAAAGGTTTCAATACTTTTTAATAAAATGCAGTGTCTTTGCAGGTGACCTGGGTATGGTAGCACATTATACACGCCTTAATAAGAGACTATGACACTTTGGTGATTGCTTTCTCATGTGCTCAGGGGCCTAATCTCCAGTCAGAGCTATTCATTTATATGCCGGGTACTCTGCTTATAGCATGATGTCAATCAAACAGCTGTGTTTCTGGACAACTAGAGACACGTCTAAAGTTCAGGTTCTGCCAAATTTAATAAGACAGTGTCAAATGTATTCAGATCAAAGCTGCTTGCTTTTAATCTTTCTGTTCCTAGATTTAACATGAGTCTCAGGACAGAGTAGCTCATCTGAAAACAAAAATTCCATCTATTTCTTTCCATAGAGTAAATCCTTAGAAAATTACCTGTAATAAAATCTTGAATATTAAATTTGAGAAGGACCTTTATTCTAAAATTCTTGTTAATTCCTACATCACTTGCTATTCACATTATCAAAGTACATAAGGGAGTAGTTCTTATTACCATGTGAAATTCTTCACAATTTAGTGTCAATTGTAATCAGGAGTCAACATAAGCTTTCTAACTTCAAGGAGAAAAAAACAAGTTCTCATGTGGTAAACAGATATTCCTCCGCTAAAGTTAATGTACTAGACCAATTAACTCTAACCAAAGGTGTAATGTCAGTATACTTTTCCTTTTTACAGATCAGTAATTTACCTTGATAGTGTGCTCTTTATGCAAATATGTAAACATGATTAATTACTATAAATTATTTTTAAAAGAGCTTGAAAGACAAACTTTCAGCAGAATGTCTAAAGAAGATAAGAGCTATGAAAATTGCTCCCAAGAACAGAGTTCCATAAATTAGGGTAACAATGTGCAAATAATTAGACACTAAATATGTTAGAGATGCCTTTCCAACCCAATGTGCAAATGCCCTTAAATGCAACTATGCCCATACCTTGACAGTAAAATTTGCCACTGCTTATGCAGAAAATCCCAGAAGAGAAATTTGACAGGTTATGGAAAAGGTAAGTTGACGGAAAAACTTCTGAAAAGCCAGAAGTTTTGCTTTAGTCTTAGCCCATGTTTGCTAACAGATATCAGAGTTTCAAGACTTGTCTGTGTGAGGAAACAGGCAGAGATTCAATATTCATTCAGTGGTTTCTGCAGAGTCCAGTCAGAAGACATCCCACAATGACGTCTGCTAACACCATCCTGTGAAATATATTAAAATAAAACAACCCAGTTGTTGCAGTGCATATTATTTGTCCTGAGAGTGATATTACAATTTTTATTGGAATAATTATTTTAATTAACTGTTCATGTTGTGACTTTTCTTACCTCCCTTAATATTTTCAATGATATTTTTAAATATACATTGTTGGAATTCAATATTAGTGTCAAGTCAGAAGTCTGCATGCTTTACAACCTTTTCTGTATAATTTTACAATAGTTGCAGTGTATATTCCTGAGGGAAGGAACTCAATAAAAAGAGCAACCTAGAAATGTGGCTAACAGATTGGTTGTGCATGTTGACATTCTTTACACACTCAAGTTAATGGGCAATAGTACACAATTTCCTGCAGGAAGAGACAGCAGAGTCAGTGCCGGTGTCAAATTCCCAGTGTTAATTAGAAATAAAACATCTGCAGTTATTTGGAAATAGAAGTAATCAAACTTAATTATGGAAATTTATTTAGACTTCTTGCATATTTTACCATGTTTTGCTGTATCACAGAACTGCTAGTAGAATGCCAGAGAAGAAAGGGGACATAACTGGTCATTTTCTGCAATCTAGCACCATCAGCAAAAATGTTAGGCATGTTTTCCTAAGTTTCATGAGTTGCCAAGACACGGCTCAAAGCTACAACATTAAAATTCACCTTGAAAACCTTCCTCATGCTCTGCTAATTTTGCTAAAAAATATTGAAGTTCACAGAAGTAAACATTTTAGACTTTTTGATCTACATACTGTGATTCTGAATGGAAGGAAACATTTAAGGCTTTAAATGTATATTTTTTGTTGAATATTCCCTGCACTTTCAAATGCTGTATCTGAGACATGGCTTAGAAATATAAGGTTGAAATGTTGTGTCTTCTGTTTCCCTCAATCCATGAATTAGATATTTAAACCAATGGATTTTGGGCCATTTTTTCTACATACACCCTCCTAACACAAACACCCTAAGCCTGACTTTTGATCACAGGGAAATTAAAGAAAAGCCTCTGAATATTTGTAACCACAGGAAAATAATTGAAAAGTTCAGGTGGCAGCACCAATAGTCTAATCCGGCAGGAGCCACTGTTATATTTGAAATTTCCTATGCATCCAGGTAAAAGGACCCTACTCACAGGGTAGTACCTTGAGCCTCTTCAGGAATATCTGCCACTCCAGTTAGCTGAGCATGCTAAATGAGCAGGTCAAGGGGAGTCACTCAAGAATTTAAAACCTCTGGGAGCACTGCCCGTCCTTGTGTGAGATTCAGTCTTGCTGTGGCAATTCAGTGCTTTACAAAAGGGTGAAAAACATATTAAAAGACTATTGATACATCAAGAATTTAAAACAAAACAAAACAAAAACAAATAAAAACCCAAACCAAACAAACCAAAAAAAGTAACACCAAACATCCCCACCAGATATGCCCTTGCAGGTTACCAACAGAAGCCAAGTCACAGTATTAGTGCAATAGAAGTGATGAACATACAGCCATCTTCTTTTTTCAATTCTACTTAGAGATATCAAGCATTTACACACCAAAACTTATATCACAATCTTGTTTTATTACTTGAAAATTACACTAAGCTGCCATATGATTTCTTCCATTCATTTGTCAAACAACATTTTAAAACACTATTAATCTCTTTCCCCTATTATCTACTTGCTAAGTCTAAAGTCCAATCTTTCCCCTGAAAGACTGAGAAATATCACCTCTTTCTAATTTACTGGAAATAGAGAATGAAAGGGAGAAGGGACACAATAAATATGTGCAAATGTATATTGGGTGTACATCTGTGACACTGAATTTAAAAGCAGCCCTTGTCAAAGAGAGGAATATGAGTAATGTTTTGGGTGGCAGTATTGCCATAGAAATCTGTGCTCAATAATTTGATTGAATACTCTCAAGGTAAACATGGCCTATAGCTTTCCTACCTTGCAAATATTTGTGAAGGCAATGGTAAGGAACATCTCTGCTCATTTTTCTCTAAAAGCTGATGCTTGTATTCTGTAAATACAATTCTGATTTCACTATTATATGAAAAGACAATATTATAGTAAATTTGATACTTTTGAGGTTTTGCTGTAGTTACCTGTGTTTGTCAGAACACATGGTAAAATTTACATTACTAAATTGGGGTAGTTGGTTTAGGTAAGTTTGTAGTTTTTAAATAATTATATCTTCCACGTTTTTGGTTTTTTTTTTCTTAAGTACTAGCTATTCTAGTCTTTTAATGCATTTTTTGCTGCCTGTGGAAAATCTACCTCTAACTCTCCAGCCAAGTGTTCCCCATTTTGTGTATATCTGAGTATTTGTGAGTTAAGTGACAGAATTGAATGGTGTGACTCCTTACCTCATGATAACATGAGTTAAGAATGTAATGATGTAGTGGAAAAGCAGGTTCTGCTTATAAATCTTCAGTGGTAGCTCTGATAGCTCTGGTGGTCTTACAAATGAGCAGGTTGTACCTCTCCATCCATTCACCATGTTTATTGTTCTCATAAGTAAATTAGATTTTTATTTGGGATCATTGCTATCCAGTATTTTGCCTATAATGTCTTATTTGATAGACTTCAATGTCTATCAAAATTACAGAAGTAGCTGCTTTTTATGATTACCAATCAGATCAATTCAGCGCAATCTAGGTGACATGACTTATAAATATGCATCCTGACAAAGCTCTTTTCTCTTTCCTGAAGACTGACACTGCCATAATTTTGTACATATTTTCAGCATTTTCCAGTTATGAACACCTGTCTTTATTCTAAAATGGATATTGGAAAGATCTCTGACAATAAATGTACTTTTTGAGTGCTGTTTCCCTATACTATGTAAGGATATATACATGTGTCTATGTCTGGTAAGGAAGCTTTCAGTTTTTACAACACTGAGTGCCTGTGAATCACAGAATCCTTCACTGTCTTCATGGTTTAAGTGGAAGCACTTAAATTAATTCTAAGGTAAACCTAACTTTCCAAAATATGTTAACTTCTCTTTAAATATAGGGTAAGTTGACTCTTTTGGAAGAGTTCAAATGTCTGTTCTCTGGATAACAGAAGACAAGATCATTTAAACATTATAATCTGATTATTCTAAACTGGATACCAGGTCAAGAAAATTCTGACTTTCTGTTCCTATAAGCGCTATCAATTACTGCCTTTCTCTGCCCTTGTCTGTTAAAGAAAGACCTCTGGTAACATGTCTTCACTGTGCTAGTGTCCTTGGATTTCAGTGTTAAACACTAAGGATTGGTTTATCAGATATCTTTCTGGAGATGCATTTTGCTCAGATGTACTGCACAATCAAACTTAGAGAATTATCATCTAGTAATTGCTGTACATACAGTTGATTGATTCTAACAATATCCTGCTTTGTCTCACTTTATCCCTCCTTTTTACTCCTGTCATGCGTGTATTTGAAGGCAAATGGAGAACATATATTCCCAAGGGTGTCTCCCAGATTAGACCTGGACTTAATTTGGTTATTTTCTTTTGTGAATATTACAGTGAATATCAAAATTTACTAAAATATTCCTGCTTACAGAACGTGCCACACACAAAAAAAATCACAGCTTTGTGAGTGTTGACTTCTGCAGATTGCAAGAATGGAAATTAAATATGCCACATATGGACCTGCAGAAATAGGACCTGGCTGTGATTGGTACTGTACAGAAGCACATTGATTTCTAGTGGTGAGAAAATGAAGAGTGAAATGTAAATAATGTTTTTCTATATGTAGCAGCATTATATGGTTGTTGTAATTTCTCACCTGATCTCTGACTACAATAAGAGACAACTTCTTTTTATTTCTCAGGAATCCAGGAAATTGTACATTTCCAGTTTTTCACTTGTATTTCAAATTCTCCTTACAAAATATTTAAGTGAAAAGGCAAAATAGAGGCAAGAAAAAATTTAGAATTCAGGGTACGTGATATGACAGAACTTAGAAATAATATGCATAGTCATTTGCCACCTGTCTTGGTAATTTATCTAGGTATTGTTTGAGTCATTATGTTCAAGGCTAGTTTTCAATCACATGCGCTACAAGGAGTTCAGTACTTAGCACCTTCTCAACACAGACAAAATTTGTTGATAATAAAGTTAGATAAGATGTAGCAACAGGTCTCCTCTGCTCTGTTGCCTTGCTATTTAAAGCTGTATTATCAAAATAATGCTACCAAAAAGATAAGATAAATATTTTGAGAGAATAATTCTTTTTTATTAAACTTCTGTATACATTGATTGAAATGATTTACAAATGTAAAACCACTTTTTTTTTTTTTTTTTTCTTTTTTTTTTTTTTTTTAGTAGTGTAGTTCAGATTATCTAAGCATCTTTATTAGTTTACCAAGAGGAGCAAAGTGATGTTTTTGTTTCTATTTTTGCTTGTTTGATTGCATATTCTTGCTGTTCTGGTCACTTAAGACACAAAATTCAGAAGGTTGGTCTTTCACTTTTAGCAAATTCAGACAATCCAAGCCATAGTCATAGAAAATCCTTGTGCTTATCTATCTATGTTCTAAACCAAGCGAATCTTTAAGTGTTATTTCATAAAATACAAAATTATTAATTTGATGGTTGTGCACAGTCAATGAACAAGTTAGCAATACTTAATATGCTTGCAAAACTCCTAGTTCCCTCTCAGCTGTATTTTGTTTTAGTTGAGTAGCTTTCTGGAATATTTTGGTCCCTCTTCTCTTCCAAAGACATTAATTTGCTGGTTTATCCAATTCCAGCATCCAGTTAATAACCCTTATGGTTTTTGTCTTTCCCTTATCTCTTCTGCAAAAACTCCTTTTGGTTCAAATGACAACAAAATCACCCTGATGTAACACAGCATAACTCTCCTGTAATTCCTGTGCTCTACCTTTTAGCAGAGTTCATCTAGAGTCAAATCCCTTATATGTTTCAGAGCTTCCCCAAAATGCCTATATTTCATAGACAAGAGCAAAAAATATCATCCACAGTTCTTGCATCCCCTGCTTCAATTTCCACAAAGATCTACCACAAAGCAACACTGTGAGGTGTCACTCTAACAGCCAGCAAAGGACACAATAAAAAAGGAGTGGACAGTAGGGCAATTTACATTACAATTGATTTTCCTGTTCTTTCCCAGGAAACAATAAAGAGTGTTTGTACATAAATAGCCGGAGCTTAGTGCCATACATACAGCTCTGGGCTTTCTGCATAGTTAAACACATCTGTTTCAATAACCTGTATTGTTTAAAATGAGCTATCAATAGCTATAGGGAAAAAGAGAATACCCCAAAGAGTTCAAATGCAAGAAGGACACAACACACCAGGCAGAGATTGGCTACCCAAGAGGAATATGGAGTCATTGCCCATAGCTCAGAACTGAAACTGGGAAAGCCAAAGCACAGCTGGAGTTGAAACTCCAAAGGTTTTGAGAAGGATCCAGTCTATTCTTGGAGGAGCATGGTAAGAAAAGAAAAGGTAACAGACACTGATTAAATACAAGGACACATTTCTCAGCTATGAGAGTGATTTAATATACATACTGTTTGTCCACAGAAGTTCTGAAATCTCCATCTTCATAGACAGTGAAGTGTACACATCCCTAAATAACCTGCCCTAATTTGGTTTTTCCTGAAGAGCAATTTGGATCACCTAAAATGAAATTGGTTTGTGATTTTATAGTTTTATTTTTCATAAATGACTGTAATTTTTGTTTTTATTTTCATGGTCTCTGAGGTCTTGCTGAAGAAGGACACCCAATATCCATAACAATGGAAGGTAACTGCCTGATACCTGCTAAAGACTTTAGTTAAATTGCCAGTGAAAACAAATATTTTTAATTTCATACATCATAACTTCTCTGATTTCTTTATACAGAACTAAATAAAACCCACAAATCCCCTAAGAAAATCTTTAAAAGTTAAGATTTCTTTTATACTTGGGTAGCTGTAATATTCTTTGCATAGTTTGCCTTGACTCATTGCTTCAGTCATTTTGGTAGGAGTCATTCAGCATTACAGTGGGAGGAAATCCATCGTGGAGGCAGTATATCAATAACATTATTTTTCCTGAGTACTTTACAGTGTATATTTCCAAGAAAAGAAAAGAAAAAAAAACTTTCTTTCAAGAGAATAACATAATTCCTTTGCATGTCAGTCAATCAATATCATACATCCTAAAGCACTTTCAAGAGAAGATTTAATAAGGCTAGGGCAATTTATCACAGTTAAGTCCTTTAACTTGCAATTCAAAAAAACTCTCATTGACTTTGTTGAGTCACTACTCTATGAGGCTTTGCTGCTGTGCCTGCTGTGCTTTTGAACAGTCAGCCATGGTGTTTAAGAAATTTCCTTTGTGTCTTTGGACTTGATATTTCTCCTGGGAAGAAAAAAGAAGGATTATTTTGTGGTTTAAGCTTGACGTTTCATTCAATTTCTTTGAAAACAAATTGCCCGATGGTTTTTTCATCATTATTAAAAAAGACAAGATATTGAAGTTAAATTAATTTTTGTATTGTACTTTCCACAAATTCTGTACTGTATGCATTCCTGCTTTTGAGTGAGCAGACTTGTAATAGAGTAAAGTATGACTGAGCTGAGAAAGAAGAAATGCACCATAACATAACAGCTGGAAACTTTTCATTAATTTCTTAATTGTACAAAGTTAACAATCAGTTTCTATTTTTTTTTCCTTGAGAGAGACAAATAGCAATTTAGAAAAAAAAAAGTTAAAGAAAATGTGACAGAATATTAGTCCTTTCCAACATTCAAGTCCTAGGGGTAAGAGAGAAATACACTCTTGTTTCTTTCTGCTTAGTGAAATACCCCCATTCCTAAGAGCTTTAAAGAATTATGGAGATAACAGAAAAAAGAATTTTGTTGTTATGATTTTTTCCCAGAGTTCATTCTGATTAATTTTATGGATTTCTTTATAATATTAAGTTGAATATGCCCTGCTATGTGAGTGGTTTCTACCTACATTACATTTAAGAGTTGATAACTTTTCACTTGAAATAGTTACAAATTATGTGCTACAGATAAATTAGTTCAAATTCAGAAAGGAAACAATGTGTGTACTTACATTGTAGGGATTCTCTGATCTTTTTCTTTAAATTTGGAAATCCGGTTTACTGGCAATCTATTTCTATATTTGCATTTCTAAATAGGGATAAAAAAATCTAAATATTTTTAGCTAATAATGAACACCTGAAAAGGAAACAAAAAATAAAAGCCAAAAAGTAAAATTAAAAAAAAAAACACAAAAAAGTCATAACCCCTCCCCCCCAAAAAAACTTAAAACAAAAAACCCAGATGTAAAGTTCTCTTCTACCAATGAGTTAAACATTTTATTAAGTTAAACCAGCCACTCTGCCCAATTGTGTCTGTAATTTAAACAGTTTATAAATATCTCATAATACAAGCAAATGGCATAGCTAGCCTATTCAAAAGAGCAGGGAGTAATAATCACTGCTAATTGCTGTGTTTACATTGGAAGTGTCAGAATGATCATACAATTTTCTCTCTTTGCCTTTCCTTCCTTTCCTCTTGTCTTCATCTAATGCATATTAAAAAAATGCAACTGATAAGAAAAGAATAAATTTCACTCTTTTGATTCATATGTCTTTACAGTTATTATAAGTGTTTAAAGTTATTATGAGCTGAAAATGTAGGAGAAGAGCAGAAACTTGTTAATCAGTTCTGTAGTAATGCTAAGATTTTACATTTAATTGCTATATCTATTGTACAGGATTCTAATAAGCATAAGGACAGCCTTTACATTTAATTTGGTGACATTTTATAGAAGTTTTGTTAAGCACCACATAACTTAATGTACTTAAACAGATTATATCATTTTATGTGAATATGTTTACAAAAATATGATTAATCAAGGAAAATCTGAGCTTAGCAAAAAAAAAAAGAAAAGAAAATTATTATGACATTAAATATTCCCCTTTTTAAAAGTTTTTCTCAGTTTTCCCTTTAAGAATCAATAGTGTTGTTCTTCAAAGCCACCCAGCATATTTAATGGACATCCTTAGATTTGACCTGTAGAGACCATCTATTGAGTGATATACCAAATAGATGAATATGAAAGTATATAAATAGAATATAAAATTGATTGATAGGCTTAATGTAGTTTGGGAGTCTGAAAAATTAAATTTAAGTCTCTAAATTAAAGTGCTGTAAGATACTGTTAACAGAAGTGTCAGAGTAGACATTTAAGATGCACTGAATATCTGAATTCACTTCAAATCTCATCACTTTTCCAGTGTTAAATACATATCAGAATTTATTAACAACCAAGCTCCAAGCAATTCTTTGGAATCAAAAGATAATTCTATTATCTTGGTAAATCTCTGGGGAGGCTGGTACTGCCTGTAGTTATGGCTGACACAGGATAACAGGAGCTCAGTGAGAGAATTTGGAATACTGGAGAATGTCTAGTGGGTGGCCTGAAACTAGAAATAGTGGCTAAGGTACCTAAACTAAATCTCAATTCTAAACTCATACAGTTTACCTCAAAGTGACATACTGTGGTCATAAAAACCATAGCTCAAAGGATTTGGTTTGGGTGCTTAACTACTCATCACTAAATGCTTTCACTTTGACACCTTTGCTAACTGTACTGAAATAATAATTGGTGATTAAAATATAAATCTCTTAGGTGGAAGTAAATTATGTTAATCTGTTAGCTGAATTGGTTCAATGCCTTCTATACCGCTACTTTCATTTGAAGTAAATTCACGTTAGTGATATTTTAGCTACTACTTTGCAGTGCATAAAAATATCAAATAAGTTCATGTATCAGCAACAAATAAGACTACAAAATTGATGCCAACTGAGCAATATCCACACTCTACAGCTCTTAAAGGTAGTAAATAGGGAGAGATTATTTTATGCTTCTTTTATCTCCCTAACTGTAATTATCTCTGGCAATATCTAGATTTTTTTTTTCTTCATCGGGTATTTTTGGCATAATTAAAGTAACAGTAACTTTCAAAACCTAGTGTACGTGTATTTTCTTTGTTATCCAATAGAAAACCTACGATAGATGTGTTATATGAGTAATGTAATGTACAAATTTCCTTCAATTTAATCATTATGTGGCTTTCTGTATTTTCTATCATATCCTATAAAATGAGACGGAAATTGCAGTAAAGTGTTAGATTGACTTAAATTAGCCAAGACTCGTAATAGTGATCATTCTTACTTCTTCTCTGCAAGTCAGTAAGTGATAAGTGAAACTTGCTGCCATTACTCTTATTTGCAAGTTATTTGAAGAATTATCTAAAAAGAAATATCAGGACATCTTCTGAGTTTACTCCAAAACAGCCCTCTTGCTGCTTTCATATTTTACATTTTCAGCCATGCATGCAAATTTTTATTAGTGGACACTGATATATAAAGGTAATAAAACCTTAATCTTAAAACAACAGAATACATTTTTACTGGTTTCAATTTTTCAGGTGGTATATAAAAATTGTTTTATTAATTTATTTACCTATTACTCTGCCAGGAAGCAGAATTGGCTTCGTACTAAGAGTGTAAAGCTATGCTTAAAAGCCTTATAGTAAATGAATTATTTCAAACAATATGGGCTGTTTTCCATTTGTCTTCCATTTAATGGTGTTATTTATATTAACTTTATTACTATCTCAGTGTCCTCATTTATTTTCTTCACTGCCATTTTCTAAGTAAAGTATTAAATATATGCCAAATTTTCTCTTTTAAGTTAATTTATTGTCTTTTTATTCTACTTTTCCTGAGTACTCTTTATTTATGTCTTTAGTGGCTGACTACTCTCAAACTCCATTGAAGCAGTCAGGAATTAGAGTGATTTTTTGAGAAAAAGAAAAAAAAGCCAGAGCACAAGGGAAGTAGAACAGCGAGTCAAAAAAAGCTGGAAAATTATTTGTGCATTGAGTAGATAATACCTGATCTATTTCTGTTGTGATTTGAACAAATACCAATTTTAACATCTATGTGCATTATTGATGCTATTTTACCTAATTCTTTACCTTTATGCCCCCCATTTTTAGATGCTACCATTATACGATAGTAATATTTTGGGGGTTTTTTTGTTTTTGTTTTGGTTTGTTTTTTGTTTGGTTTTTTTTGTTTTGTTTTGTTTTGTTTTTTTTTTTTTTTTTTTTGTTTTTGTTTTTGTTTTTGTTTTTGTTTTTTTTTTATTGGTAGACAAGAATGTTTTGTTTTAACTCTCAAATACCTGGGCAAAAGTATGGTTTCATCCAAACTACAGAAAACCAGAAAAACTTCAGAAACAACTATGAAGAGGAAGAACTCATGAAATTTCTCACAGTCATGAAGCTGGGAGAGATAGGCTCATCTTCTCCATCTCTAAAATCATTACAACTAGTTTCATACAATATTTGCATTTGTTCTCATCCACCACTGAGTGGTGGTTCATCTTATGTTTTGGTGACTGTTGGTATAAATTTGTGTTTGTAAGGTCTATGGCTCTGAGAGGAGAAAAGTCTGCAGCAGCAATTTTCAAATAGACTATTATCATACCTGGTTTGCAACAGGTCTTTTTACATTAAATATTTTTATGTATGAGCACCAATAGGTAGTTTCTTTTCTGAATCTAAAGCGTTCTGGATTATCAGAAAATATTTCTTTTCCATGTCAGTATTACTTGAACTAGCATATGGAGTTTTCCCACTTAAACAAATAGCAATTTATGATGTCTTGGGGTCTTTGTTAAGACTGAAATAATTTCCCATGAATGAAAATAATTCTAGTATTCTGCTAAATTATTTACATTTTCTCCCACTAACAATATAGCACATGGATTTTTTTAACGTGTAGTCCAGTTTCTGTGTGATCTAGGAACAGACCTGCACTTGGATACAACCTTCCAGACAATCTCTTTATTTGGAAATGTTGTGGTCTACATATTTTGCAGGAAACAACTTTGAAAATAGGAGAGCTACCATATTTATAGTTATCTAAGGTTAATAATAATAGAGTTCTTTTGACATGGAAAAATAAAGGAAAAGGAAAGAGATATCAAACTTAAAGGTGAGATATACTTTAGTGCCCACTGCAGTTTATTTCCAGCTGAACCTGGGTTACAAGCCTGCTATTTTCCAACAGTATTTGGAAGCCCCAAACATATTTGAATATTAATTTTGTGGCAAGATATTTGGAAAATTCTCTGAAAGCAGTTCTTGAAAAGTCCACTATTGCTCATACTCAGGTCCACAGCAATCTGAGAAAAGCACAGAATCAACAAAGCTAGCAAAAGAGAAAATTATACTGTAGTCTTACCCTTCCTTGTTACTGTCAGCAATTTTCCCGTTTGCTACCAAAAACAGTATGCCTGGGTTTTGTTTATGCTTTTGTCAGTGCTTTCAAAATTGTATTCCTCCATTTTTTTCCCGGGCTGTCATCCTAGGCATTTAACATCTTCTAAAATAGTATTGGTGCAAGTTGTGTTGTGGCTTGAAGACAGTCTGTTCACAACTTGTTGCTCAGCTGTTATCATCTGAGTATCTTTTGGACTTTTTCTTATCTTCCTGTTTCTTTCTTTGATGACTACTTATAAACAATACCAGTATAATTACATGTTCAGATAACCTCTTATTGGTCTGTATGACCTATATCTACAGCTTGGCCACATGACCCTAGAATTTCTCTGGCACACAATAAAGGAAGTCTGTGGTGCTGTATTGGTATTCATACCTCAACTAGAGAGGTCTTAGAAGCTTCTTTTTGAAAAATTTGTATCAAGAACTTGCAAGGAAATACAGCTGGGAGTAAAGTAATGATAGTGTAGAGAGAGACTGAAAAATGTCAATACTTCTCCAGACCTGGCTCCAGTTAATAAGCATAAAACTGGTGATAAAATATTCTTCGAGAAGAAGGTATGGCTGAAGAGCAGATTTCCAAGGGAGACAAAAAAAAATCAGAAATCACACTACTGGTAGAAAGTCCCGCCAACTCTTGAGAGATCGAGATAAATTTTTCATCACACTACAAATGACATGTACAGAGAAGATTCTGGGAAGTCCACCAGAGACTTCATTAATGCTATCTTGTTTTTACCAAGGGCCTCGTGTGTGCCCCAGGAGTGCTAGAAGCACATCATCATCTTATTCTAAACTCTATCTTTAGTTAACTCTGGTTTTCTCTCTGTATAGTCATATTTGGGCTTCTTAGGTTAGTAATTTAGATTTTTTTGGGTTAGAATGCACTGTCTTGTTGTCAGCCTCTGTATTTCCATAAACAAAACAATGAGGGCAAAATAAAGATTAATTTATTAGAAAATTACTTATTCAAGAAGTTGGTGATTTCCAACAGAGAGAGACAAATTGTAGTCCCTATTCTTGTTTGTCTTCCTACATTCCACCAAGATGAAAGATGCTAAAGTCATGTTTATTTTCATCTTTATTTTCATGATTATATTATTCTATGATTATCAAAACAGTTCTTACAGTTGCTAAATGTGGGATCCAATGTGAGTAATTGCAAACACCATCCTTAGTCCTTATGTTCCCTAATACAGAAAGACAACTACAGTTTAGACAAAAATCTTTATAGAAATTGAAAAAATATATTCTATTTTAATTCATGCTGTTCATCCCGTCTGCAATTTGTTTGGTTTATTTCGTGCTCTTGGAGTAGGACTGTTCTAGTTTTCCAAAGTTACTGCCTGTTTTACCCTTGACACTTAAGGCTCCATTCTGATCTGACTGAAACAGGGGAAAAATAAGGTGAATCTGGATTGGTAGGTGGATCAAGCTTTTCTTTCAGTGTCTTTTCCTATTTATTAACACGTGAAACATCAGCTGTATCTTCAATCTAAGTACATGGCTAGGCACTGAGTTTGGGGTTTGTTCTGTGGATCAGGATAACATCTGTTAACTCTGTTTGATATATATATATATATATATATATATATATATATGTATGTATAATTTGATTACCTGACCCTTCAGTGAGACTGTGCTGCTATTTATCCTGACAGATAAGGAGCTTTGTTTCCTTTTTCTGATTCTACATAGTAGGAGTCCTGGGCATATTCTTGAAAACCCTACTGATAAAAATCACTGTCAGACTTGAAATCAGTCAGTTTTTTATTGATTATCTTCCAGCTACCCATGCAACTAGTTGAAGATAATATGCATTACTGGTTAGATATCAAAGATACTAGTTACTGTTTTTAAAATTAAGTGTATTTATTGTATTAAAGAAGTAAAATATCAAGTGCCATCTGTATACAATCATTGGCCCATCATTAACTTACAAATAATATAAAAGGGAAAAGAAACCCATAATACCATAGGAAAAAATTGCCTTTTGTTACAATACAATTTGCATTACATTTCAAAGAAAATTTGAGTGCTTAATATAGGGGTACAAAATAATCTCTGATTGTACATCCAGAATCTATTATGATATTTTATTCTTAGATCAAATCTCAGAAACGAGTAATGCATCAAGTGTTCTGACTATATATACATTCCTCTGTTATTATAAAATGGACCTGAATGTATACTTCCTTCAACTTCCTTTTTTAGAATTCCTTTAGTGAAATGTTACTCAGCTGATTCAAAAAGAGACATAATAGATCTTGACACTGGAAAAGGAATATGTTTTTAATATTACAGATGTTTTATAGTATTCTTCACAGTTTATTTAATTTGTTAGCTTTATTATAGTACAGTGACTTAACAAAAGAAGTAGCATTCATTTAAATTCTAGCTTTTCTGATTTTTCTTGAAAGTTTGAACTAAAATCCAGAGCTGTATCTAGAATTTGGCTGTTCTGGTTTTAGTACATCAGAATGAAGTCCTGTAAACAATTTTTCTTGAACACTGGAAAATTCAGATTTAATCCATGTCTGACCTTTGCAGTATAATCCCTCCCTTTGTGGTCTTTAAATATGAAAAATAAAATGGAAATGTACACATTCTTTATGTCAGAAATCACAGGATAATGGTGTCTACCTGACTTAGAGGTGTGTTTGTAAGCATAAGCATGAACATTGTTTTGGACTGTGCAAACTGAATTTTATGTGCATTTTGAAAATGTACATAGTTTCTTGTCAACAAGAAGATCAATGAAACGCTGTCCAAATTGTTCATCCATTACTTAGCCTTCCTAGTGTCAGCATTACTGTCAGATTTAGTTAGAGAACTTAATTTATTTAAAATTTCATTCACTGTGGGAAGGATGAGGAAGTGAATCATGTCTCAGTAATGGGAATCTGGAAGGGGAAGGCATTTTCTTGTGCATTGAATTAAAACCACAAGGTACTAGGTCATTTTGAAGTTTTCATTTAAGGCAGAAGCTTTTCCCCAAATGATTCTGACCAGAGAAATCTTGTCCATGTCTCAATAACGTGTCCATGTCTCAACAAAATTAATGGATCTTAGACTGTATACTTGGTAGTTCAAAAGCAATGTGGGTAAGGCTTATCTAGTAGCTTTTCTACTTTTTTTATGGGAAGCGTATGGTTGAAAAAATCCATTCTTCCATTCCCTGTGGAATAGGAATTGTTTTCTGAAATTATCTCTTAGCATAACTACCTGTTAGAGTATAGCATAACTGAAATGCTTTGACACCCAGTCAGCCCCACAGACTTATTATGAAATGTGCTGTACTAGTGCATAAAACTTCTACCTCCTCCAGTTTCTTACATGACTAGAAACAGCAAAGGGAATGGCAGCAAGACAGGCAAACAAAGACATTTACATGGGAAAATTATAGTCTTTATCCATCAACAGATACAGAAAAAATCAGAATCCTAAGCTGATTAACACTCAGTGTACACCACTCTCTTGGATAATAGAGAAAATCTTGATTTATGTAGTTAGGTTAGGAGCAGCTGCCACTTCCAGCCACTCCATCCCACAACTCCCTCCTGCTCCAGCCAGTAAACCCATGGACATGGGGTCTCCACCAAGGCTGAGAGACCCAGCTGCCACTTTTCTGTGCACAGGTTCAACCAGTAGCAAACTGCAGTATGTGTCAGAGAGCAATAAAAGCTGTGCACTAATATAATGCATTCTTCAGATGCAGTGAAGCTGAGAATCTCATATTGAAATGCCTCTGTGGTTAGTTCAAATTGTTCAATCTAATAATACATTTTTAACTTAGATATTTGGTTCATACTCTTTTTGATGTGGACAGTGAATTGTGGCTCTCAGTTTTGATCTTATTTTCCAGTTAGTGTTTGTAGGATAGTGGCTAATCTTTCATTATATTCAGATAAATCTATATAATTTCCTTGGCTTTGCAGGGTTTACATGAATATTACTGTTTACCCTGGTGCTGATAACCTTGAATTTTAGTATTTAAACCAAATAAATGGAGGTGCTCTGAACCCGAAGGTGATATGAAGGTTTCCTGCCCTGCTCTGGTACAGCACTAAAGATCCAAATGAAAATATGCTTTGTGTTATTTTGGGGATTCTTGCTTGGGAGGAGTTCTAGGGTTCAGTGACAGTTCAAAAATATACAATTACACTGAAAGAGTAAGCTGTTTAGATATAACTGGGGAAAGAGCCTGGTAGAAACATGCAAATATTGTGCTTGCATCCACCAAACACAGAACCACCTTGCACTTTTGTGTCTCTTCTGTTGTCTGTAAAGCTTCACATGAATCTGTGGAATCAATCACTAGACAGAACAACTTAAAGAAAGTAGGAGGCAGGTTTCTGAAAGCCCTGTCGTCTTGTCATCAGAAAAGTCACTAGCCAATGGTCTGCTGGAAATACAATATAGGACGTGTCCATACAGCTTGATTTTTCTGCCTGTCCAAAATAACAATTCCTACAGTCCATGATTAGCATGTTTTTTTCTTTAGTTGGCTGGTTGGTTGGGTTCTTTTCTGTGGGGGTGGCATTTGATCTGATGAGGGTATTATGCACTAGTTAGGCATTTGGGGGATCCCCAAGGAGCTTTTCCTTCTCCATTGAATGTGTGTTAGTGTGATGTTATTATACATGCGTCTCATAGCAATTTATGGCTTCCTGTAATATTGTCATAATTCTAGTCCAGAGCTGATACAACCTCAAGGGAAGCCCAGCTTCTTGAGATACCTGTCAGATCTAACTTTTAGCATTGTCCCACCTTAATTACTATAGCATTCCTAAAATATTCTGTGCCACCACTAGTGAACTCTGAAGTGAATGCTTACTAAAGTGAGTCAGGGAAATTTAGAAGTTACCAAAAGCAAATTTAGTGGATGTGCGGGATCACTTTAGAAAATTTTAGAAAGTATTCATAATTATATGAAATCTCTGGCAAAGCCTTTTAGGCAAAATGTATTTTAATTAGATTTTGGCAAAGACTTATCTGTAACTAGTTATGGGTTTTTTAGTACTAGGTGCTGTATTAGGCATCATCTGAACTCAAGCACATGTTGCTTGTTTTTCTATTTGTTACCCTCTTTTTCAGCCAATTCACCTATTTCTGTGCCATGTGAAAAACTGTATCCAGGAACAAAATTTAAGATTAAGTTCATCACTTTTTTTCTGTCACTGTTTGAATAATGTCAGTTTGATAACCTTCTGTTCTCCTGTCTCCACAAAGCTATTGAAGAGGCCATAAGACATTGGAGATTGGCAAGGTGGATAGAAAAGTGGGAAAAGGAATGGGAGTTGTAAAATCTGTCTTAGGCACCACAGCAAATGTGTATGATATTTTACTCTTGTCAGAAAAGTACTGTATGGCTGGCTGTCTACCTGGCTAAAATCTGCAACATCTTTATAAATTTTTCAGGATTTTTACCTTCTTTGCCTTCTTATCTTTTTTTCTTTTCAATAAACTCTCCTCCCTCTTCCTTCCTGCTCCCATCTTAAATGAAATGTCTTTTTCTTATAAACCTCTCATTGTTGAAGGTTTATAAGTAGTGAATGAGTCTCTCCACTGTGTATCAAGGACATTTTTCCCAAGTAAACTGACATGTTCACTTTTGAAGAGCATTCAGTTAAACAAATGCAAAAAAACATGTTCTGTCTCCCTGCCTTTTAGCCTGAGTGAGACACTAAGTCATTCTCATCTTTTGTAAACACCTTCAAACACACAAGAAAATGAATGTATTCAGAGCAAAATTAAAATAATACATAATGTTTTCAGATTCCTCAGAAGTGATCAAGGATGTTAGATTTTCAGACTATTTTCAAGTTCATATAAAGATTCCAGAACAAGTATTCTTTGCCCATGGACAAAGTGACAAAGACTGGAAATCTAGTTCTAGAGAAGGCTGAACTGGCAATTCACTTCATGGCTGCATTTGTAGTCAGAAAAATCAGCGAAATTAGAATGTGGGTTCTAAAATATAGCAAGGAGATAAATCCTTTTCTTACTCCAAGAACATCTGTATGAGACAGAAGGAATGAGAGGCAGCAGCAGAGAATATTGGAGGAAAAGGTAGCAGAAAACTTCCATTCTTTAGAAAAAATCATCAGCTGTACCATATAAATTCTTCAGGTTGTTGACAATTACTTAAATCAATAACAGTGCAATGTAAATTAATAACTTTGTAATATATTTTCTTATCACAATGCCTTTGTTCTACCCTTATCTAGGAAAACTGTTTCTTGTCCTTTGAAAATATGCTGGCTTAAGTCATAGTAGATGAGGTTAATAATCTCTTTATTTTCCTTCTCTGCAGGGTTTCCTGCACAGATGAATGACTCAGATCACTCCCTATATGAGCATTCTTTCCAAGGATGCATGCAGAGTATTCATGTGGATGATCAGCTGGTGGATTTGCATGCAGTGGAGCAAGGAGAGCTGGGAAGCTTTGCCAATGTCACAATTGACATGTGTGCCATTATTGACAGGTAAGCTGTGGAGAGACCACCCATACTCTGATACACTGACATGTCCTTCATATTCTGAAAATACACAGTGATCCAGAAAAGATGGTCCTGACATGGCCAGTGATCATGTCAAGGCTACCTTTTTAGCAGTGACAACCAATGCTTGGTGATGGGGATGATGGCTTTAAACTGTAGACTGTGTACGGTGAAGTGGAAAGCAACTCTCAAACCTCTCCATTCACCAGCAGAGGAGGAGGTGAAAAGTTCTTGGAAGTCAGGCTCAGCCTATATGTCAATAATATGGCTGTCTTGAATAGAGAAAACTCCTCACACATTTTGTCTGTTTCTTAGCTGACTGTTAGGAGACCTTTTTGCAACTAGAAGTTGCGGCTCCTGGCTTCAGCCCCTTCTGGCTTCTCTGTGTTCCTCAGAGAAGTAAAGCAGGTCTGCATGCTTGCACCTCAGTGAATGTAAGAAATGCTCAAACTTAATTAAAGTAACGCTTACTGGGCTTGGTTTTTTTCCAGTCTAAGAAGAATAATTGAGAATTAGGGCAGCCTTTTGCTTTGACACTGCCTTTTGAACTGCTTACTTGTATTTATTTTTATTGCTTCTGATTAATGGTTTCTTTATTGGTGAAAAAAAAGAAAATACCAGGAAAGACAGAAAGAACAAGTAACCAAACTCCTGAATGCAGACAGCTTGGCTTATCATGAAAATTAACTTACATTAAAGCCATTGCAATCCTGTTTGAAAGCTGAAAACGACTTTTTCAAATAGTGCTCTGAAAGAAGCAAGGATCAGAGAACTCTGGAATAATTTGAGTAATAACCAACTCCTGGAGCTCACATCGCCCTCTAAAAGCAGAGCCAACTTCAAAGCAACATCAGGTTACTCAGGACCAGTTGAGCTTTGTATATCTCCAATGATAGATATTCTACTGACTCAATGATTTTGCATATCATCAACAAATATCTGCATAGTTGTGGTAAAGAAATGCATTCTTTTAATTTCCTACTTTATTTTAAGAGCCTCTCAGACACAGATGCTACTGTTAAAAAACCAAATATAACATACTGCTTTGGTTTTGCAAAATGCCTTCTCTTCCTGAAATATAGACATCCATTTGCACTAAATGAATTGTGGTAGGTGAGCCATGGCCAGCAGCCAAACACCGTCCCTACCTTTAGCTCTCTCCCCTGTCCTGAGAGATGAGGAGAAAAACAGGAGAAAGGCAAAAAGACTGGTGGATAAAGAAGACAATTTAATAAGAAAAGAAAAAGCTGCACGTGTAAACAAAGCAAAAAGAGAAATTTGTTCACTGTTTTGCATCAGCAAGCAAATGTCCAGCTGCTCCCTGGAAAGCAGAGCCTCACCTCAGCACATGTAGTGGTTGTTTTGGAAGAGAAACTCCACAACACTAAACATACTCCTTTCCTCTTCCATCCCCTGAGGTTTTATTGCTGGGCATGCTGTTGTACAGTATGGAATTTCCATGGGAAACTGATTCCAAAGTCCCTGCTTCCAAAGTCTCAGTCTGGCTCAGCTACCCCAGCTATGTCCTTGTCCAGCCTCTTACCCACCCCCTCCTCCTGGCCTTTCAGGGGAAGGGAGTGCAGGGAAGCCTTGGTGCTTCTGCACAGGCGCTGTCCAGCAGCAGCAAAAAGAGTGCTCTGGTGCCAGCATGGTTTAGCTACAGCTGGGAACAACACCCATGGATTGCTGAGAAAAAGATTAATTTAGTGACTCCATCCCAGCCAGACCCAGTATCCCACTGCAGTAATCTCAGGGTTACAGGACATGCTTTGGGCTGTACCAGAGTTGCTCTGGCATGTCAGGCCACTTTATATTGATTCTCCTCATGGACCTATTGAAGGTTGAAGTCATAATGAAAGGAGCATGTGACAAGCTGGCATCGTAAGGATGAAGTTTGTTCTGTCTCCTCACACATATCTGAAATTAAAAAGAATTTATGTGGTCAGTATTTGTCGGTTTGACTTGGTTTTATTTTTAATATTTGGTTTTGGAAATGCAAACTGACTTGAAAGAAAGGACACGAAGATACAGCTAATTAAGTCTCTGCTTTTCTTCCAGTGGATAAATTTAAGGTTATGCCACAATTTGTATTGATCTCAATGACTGAACCCATTTATGCCAGTTTCTATTAGAAAAAAATCCATTATTATAGCAAAGCTAATCAGAATAAAGGTTTTCAAATATATTGTAATGTAATTACAAGTAACTTACAGGATAAGTTAATTAGTACCAAAGCTTTATGATACACTTATGAAATACAAGACTTAAGGATTCTTATATGTTGAGCAGCTTATTTTGGAAGCTAAATTCTCATAGAAGTTACTATTTAGAAGCCATTTCTTTTTATAACACATAATATATATCCAAATATTTCATATAATGCCACATAAAAGTTATATATAGTGGCTTTTTATGATACAAAAATATTATTATGCTTTCTATATTTTGTATGTTATATATTAAGTTTATTTTATATATATATATATATAAACATCTGTATTCGTAATGGAGTTTGGCATAAATTACAGTGTTTTATCTATACTTAAGTATGTATGTACTTATATTTTCTTTATATGAGAGTATATTCTCAGTCTGTTTCTCTTCTACCACCTTGGGCTCTGATATCATGCTCATAAAAGTTAAAACCATATGTCTTGCATTTATGCTTTTTAAGCACAGGAAGATTGTGTTGCAAGCAGAGTAGCAGTTGTATAGTCCCAGGAAATTAGAATAGTATCCAAAAAAGTTTCGTAGGATTGGCTTTGATTTTTTCAATGATTGAGATGTAATCAAGTTTGTTGTTTTCCCCTGAAAGTTTATTTCTCCTGTTCTCCCCTTCAAGTAACTTTGCACTTTAGAACAAAACCCTTTGGCTGAGAAGTTTCAGTGCCAAGCTTTAGATCTAACTGGATTTTCATGGCTGTCTCATTAACCTCTGCAGATAAGAGTTTACAAACCCTTCTGCTACAATATGACATCATAAATAACATTTTAATGTGACTTTCTTTTAAGGAATGCAAGTACCATGTGTGCTACTTATATCAACTCAATTTAATTTCCTGTGAAAGGGGAAGACACTTGTGGCTTGTCGTAGTGGTATCCTCCCGCTTTTTTAAACTAGTTTGGATCTGAATCATAAAGGCTTCAGACATCATCATCATCAACATGGAAATTGCTTTCATAGCCAAAATTCAGTAAAGACACCCACTGGGCAAAAAGATAAGCTGTCACATGGAATTATTCTTACTGCAGGCTTCAGCCATTTGGTTCAGGGAACAAAAGGTGAAGTTGTAAATGGTGGCATTTTTCATCATTAGCCAGAGTGGTTAGTAAAGAGGGGAGAGTTTTCTTGGTAAGAACATAACAAAAGTTACTGAGGGTTTATTGAGTTTTTAGGTTGCACCTGCCTGAGGGTATCTGCTTCCAAAGTCCCAGGTTCTGCTGAGCTAAACTCTGGCCTGGTATGGAAAAGGTTTCTGCATTTTATTTCCAGCAGTTTTGAAAAGTGTAAGAATAATGACTGCAAGAGTATTCCACTTGTACTTAGGAGATACAAGTGTTGAACCAGTGTATTTTTATTTTGTCTTCCTCTCCTCACATGAGCATTTTTTTATTGCACAGATTGCAAGCTGAGATCTAATTATAGGGGAGCACCAAAGCTAAGGAACATTCTCTTTTTACCAGTAGTTAAATAGTATAAATGCATATAATTTCATGCAGGTATGTATAATTATAGGCAGTTAAAATACTACTGAGAAAAAAAAATCATCTCTATTTCTGTCTCTTATTTATCGATAATTGCATTAGTAATGGAAGTTGCATTGTTGTCACAGTGATCCACATGCTACATTGCTTGTGACAGCACAGGTTGCTTTTCATGTCCTTTTCTTAACATTAACAATCTAAAGTTTTGTTACAGTCCAGGTGGTACTGTTGTACTTTCAGATTTAAGTACAGGACATCGAACAGGAATTATTACTTGCAATTAATTTATCGCAGAAATCTTGGAGAATTCCAAAGCTTTCTTGACTTTATTATAGCTAGAATAATGAATTTCAATCACAAAATCACAATGAAGGATTACTAAAATGATTTCAAAATACAGTGTCAAATCTGCCATTGGAAATTATGAAGCACGTAAGCCAATTTTGATGAAAATTTCTGTGTTACATGTGAAAAAATAGAGGAGAAAATGAAAAATGTTCATGTGTTTCTGGTGTTTTATGAATGTGTAAACAGAGTGATTCTCTCTGTAACACAGTGAGATGAATTAGATGCCAGTTTTTGAGTATAATTTCACATTAAAGATTAATTTAAGTAATCAGATACGTGCAGCAGAACATTTCTGGGTGATTATTACTTACCTGCTGAAGGTATACACTCTGTATGACAGAGTGCCATCATCCAGCTTTAATCCCACACAGCCACATTCTGTCAAAAGATTTTTTGATTGCCAATCAAAGTTTGAAATAATTCATCCAAATAACAGAATGTAGCAAGCATATTGGTACATAAATATGGCCACAGTGTAGCTGGCAGCAAGACAAAGTTTCTTTGGAGTTAAAAATCATTATGCCAAATAGTAATAAAGTTTGTCATTTCTGGATCTATACACAGGCTTAGGATTCTGCCCTTCCTTGCTGCTCTTCCCCTCCCTCTGCCAGTTCAGTGGTTAGACAGACAGACAGACAGACAGACACACATCATCCAGCAATGCTCTGCATGAGGAACAGATGATATAGCAATGTCCTGACTGGAAGCAAAACCTGCTTTGCAGCTGAGTTTTTCCAACTCAAATACACAAAAAGGGAAGTTATGTAGAACTGGGGGAGGGCTGAAACTATACCATGGCGTCAACCTGCAGATATTCCTGACCATGTGGCTGGAAGGCACTTCCCACATGTGCCTTCTCCCTCACCTCTTCCCTCCACATCTCTTTGTAACCATACAAAATTTTTATTTTGGAATGGAAAGGGAGGTGAAAGCTGCTTTTCAATGAGAGAGATTCATGTGCATTTACATAATAATCTGTCTCAGTCCAGAAAGGTGACTTTGTAGGCCAACATTAGACCTCAGATGACAATGCTTTTAATACTGTGTTTTATGTCCATTATGTCCATTATGTACCAGAGTATACAGTGACAACTGCCATGTTATTAACGTGGATCAGTAGATAGCTAGGAGGTTACAAATTCTACAGAGCTAACCACAGAATAAGAATAGTTGAATTACATTTCTTTTTGAAGTATATCTTCAAATATACGACATATTTTTTGTTATGAAAAAAAATCTCCATTCTCAAAAAAGGGGATGGGAGGAACATTGTAAAAATCAGGGAAAAGAAAGCACGAGAAATATTAAAAATGGAATATACTGGGGTTTTCCATGTGTTAACAAACCTTGTCCCTTACACACAGCTGGAAATATTTTAATAACTCGCAACGTTTAACAGAGTCTATGCAGTACTTTGCTATCATCGAGAACTTGGCTGGACCTTCCAGCTCTCATTAATTAGAATGGAACTCCCCAAGACAGCAACAGAAAGATAGAACAAGATGGTGATAAAAAAAAAAAGAAGCACTGTTAAATAACATAATAATGTACCTCTTTGAACAAGTTCGAATGGTTTGAGATACAGATGGTTTGAATGCTATTTTATTGCCATTATTTTTTTTCACTTTATCCTATATTAAACAGGTTACAATAGTCAATAACATCCTTATAAGACTCTTTCAAGTAATTGTGTAGGTTGTACATCATCTTGTAGCTGGATGCTTGAACATTTTGAAATCTCAGAAAATCCTCAGTTGTTCTTTGTCTTATATTTAGTCCTATATAAGCTCAGCACAGAGAGGAAAAAAGAAAACTTTCATTTTAACTCTAAGGAATAATAATATCATTGTTTATTATTATTATTTAAAAATGTAGACTACTGAAATAATTTTCTTGAGAAAGTGGATTATTTGTTCCTGAAAAACACTTGTTCGTGCTACAACAAGAGCTAAGTCAGTTAACATTTAGGTATGCTTTGGAGGAGGAGGAATATGTAATGCAGTGCTCTGCATAGCTTGACAGATAATAGAGGCAGCTTTTGAGCTGTAGGATGTTTTTCTCCACGGTCTGAAAGAAAGGTAACAGCATGGGGTTTGTTCTTGGGAGCCAAGTGGCAGAGAATGTGTCATTGTCACCCACCAGTTGTGCCAAGTGCATGGTCACCAAGGGCAGGGACAGCACGCTGGGCCCCCTGGCATAGGGACTGCCTCGGGGCCAGCATTCCAGAGATCCTCCTATGAAGATGCTGGGTGAAGTGCCACCATCCTGCAACACCACAGTCACAGTGCCCCGGAACAGGGTAAAAGAGAGCACCTTCCCCTCTCCCACTGCTGGAATACATCAGAGAGAAGTCCTTGAGGAGCTGGTAGAATCACTTGAAGCTGAGGGAGAAGAACTGAAGGCAGGACAGGCCTTCTGGAGGTGCTCCACTCTAAAACCAGTTCCCAGCAGGATCCCTTCAAAGCTCATCTGAGGGAATGAAATCTTTTTTCAGCTGGATAGCCATGGCAACACAAAGGGAATGTACTTAAGGAGTACTCCAGAGCTCCCTGTCCTCATACTCCGTGTGGAGCCTGGGGCAGCAGTCATAAAAAAGAGGTGTAGAGGTGTTGCAAGGGATCCCAGTGCTTGGAGCACACGTAGAAGTGTGCTTCCACTATATGTGCTCCATATAGTGCTTGGAGCAGAACAGAAGTCAGGCTTCTCCTGGGAAGTATGCCCACAGTGTGGGATGAGGAGGCAGGTCTTGTGTAGTTCAGGGAATAGCTGATTACCACCTTTGGGGTCAGGAAGGAATTTTCCACTAGCCCTTGGCAGGTTTTTGCCTTCCTCTGCAGCGTCAAACATGTGATGTTAAGGTTTTCTCTGGGCATTCTTGGTCAGGTTGCTGCCTACTGCTCAAGCCCCATGAAGATGGGCAGCCTCTTGTCCCCTGCAGCAGCTTTTGCCTTCCTCTGCAGCACTGAGCACAGCCCTCGGCCTCCTTTGGGCCATTTTGCCAGATGCCTCCCGTCTAGTGGGAGGAGGCTTTCCTAACTTCCAGGCTGGGCCCAGGGGTTGCTCCCATGTGTTGCTTCCTGTCCTTGGTGACATTGAGCATGGCCCTTATCAGGGTTCCTCAGGATCCCTGTGGCTCTGTTCCTGCCTACTGCATTGCACCTCCAAGGCCCCACTCATACTCTGGGTCTTTCTGGCTGTCTCCAGTCCCTTCACCATCTTTGATGCCCTTCTTGGGATGCATTCAAGTACTTTAGCATAGTTTTTTTAAAAGGTGAGGCCACAGTTACAGGGGCTCCTGCCATCAAGGCACACAAGTGCTAATGTTTCCTAATCTGGTAAAACTATCAGATTTAAAGAAAAGTTGACAACAGTGGCAAACTATAAAACATTATTTAAATAATGTTGCAAGTTGTTTTGGCAAAACCTTTCCTTTTTTTTTTTTTTTTTTTTGCTGTCTGCTACAACATGACTAATATAGGAACAGCTTAATCAAATGGAGTAATCTATTATTTATAAAAGTCGTGAGCAAAATCTTTGTGTGGAAATTAATTTTTTGGTTTTCCGTACATGTATTAGTTTGCTCAGGGGACTTGATTGAATGTGCAGCTTGTATTACATCCATACGTAATTATTATTTTATTATCATTCTCATGTGGGGAAGATGAGAGCACTGAGCAAACATCCAGGAAGCCGTCTCTTGGACATGAAATTTATACTCTCCCATGATTAGATGCTAAATATTTACCTGATCCCATAATAAAACCGTTGAAACTAGCTCCCTGGTTACTCAGCTGAGTTCTACTGCTTTGATGACTGTGTCAAGTTATTCATCACTTATTGCTCCTCATCTGTTCATAACTGAAAAAGTTAATATATTATGCAGATTGCTTATTTTTATGTAATTAGGATATCTTCTCCTGGATGAACAGTGCTGCTATTCTTAACAAAACTGTCTCTATACATTCATTCTCCAAAATAAAGGAAACCAGGTTGTTGTCTCAGTTTTAAAGTTTATGAAAAATTTAAGTAATGCAAAGAAGTTTCAGGAACTGTCTGTATTACTACTGATCTTTAAATAAGACTAAAATTGCATCATCCTCTCATTTGCATTTGTTAACTAACTATGAATACCTCATAGATATGAGTATCAATATTTCTACTAATTTTTCCCAGTAAAAGAAAGTTGATAATCATTATCCAAACAAGTAGACTGTCTACTACTGACTGTAATAGATTTGATTATATTCTCCAATTAATAGACATAATATTATTTTATATGTATGACATCATGTTGTAATAAGTAATAATGCTCTACATATTTTCCAGATACTAGAAAAAAATTCTTTCTGTACAGTACAATTATGATTATGACCAGTTTTATGACTGCAGCTCTGAATTGGTAATCAGGTATCAAGCTATGAGCAAATTTAACCCATTCATTAGAAGTATGTGCATCTGGAGGACAGTCAGTCATGTCAGATTACTAGAATTTTTACTGGATATCTTATGCAGAAATTAAACCATAGAATAACGATTTCATAATCAGGCAATATCTTTTGGTACTAATAATTCTGAACAAATGTCTGTCTTACTAAAATGTTGTGCCCATCTCTTGTTCATACAAGCAAGCAATAAAGTCTCCAAAATAAGTAGTTTATTTTGCATGAAACACTGCTTCAAACAGGTATAACTATTTGCAGATGGAACCTGACTTTTAGCAGAAATTGACTTACTGTACAGTTTCTGCTGGATTTACATATTTTCTCTTTTTTTCAGAAATCATTATAATTTTAAAATGAGCATATTGGCATATTGAACTCATGCAGAATATTCACACTGGTGAGAGCCTAAAGAAATAGAGTTATAAGTCTAATAGATTACAAGTGGTCTTGTGGTAGTTATAGGTTGCTCTTTGAAACATGAAAAAGAGATTACTATGCCATCATTGGAAATCATTAGTAATAGTAATAATGTCTAGATATGTGCATTAGGTTTAATACTGTCTCAATATCTCCCGCTTCCTTTTCTCAAAAAGAAGTGCTTATTTCAGTAGTTCTGCTGGTAGTGAGTGTTTGCCAGTGATTAGACTCTTTCGACTGTCTGTCCATCAAGGAAGGTGTTATTTCCTGTTCTAATATTTCTCCCAGATACTGATTTCCCAGATCTTTTGCAGAACAATACAGTGTCACCTAAAAGTAAATAATTGTGATAAAATTAATTTTTGCTACTAGCACATTGGATACAACAGGTTCACCTTACTTGTTTTATGCTTTTCTCTAGCCAGCAATATTAAATTCCTGAGTATCCCAGTATTTTTTTTGTGTTTCTCACGACCTCTTCCTCTAAAGAAAATGCAGCTATAGAAAGGTTAAGGCCTAGATTCTTTACAGTATTTACATGTGCTAATACTCCCTAAGCTTTGTGGCTGCCTGTGTGACTGGCATGGAGTCACGAGGGAAGGACGTGAATTCTGCATAGCCTACATAAGCAGACATGAGATATGAAGAATGGGACTAACCACAGACAAAATACTGAGCAAGGTATTTAGATGAATGTAGACAGAATTTTATGGCCTAGAAATATCCCAAATGAGAACATACATGTATGACATAGTGAGGGAAGAACTTAACACACAACCCTTGTATTGTACTTCAGCATGAGACATGATTAGTTGGAGGATGCAGAAGGGTTTGACAACAAAGAGAGTGAAGAGAGGTTTGGTTTTTTCCCTTGCTTGTTATGTAAACTTTAGGTGGTGAAGCAGCTGGATGGTGTTTTTCTACATAACTTTCTCTGTAGACAAGTAAGTAGTTTTGGGGCCACATGATGGTTGACCAGGATGACACATAAACCTTGAGGCTGACCACAGATTTGAACTCTGCCTCTCCAGTTCCACATCAAACCTATTTTCCAGGTAAATTGGCCTTCCTTCCTGCATTATGCTGAATAGATTTAAAGCTAATGCACAAAAAGTTTATGATGCATTTTAGTATTTGTGAGTCTGCAGATTTCAGTTGTGCATCAAATTAAAAGCAGGTGGCAATTCTTGATGAGAAATTGAGTTAAAACCTAACCAGATTTCTTCTAAGAAATTGGAAAGAACAAAAGTCCTTGGAGGAATATGTGTCAGATGCTACTTGCTTAATCCTTGATATCTTCCTGGAAGGATAGTTTAAATGAACTAACTAATATAAGGTTTCAGTAAACAGGTCTTCATTCATTCCTGGTAAATGTCACCAGTAGATTAGATTATATTAAAAGGAAATGAATATTGAACAGACATCTACATTTGGAGAGATATGAAGAGAACTGGGTTTCACCAGAAGTAAAAAACTTAATCTGTGCTGCAACTGTATTGTATTTTTCCTGTTATTATATTTTTAAAAAAATAAAAATAACATAAGGCAGAGCTTTACCAGAGTGATCCCAAAAGTTAAGATGTTTTTACAGGCCTGTTATTTTAGAGGAAAGCTTAGTGCAATACTTCATTTATAACTGTAGAATAAGTATGTTTTATATTTACTATTTCAAAGACTTTTTAGTGGTGAAGTATATCACCAAAAAAAAAGTCATAGGGCTAATATTTTTTCCAGAGTTTCATATCAAATCTATACTTGTACATTTGCAACAAAATTGTTATTGGCACTTAGTTCTTTCAATTTCTGCTACAAAAATTCTCAATTTTGAGGAATAAGATTACATTCTTTGGAATTTTCTTATAAAACAATAAAATAAAAATATGGAAATATGCCTATTCCTGCCCAAGGAATTCTGTAATGCTATTCTTTTGTTATTAGGCTATGGTTTTTGCTGTTTCATCAGAGCTCTGAAGTTTTTAATTACGATAACATTCTGATGCACCAGTAAAATTGGCCATTCTGGTAATATGAGAATCTAAGAAGTTCAGATGCTTTATGACAAATAAAGATGCATTAAATAATGTATATAATGAGAGATATAAACAGGAGACCTATTTATTAGAATATTCTTAGTGAAGCCAAAGCCAGTTTGATTGCTTAGCACCTCTGGAATTCCTCCCATGTGTGCTTATGTATTCAAGTGAGTGTCCCTCATCAGTGGTGGCTCCCAGTTTGGTGATCAATATTGTCAATCAGACAGGCAGCAGAAGAAGGAGAGTAACATGCAAGCCTTCTCATGTTCTCCTTTCCATCTTTGTTGACTGTGGTAGGAGAAACAGGTTTGTTTCTGTCTCAGGGAATATATCCAGAAAGAAATGTCTGACCATAGACCTGGTCAAGGTCTGTGAATTGGTTGTCATTTGTTAGTTGCCTGATTACTGCTTAGAAGGATGTAAAAGCCCTGCAGAAACATCTTTCAGGCCAGTTTCAGCCACAGTCTGTAAACTGTACTTAACATTGTTGAGTGTAGGTACCCTATACTAACTTACACACCAATTTTGCAAAATTTGGCATATTTATTCAAAACAATGTGTAAATTACCCAAAACAGAAGCCAAATGCAGCTGGTTTGTTATTAGATTTAAGACAAGTGAGGGAGATAAACTATCATGATCTATGTTCTGATTTCTAGAAAAAGCATACAAATGATGCCTACACATTTTACAGTGGCAGAGGTTTTTTTTCAGTGGAATACTCATTTTACATTTTTCTTATTAGTAACAATTCTGGTGAATAAGAAACTCGGTGTTCTAATGCCAGTTAGTACAATACTTTTCCCATGGGGGAGTTGAAGAAGAGATTTTAATCCCATAGTACAAATAAGTGCTTAGATATGAAAAACATCATGTGTTTGTAATTGTACCTAGGATTCAAAAGCCTTTGCAAGTGCCTGCAAGGTCCCTTGGATCCAGAATCTGAATCAAATTGACATGATATAACAATGACAGATAATTCCTCTAGGGTGTTATAGATGTCAGACCTATGGAGACAATTTTGTGCCTTGGAAAAAAAATCTGATTCTTATTTCTTGAAAAAATAACTGTTGCTTGCACATGTTACGTTTATCTATTGCCATGCATTCTGCCAATAACATCTCTATTTTTCTGCCATTGTGATAAGTTTCATTATTAAGACAGACTTGATACTGAGCAGCAGTTAATTTGACTTCAGTGTTCTATTTTGGCAAAAAAATAGTTACTCTATCAGCCAGAAGTTGTTTTTTAAAACTAAACAGAAGTTTTCATTGGTCTTTCTTACAATTTTTCATGTCACAACATTGCAATTGTTGTGATTAATCTGTATGACCCTGTATGGATTTTGTAGCATCAGTGTTAGCTTTTGTAGATCAAGTTTATAGAAGGATTTATTTGGTTTATTTATATCTGCTTATCCTTATTTTCTCACAGATTTACGTGGTCATTTCTAAGGCAACATTGTGAAATGTGATTCAGAAATATTGACTCAATTGTGATTGATAGATTAACTACTGCTTACTATACTATAATTGCAGGGGAAATGCTTTCAGAATTTTTGAGAAGCACTGGTGCATAATATGTAGTATAATATAATTTGATTTTCAAAGTTTAAATCATTAAATAGCCCATCCATTGAATGCATTATGTGAAAAGTTATCTTCTAAAGGGAAGATTTATTCCACATTGAAATATCATGCAAAATTTTCTTTACTTTGTTCATTTCGGACAGTTAATGAACAAGCAAACAAAGAAAATTAATCCTAAATAAATACAGAACAAGTCACCTGTGGTGTGAGTCAAATAACAATGCTATCTTCCTCTCAGTGCTCATTTCACTCAGCCTCACAATTTTTAAGGGCTTCTAGTTTTTTCAATTGAGGTTTGCTTGCTGTGTAAAGATGTTACTGGTCCATCCTCCTGTATTTCTATTAAATGCTGGATTCCTGTCAGATCAAATTCCTAAACTTAAGAGACTGAAAAGTTTTCTAGACCTTATAAAGCTGATGGTGCTAGTCAATTTGTACACAAGCACAAGGAGAGTCTTTGATACACCTTATCTGTTAAATTCCTATTCTTCAAAAGAAAGCTGTCAGTTTTAGTGAAGGTAGTTGTTATTTTCACCTGTCTTTTCATTTTTCTAGTAAAGAGAATACCAACCTACAGAGAATTCTAGGGGAAAGGAAAAATCCAACTCCTATAATATTTCTTTTCAATTCAACATGAAAGGCAATATGTGCTCTTTTTCTCTTTTATATCAAGGGGTTGATCTACCTTTTCAATAGCACAATTTCTGCAGTTTTTACAGTACTGTACGCCTTTGTTCTGATTGTTCCTCTGTGGGTGCTCAATGAACTCCAGACAGACACTAACTTGGTGCTATTACACAAACTGACCTCAAAATCATTAAATCAACAAACAAAATTACTCCTTTCCCAGATTCAACAGTGTTCATTGTAGAATTTACCAATGTTTCTTTCTTCTTAATTCTCTCTTAAGGTCTAGTTACCTTTTAAAATTATATTTTATACTAATACTATGATAAGATTTCTCTTGCGTTGTATGGTGCCTGTTGTATTAAATTTGCTCATCTGAAGCATTACTCAAGGGGCCAGTAGTTATAATATCTGTCATTTTATTAATATCTGATTCTTTGATTTGGGACCTCCACCAACAGTAACAAGTTTTTCAGGATACTGGCTTTTCTCTGTGTTTTCTTATTTTCACTCAAGACCAGTCAAAGGTTAACTACTCCACCATATCATCAAATAACACCCCTGACATTTATTTTGCATGTTTAGTATTAACAGCACTTACTTGGGCTTGTCTTGCCAGATTTTCCTAGTTTTACATTGGTGGTTGTCAGCATGTTTCAACTGTCTAATGTTTCACTGGCCATATGAACATTAGTCAGAAAATGGTAGAAAATAAATTACTTTAATTCTGCAGCTGTAACTCACTCTCCTTCATCTGCTTACATAGTGGCAACCTTGTGTATCTTATTTATGCAGTCTTACTTTTACTGTTCTGAAAACCTTCATTTTATTATTGTTGCCTCCTAGAAATGCGTTTATATCTGTCTTACTGACTCTATCTTCCTTTCAAATTTTGTAGACTTTATTCTTCTCCATCTCTCATAACTTAATGCTTTTCCCTCTGCTATTGTTTGTTATTTGACTGTGTAACTATTATTTATCTCTGTGGTACATTTCATAATGCAGTTTGTATGAAATGCTCTCTGCAAAGTATAGTTGCATTGTATCATTTCATAAAAGTACACAGTAGTTTCAGTAGTTTTCTTTGAACAGTATAATTATGTTTTTAAAGAAGAAAAGTTCCTTATTTAAGTGTATAATGCTAGCATTTGATGTTAAAAATACATTTGAACACACAGTATTTTGTCCTTGAAAAAATATGCTTTCTTCTTTTTTAATGCTACCAGTCACTTTCATGTATTATTTAAACCTAACAGATGTATACCTATGGGCTCATTTATTTTATCCTACCAAAGTACAAGCAGTCAAGGAAAATGCCGTTGCTAATCACTGCAATGTGAAATACTTTTTGAAATGTCTGTGCCTCTGTTGAAATAGGTAATTTATTATCCTAGAATATGAAAGAAAGGGAAATAAATGGGGAGAGAAAGAAAGAAAGAAAGAAAGAAAGAAAGAAAGAAAGAAAGAAAGAAAGAAAGAAAGAAAGAAAGAAAGAAAGAAAGAAAGAAAGAAAGAAAGAAAGAAAGAAAGAAAGAAAGAAAGAAAGAAAGAAAGAAAGAAAGAAAGAAAGAAAGAAAGAGAAAGAAAGAAAGAAAGAAAGAAAGAAAGAAAGAAAGAAAGAAAGAAAGAAAGAAAGAAAGAAAGAAAGAAAGAAAGAAAGAAAGAAAGAGAAAGGTTTTAGTGAAGGAGTTTAGAAAGGAGTTTTAAAGTTGAGAACTTTAAAAAGTGAAGTGTTTACAGGCTTAAAAAGCAGAATTAGAACCTGTAAGCATTGCTTTACAAAAGATTTGAAGGGCTTGAACAGTGCTTTATCTTGCCTTGGCAGAACTGCTACTTTTATTACAAAGTGTACTGGTTTTGCTGTAAAAAGTGACAGTAGGTTGTAGCTACAGAAATCTTAGTTCAGGAAGAACAGTAAATTGACTTAAAAATAGGAAACTAGATTTTTAAACCAGACAGACATATAAGCCACATAGCTGTTTAAATAGTTTAAGCATAAACTAAATCCTTGGGGCAGAGGGCAAAAAGTTGTACACAGAAAAAAAAAGGGCTTTCTGCATTAATTAATCCTATATGGTCAATAATTATTCTCTTTTAAGTGAGGAAAAATGACCCAGATACCAAAGCCAAATATTGCTCCTGGACCTCTACACAGCTCCTAGGCTTTTATAAGGGAATAAGTTGCTTTAGATTTGGTGCATGTCAAAAATTGTCTACTCTATAAATCCACGTTGTTTCAACTACAGTTTTAATTGAGTAGAGCATACAGACAAATTGTGAGTACTATATCAAAGATCAAAGCAGAAAGTACTTAGAGCTCCAGTGCTGATATGAAATCTGTCTTCTTTTTGGGGGGGAGGGTTGTGGGGTTTGGGGTTTTTTTTTTGTTTGGTTGGTTGGTTGGTTGGTTTTTTGGTTTTTTGGGGGTTTTGGTTTTTTTTGTTTTTTGGGGTTTTTTTTTGGTTTTTTTTGGTGTTTGTTTGTTTGTTTGTTTGTTTGTTTTTTGGGTTTTTTTTATGAAGGGAACCTTTAGATCAACTTCTTCCTCCTTCAGGAGCAATTGATTGGTGGTGAGGGCTACAAGTATTTTGTCTGTGTTTTTGAATATGCTTCTACATGCTAGTTGGTTATATGATCAGTGGTCATAGAGTATTCATTAGCCATTTTCAGCTCCTGTGGGAATGAATTCTAAATATTTTAATTTTGTGGTAATTATAGAACAATAGTAGGCTTGGGTCATAAAAGTTTTAGAAGGAAGCCCCTTTACTCAGAGAGAAAATGTAAAGGCCAAATACACTATAAAATATTTTTTTAAATGATATCATGGTTTTGCCTTCAAAATTACTGCCAGGAATTGAAATAATGGAATAGTGATGTGGCAGAACTTCTACATAATACATACCTGTCATGATTCTTGCCATGGTGTTCTGGAAATACTGGCTAAAAACACATATTTATAGAAAGCCAGAAAAAAACTGCATCTAGGCTATGTATCAATATTTTTTTAAGGTCCGAGATACTCTATTGTATTATAAAATGGGAACTCAAATATAAATAAAAACTTGAGTTGGTTAATGTTAATTTTCAATGGTTACTTTTACCTTGGTGTTCAGAAGACAGAAAAAACTAACATTTCAGCAAATACTCATGACATAGTCCAATCATCCTCTGGGTCATTATATTTTTCATGTTCTGATTATTCAGCCATTTGCTCTAATTCCTTTGAACTATAGTGGTGTAATTGATAAAGTAGCATAAAATTCTCCCTGCTAAAATGTACTGATAATACCACTAAATGGAAAAAAATTATGACAAAAGTCTCTCCTAGGGATGTACACAGGCATCTTCATGAGATCCTTAAATAAAACAAGAAAACTTGTAATTAGGTGAAAAATAACCTACCTGTCACTAGTAGGTTTTAGTGCATAGCATTTTGGCTTTTAGGGTAATTGTTCTTTCTTGCAGGTTTTAAGAACTGTGAATGGCTAATTATCAGAGCAAGCATTGTGCTATCCAGCAGTGCATTAGAATATTCATGCTATAGTCCCTTCTGTGTATGTTTCTAAGGCTTTCAACCTGTACTTTAGAAATCCTGAGCAGGGCTACTATTAATTGAAGACTTTGTTTTTGCTAAATTTTCCGAGACATCTCTGGTCAGAATTGTAGGCAAATTAAATCACTCTGTGGGAATCAAAGAAAAGATTGCCATGGATTACAGTCAGAACAACCCAGTAAAACCACTTAGCTGATGCATCTTGCATTACAGAAAAGAAATAATTTTACTACATGAATACTTCAAAAATGGTATCATCTCCTATTTAGCTTTTCTCTTGGTTTTTTTTGGGTTTTTTTTAAGATAATTTTCATATATTTATTTCAATATATAGAAAGCTTCTAAATCTTCAGAAAATTGCTCACTATTGGTTAACTTTCTTCTGAGTTAAAAATATGTATCTTATTTCAATCCTGAATTTGTTTAGCTTCGACTTGGACCTTTCAGTTCTCAGTACCAGTTTTCTATCTAAAGCCAAAAAAAGTCTTCAAAAATTTCTTCATTATGCACACAAGAAGGTTCTGTGATTGAACAGGTGAATTTACTAAACTCATATAGTTCTTTCTTTTGGAATTCATCAATGTTATTTTTTCTAAAAGCAAACTTGTATCCCAGACACATGATTTTTGCCATTACTAGTAACAGAAATCATGAT
The DNA here is from genome assembly GCF_036417665.1 of Passer domesticus. NCBI lineage: Eukaryota > Metazoa > Chordata > Aves > Passeriformes > Passeridae > Passer > Passer domesticus. Next base: position 49,362,205 of record NC_087474.1, on the reverse strand, counting down.
AGAAGTTTTGTGTTGGCCTGAGAGTACAGGGTCGCAGGGCATGTCTGGGTTTGCCGTGGCCTGATCTTGGATAACAGTTTCCAGTGGCCATGTGTGGAGTGGTGTCTGCTCCAGATGGATTTCCTCTTGGAGAATTCCACAGATGAAGCCCCCATGTAGCAAACAGCAGCCCTTTGTGTGACCTGCAGCTGTGGATGGCTGTTGTGCAAATTTCAACCTCCAGGTTGGGAATAAAGAAAAAGGACTGCGATTGGAAATGTATAAAAGTAGCCACAAGGGGATACAAACTTTATTCTTCATAGACTTTTTTTCTCTACTAATTAGACAATTAGAATTGTTATGCTGTTAGTATTAACTGGACTGACATGGAAATTTTGCCTCCACTTGCCATATATGTTCTTTTTGCTCATGGCAAGATTTTGAGTGTAGTAGACAGAACTAGGAGCAGGACTGTAAGTAATCATACTAATTCTGTATGATTAAGCACATGGTTTTCTGTTTATAGTTTTCTGTTATGTACATGGGACTCACACTGCTTTCCTTATACAAAACATCAGTTTTCAAGTCTAGACTTTTCCATTTCTGGAGTCCACAGTACAGTCCTTTTATCTAAAGATTTTATTTCAAGAACTTGCATTCAATTGTGTGAGAATGTAAACTGACAATCCTCTCAGCTAATTTCTCTGGTGTTCTCAGATACAATTTACGTCACCCTAAAAAGTTTGGAAGATCACCAAAATAGTTGCTACTTCACTGAAGCTGTTACTCTATAGAATATATTCTGTTATTGTTTATGCATGAGTGATTCTCCTTCTGTGTAAGTAGTGAAGAATAATGATAATTCAATAACTCACATTTTTTCTGTATTGTAGTTTAGTTTTACCCTTCTAGTCTGGTCTCAGATGTTCAATAGCATTAAGATTTCATTTACCACAGTATGTCTTCCTAAGTTTGTAAAGAAAAGCTTGTTTATTTGTTTATAATTGATGTCCTTATTTTCATATTAATGCAGGTAATAAGTAAAACAACCCGTGCTCTCTCCCAACAATTATGCAAGCATTCTGAGATTTCCCAACGCCATTTTTCTCTATTATATTGGGAGTGTCCTGTGATTTAAGATGCAGACTCTCCTTTGCCCTTTACCTTAAATAATCTTGTAAATACTTGCTTGATGCTTAGATATGTTCATAATTTTCTTCCTAGTTTAGAATCAGGACTTTTTATGCCACAGTTTGCATTTAGCCACAATGGTATTAGATTTAGCATTTAGCCACCTTTGCATTTAGCCACAATGGTATTATATTATCAGTTGGCACTGCAAAGTCTTTGCTAGAAGCTCATGGAATTGTGCTATAATCACTCATACTTATGAAAAATCATCAGTTTCAGCCCAGGGACCCATTTATCTTTCAACCTGCTGTCACATGTAGGACTGCCTTAAGCAAAGTGTTTCTGCTAGCAAGTTCTTATGTAGAATTCATAGGAACATTAAGACTGTTTTACCAATAGCAGCTTTAGACCTCCAGCATATGTCTTACAGGTTGAAATACCACAAAATGACAGATTTTTTTCTACATATATATTATAGCTTTTGCAGCTTTATATGGCACTACTTTTTTTCCAAAGCCTCAAGCAGTAGCTAAGCAAGATGCCTGTGGGTATTTTGAAACTGCCTGTGGGTAGACAATGACAATTTTAATATCCACAGAATTTTGCTGAAACAGAAAGCAAAGAAAAGGTACAATGGGATTTGTCCATATGAGTTAAATCAATGGATGATCATTGCATTCTACAGAACCTCAGAGCAGTGAAAACTATTAAACATGTAGGTTACTGCATGTGTAATTTTTGAATGATGTGATAATGTTCTTCCTTTCTCATAGTCCAAGGAAAAAAGGCAAATAACGTGAAAACAATAGTACCTTCCAATTTAATCTATACCACTACTCCATTGTGTGTAAGAATTTTGATGTTATCAGTGATAAGATATATTACAATATTCACGTGTAAAAGAGTAGGATGGAAGCCTAACAAGAGACAAATTGCAGTAACAGAAAAAAATTACATGCCATAAACAAAGAACAGAGGAATAGCAGGGAATTAGTAGGTGGTTTTGTCTCAACAAAAAGGTAAAGACAAGGAAGCTGAGATATACTCGCTGAAATTCTGCCCTTTATAACTTGCTGAATTCAGCAATGTTAGCCATTCTCAGCATGTTGCCCATTTTCCCACTTAGTAACTAAGTGTAATTTTTTTTTTTTTTTTGTTCTAAGAGAACTACATCCTGGTATTTGAAGGCAAAATTTTATCTAAAGAAGAATCCTTGAAATTTTCTTACTAAATGTGCCCATTGGAAGCAAAGTACCTCCTTTAGAGGTTAGTGGATACAAAGCTATAGTGGTTGGCACATTTGAAGTTTTTTCCCCCTCTGCTTGGGAGCCTTTGTCAGCTTGCAGTGATCCTCAATAGCATAGTTTCCAACATGGAAACATTTAGAAAAACATGATGATAGTATTTCAATAGACAAGTGATGGGAAGAGTGTACATAACCACCACTTATAGATAATATACGCTGGTATCACTGCAGTGGAATCACAGTTCTCTGTTCTGTGTATGACTAAATCTCCTTACCAGAAATATTCTCATGGTATTCCCAGCCAATCTTCTGATCTGTAAAGACTCTCTGGGATCCAGTCCTCCTCTGGACTGCTTTTCCTGTCAACCACCTCTTTTTTTGCCCTCAGATCTCCACTTTTCTACAGATACTTTAACACTGACTAAGCTGCTTCTGAGCAAAATACTGGAGGGGAGAACAGGGCACACAGAGACCCAGTCTGGTTCATCAGAGAAGCAGTGAAGTCTTCTGAAGGAGGCCTTTCAGCTGGCTACAGCCCTGGGCACTCCAAGATCATGTCAGCACTTTTTGTATCTCCTAACTAAAGCATACAGCTATGACTCCCTGCCTCTTTGCTCGGGCTCCATTCACTGCTGGATTTAATCTCCAACCCATCCTGCAAGCAGAGCTGGTGAAACTGGGCAAGTTTCACATGAGAGCTGAAGGTCCCTATGGATCTTTTTTTGTATAGGCAACACTCTCCATCACCACTTTGTAGATATCTCTGCAATGAGGAGTCCCACAGGGGAAGATAATTATCTCCATGTCCATTAGTGTTGGAGCTACCAATTGGAAAACAGAGGCTTAGGAATGTGGAAAATATTCCTGAAATCCAGCAGACCTTTTTTCCCCAAAGGTTTAGCAGTGTTTTTATTGGTCATGTGTTTACATGAATGTCCCAAATGATTTAAACAAAATTGCCATCATTTATAGAAGTTGTCTTTCCAATGTTTCTTCATATGAATCAATACTTGCCCAGAGTAAGGAATAAAGCCACGATAATGTTATAATAATGTTCAGTTCAGACTGTAAACTTAAGAAAACACTTCCTTTAGGCAAAATAATTTTTCTTTTACTAGACAGGTGCATATCTAGATTCTGTTTTGTTGATTACTATAAAAAGTGTTCCTTCTGCTATGTATTTCCACATTCAACCAAATTACTGTTGCTGATTTTGATATTTCCAAAGATCTCATAATTGTTTTCATATGGTCTCTGTATAATTATTCCCATCTTCCATTAATTCATATGAATTGCAGCATGTCATGGTCTTTGCACAGTAGCAAATTGTGTTATTGGATCCTAAATTTTATGAAACGTGATTAAAAACTCACATTCAGTCACTAGATAAGTGATGGCTTTTCAATTTAACATACAAAACTAATGTATTTGTAGCTTATAGATTATGCAGTGTAGATACAGATAATATATTTGTAACTTAATATATTTGTCATTTTCTCATTACTTGTTGCAGGCGGTACTGGGACTCCTTCTATGTGTTCCATCACTTTTGATGCCCAGAGAATCTGGGGAGTACTGTGATGTAAATGGCATCAGGTGTCAGAGTTGCTACGGACTTACATAGATTTGGTAGCATACTGTGAGGGTAGGAAACAGGCAAGCAGGAGGGCTGTAATTCATGTAATTCATGAAAGATGATTCAGTATGTACTTTTAAAGTAAGCTTCAGTCTTTGTTATGTTTTTACCACTTTTTTTTTTTTTTCATCTGATTTCTGCTTACTTGGGAATCTGGGAAAAAAATAAAATCTATTGATACCCAAACCCATACCTGAAAAGCTGATTGGCAGAACTAAGTTACTGAATTGTAATACTACGAAAAACTTTAAAGTCTTCCCCAAGAGAAAGACAGTTAGTAGAACTAGCATGAATAACAGTAAAAGCAAGAATTAAAGCTCAAAAATCAAAATGAGAGTTACTATTTTGTTATACAAATAAAAGCTAAACTATCCCACCTGAAGTTCAAAACAAGGTTGAATAATAATAATTAATTTCTGGTAGTACTTAACAGTTTGCAAATTTCATGAGGAAAATTAAAAGCCAATCTTGACTTCTTATAGGACAGTGTATGGCTTCTTTAGAAAATTTATAAAAGTTGTGTGGTGATAACTGCATCATTTTGTACTTTACCCTTTGTGCTGCATTGCTTGAGTGGTTTATCATCCTTGCCCGTCACTTGCAGTTTCTATCAGCTTCATTTGTATTCATGGAAAAAGCTTGGGCAGGGGGTGGTAGACACCTTTTTCGTTTCCTTTTATGATTTCTTTTGATTTGTTTTGTTTTAATCACCTGTTCACAGAGCAATTCTTCTTGTTCCTATCTGACACAGTAAAGAAAATACAGCCAAAGGCAAGGGCATCAACCACCCTTTTGAAGGTCTCAGGTAAACTATTATTTATATGACTTCAGGGAGCCTGCTTCATATTTTAAAGGGCAGAATAACCAAGCTGAGAAACATGCTTATGAAAATACATCATCCATTAACCTTATCAGCTTTCCTGACATGTGGCTGAAAAGGTTTACTGAAACCTGAGGAAGTGCTGTAGTAGAGCAGCACTCTGTGCTCCTAAGTCAGGATTTTTGGCCTATATCATTTCACTTTGGGTGTATTTCCTCTTTGAAAAAAAAAAAAAAGAGTCATAAAAGATTCAGATAACTATCGCAAATGATGTTATTTAGAATAGTCTTCAAGGGTCAAGGTAGCATTTTCAAAAATTCTTGCAACTTTGTCTGCCTAAGTTTTTATGTGTACATTGTAAGCTTTCATACTGATGGAATAGTATCTACAGTGACTGAAGGTGTCTTTCCATCATAAGAATGTTGTCAGAAGCACGTAGTTAAGAGGCATTTTCCAATCTAAATGATTTTGTCATTCTGTGATTCTGTCTTTCCTGAGGATAGTCATCAAAAGCACCCTTTAAACAAAAATTTATTGTGAACAAAGCACCACTTTCTCTAATTTTTGCTTGAAATGGAATTACAGCCTGATTTTTCTGAGGTATGTTTACACACTCTTCACAATTACTACCACCAATCCTATTTAGAGGCCAGGTTCTAGTGCCTTACAAGTTAAACAGTGTGTGCACTGGTGATTACAAATGAATGCAGCATTCGCTAATAGCAACCTGCAAAAGAATGGGTGGTTAATAACATTCTGAGGCCATTTGTTAGTCAAATCAAGCAGAAATAGTAAGTCATTCAGTAATGTAGCCAGCTCATCTAATTAAATGTCTCTCAGCCCAACATCTGTCTTTATAATGATCTTGGTGCTTTTAGGCAATAACTGCATCATGCTTTTATGTTTGAATTAATGCTGATAACCTGTGGATGACATTTGTAATGCTGACGGTAAAATATCAAGATTTCATCACCTTCATATTTACTGAAATAAAAGTATGTAATCCTCCAGCCATTCCTCTTCTGTGATTTAAAAATTACATGTGCCAAATCTGTAATGTACAATCTCTCCTGTTGTACCCAGGCTAATCTGTGTTCATAGATGAGAAATATAGGATGTATATACTCTATTCCACTCAAATTATTGAAGTGGTAAAATCTACCTGATCTGGAGATGTACACAACTTCCCATAATTTATTTCTAAATCTGTTTAAAATGGTAGCTATTCTTTTTGTGATCTTCCCTGAGGCTAGTATATATTTGTCTGTATAAAAGGCCTTTCATCACATTCACAAGTTTTAAAATGTTAAAACTTTTAAATGCAGAAGTTATTTTTATCCCTGCTAATCCTGAGCAGATTGGTACTCACTAGTTATTTTGAGTGACTAAAATTTCAGAGACTGCTTTAAATAAAAGGAGAAAATACAAATTTCTTATAAACAGTTGACCTCTTTCATCATTTGTCAGGCAGGTGGTTTATAGTAATAGAGTGTATTTTCCTTTCTCAAGTCATTCATTACAACATTTTTCCCAAAAGTTACTTGCAATTCTCTCTCCAAATTTCCATTCTAATTTCTTCGCAGTCTGATGTGTCCAGTAAGATGTGTTTTCACACCAAATATGAAAATTTCTTTTAGATAACCAGATCTGCCAGCTAGTTTCCATGGGCTTTTACAATAGTTTCTGTAGAACAATACAGCTGAGAAGGCAATTCAGAAACTGCTGCTCTAAATTGCCCTTGACTTATACTCTTCCTTGAAGATGGGGCAACTGAAGATTGTGTAATAGGCAACAGATATTGCATTGACACTGTTCTCTTCAAAGCCTTTAGTTCTTTATCAAATATGAAGAGGTAGAACTTTATTCTCGACCTCTTTGATATGGTAGCTATCTGCAACATAATGAGCTTTAGTGGATTGTTTATCTTCCCTTCAGCCTTGCTGTTCCTGTGACTAAACTGTCTCCTCCATCACTGTAGCAACAGCTTCACAGTGTGCAGCTCCTGCTCATTCTTGTTTCACATTCCTGGGATAAGAAGAATGTACAGGGTCTTGTTAGATGTTCTTTTTTTCATGAGAAAAATCAAATCAGAGGTGAATAGAGGTGAAGCTAAGGCACAAATAATAGAGTTTACTCTGTTTCCAAAGGGAAACCCTTACTGTACTTTTTAAAAAATGTGCCAAACACCAAATTGGGGCGTAGAACATATAAAGAATAAAACAATTTTCACATTTTAAAACTAAGATGGCTGTTTTGTTAAGAACAGCAGATTCTGAAAATATTTTGGCACCATAAAAACTCAAGGAAATTTCTAAAAAGTGTAAGTATTTAATGAACCATACATCTCTCAAACTCTAGTTCTATGGCTTTTTTTGAAGAAGGCACTTGCTAATAGTAATAGACAGAGTTAATAATGAAACCCGGGTGTGAGAATGCTTTCCTGTTTTGAATCTGAACACCAACATGAATGTAATTGCACAGTAAAAGATGAGGAAGCCATCATCTCAATAACAGATCTGCTTCTACCAGCCTAAGATATAATTAAAACAAAATATATCTCCCAGACAGGGGTAAAAAATAACCAGCAACATGTTTTTGCTGTTCTTGGATAGAACTAGCAATTAATTATATGTTTGACCAATGAAAAATGTCATATACTGTGACCTAAATTTTGTTACACTGAATTCTGGCAATTTTCTGAAAGGAATATATTTCAAAGGTTACCCCAACCAACAGTATAGAAGATTGTAACAATAGGCTACAAGTGATAAAAGGAAACACATCAGCCACTATCACAGTATGCTCTTTCTAAATGAAGTGAAAAGTTCTACTGAAACCAGTTTTATAATGAGAGTGGAGCAGAAGTGTGTGCACTGAATACAAGGAAGTCTAACCCTTAGGTAAATGGAGTTCAACCCTTAAAAATATGTGGTTTTTTCCTATGCTTGAAATGTATCCCAAAGCTTACAGAGCACAGTCAATGTATTGGTGGAGCAAGCAGACAAACAAATATCAGATGGAGTGCAGCCTCTCACCTCTCACTGGCCTTAGTGGTTTGGTTGCCTGGGCCAAGGGTTAGATTTTGGTGCAGATGCCTGTGTTTGTACCAGAGAGGTGTGTGGAGAGCATTGTAATACAGAGTTATGGGAAGCTTCTCCACCTCTTTTTTTTCATGCTTCTTGTCTTTGAGCTGCACTGTAGCTTGGCCAGTGTCTGGCAACGTTCCTCACTAATTCAAGCCCTGACCCACTGATTTCACCTTCTGGCTTGATCTGCTACCGGCCTTATTGCCCAATTGGCTGATAGGACAGAGCAGCAGATGGGATTGGCCCTCTTGCTTGGTATTGTGGGACTTAACAGCAAGTTGCATGCCATGCCTGCCTTGATTCACTCTAACTTCCCAGGAAATCTTCCCTTACAGAGCAGCCCACTCTTGCTGTTCCCTGGCAATAGCTTTCTAAAAATGGCACCATCAAAACCAGATGAGAACTGCATCAGTCCTCAAGTTTCATGGCATCCATCAGATGCCTAAGGAAAACATTAAAGAACAGGATAAGTGCAGGAAAATATTTTCTTGGTCTATTTTCCAAACATCAGTAGTTTAAGAAATTCTTGGCTGAGAGGGTGCAGTCATGTTTATCTTGCCTGTAGTTTTTCTACTCTGTTTTGAAGTCTCTACTGCTTTATATTCCTGTCTTGTTCTAAAATGCAGAAGTAGTGATCTCTATAGTGGAAAAACACTAGGAAGAACTTCCTTTTGTTCTGGCCCTGTATCTCTGTACTGCAAGAACAATGCCTACTCATTGCTGCTGCCAGTTTACCACACCATTAAAAGCTTGTATTTTACTGGCCCTTAGCTGTCCTCTTCCAAGGCCGTGCTAGCCTGTAATTCTGTGAGATGAGATAGGAAGAAATACATGCTGTATTCAAATGCAGGGCAACATGTATATCTCTAGTGGCAACTGTTGCTTTCAAAATCTTTGATTCTTACTTCATTCTATAATAAGTTTTAGCATTCTTCTTGCCTATTTTTCTGCTTTTGAACACAGGGCTGTTACCTACAGGGAGTTTTCAAAGACAGCCTTCCAAGGAAGTAACTGATTTGTTGCCCTTTATTTTGTAGTTATAGAGCTGTGGTTTTTTTTCAGAAGCTTTTTAGCACTTGAATAACTTCTCCCACTTACAAAATATGTTCTTCCATTCTATGCAAATTCTACTTATAATTTTCCAGCAAATCCACTTGACAGCATGTTGAAATTAGTTCTATAGCAGAGAAACAGCAAATAATTTGTGGGGTTTAATATTAAAGGAGAAGTGGGCCATTCAGGCATAAATCAGAGTAATCAATTACAGCTAGGATTCATGTAGTTTCAAACTTCAGGAGAACAATGGCTTAGTCATTGCACTGAGAGTGTGAACTTCACTGATAAGGAGGTTTCCTATGTTCCCAACAGAATTCCACAGTTTTTCTTTAAACACTACCACTGTTTTTTTCATATGAAGACAATTTTTTGTTTGATTCACCTTAAGTTTAATCTCTTAGCTTCTGTATGTGTGCTGAAATCTGGAGAAGTCAGGGACTGTATACATAAGAGAAGATATAAAGGTAATTGTTTTGCATTTTCCCTTATTCATTTGGTCATTAACCAGGAGGATGCAGGAAACATCACAGAAAACATCTTAGGCTGAAGAAATGGTCCTGTCCTCTAAAATGGAAAATATTTATTTACATTAGTACTGGCCTCAAAATTTTGCTGTCAATTTTCAGGTAAGATGCCCAGGTTCAGCTGTTAAATGGTAGGAAAAAAACTCCAAACAACACTCTGAAGATTTGAATAAAAGAGAATAAAATTTATCTAGAGGTAGTGCAATCTGTTATTCTGGTATTGGTCCCTGCAGTACCATTTAAATCCATTGGGATCTAATCATTATCCTTCCACCAAAGGAAAATATAAATCCTGCATGATAAGAGAAATGGGGCAACCATGAGGGCTATGTTATATTGTCTTCTGCCTAACTGGCTTCCTAAAGCTGGGGCCAGGTGAAGGATTCATGGGTGTGTACTGAGAGCTTGCCTGCCCGGTTTCACCCTGCAGAAAATCCCTTGCAGGTAGAGGTGTCTTTTCACCACATCTGAGTCTGTATCAGGTTAGTTGTTTGCCTCCTCTTCCTGCAGCACTGCTAAGATGGTACCAAGGCCTATTGGTTTGGTTTTCCTTTTGCTTCCTTAGTCTGTCTGAGCTAATCAGCCTCCAGGAGACAAGTTATTCATCTGTACAGGATCTTTTATGTGGTACAGTTTTACAATATCCCTGAAAAAGCCCCACCACATAATGGTTTGCTTTACAGGTAAAAAAAAATAAATTAAGGAGGCAGTTTAATTTTCCCCACTAAGTAAAGCACTTAGCATGACCTCACTTGCTTAAGGTAATTATAGGCATGGTGCCTATTCACCTCCTTGTTCTTTAGAAAGGCTATAAATTAATACAAAGATAAAAATCTACTGAAGTTACATGTGATGGACGCTTAATGCAGAATCCTTTAGCACATTTTTCTAGTTCTATTGCTAACTCTCAACCATCCATTCCAATGTCTTATCCTATATCTAGCAAACATTGCAAAGGGATCATCATAGCTGAAAACGCTCATAATGTAATGTGGTCTTAGGATACTCGTCTATCTCTGCTCACTATATTCTGTGTGGTGTGCTCTAATGTAAGTCTCAATCTTTCTTCAAAGCAGAGGGTAGCCAAGTGAGGTCTTTCTTTCTTCTCAGAGGACAGGAAAGAGGAGACCTGATTTTTTTGTGTGTGAAGCTATCCGTATTGCTATGCACAAAAAAAAAATGGCTCTGACTTACAGTAAGAGATAACCTGGTGAACTAGATTTATATATTGCTATTAAAAAGCTAACCATATCTGTAGTGTACCAAGATGTAAATGTAAAAAAAGGCAGGGGAAGGTAAAGGAGGAGGGAAGTGCAGATGGCAAAAAAAAGGTTATTCTCGATCTGCTAATTTCTCAAAAGTGAATTTTAGGCTTATACAAAGGTTGCCCCTTTTAGCTGCAGATTTTTCTATTTAAAATTCTATTGTTGGAATAAAAATCAGGTTATATGTGAATGTTGTATATTAGGAACTGAAAATAAGAGAAAGCTCACCCTTTCAGTTGTAGTGGGGAAGTGTTTGCACAGCCAGCATCTAGAAAACATTGGGTACCTATATACAGGTTGCAGACATTGCAGACTCCAGCTATGATCAGAGTCTGGGGAAGAGCTGCGTGCTTGGTGTCACAGCTGTTCATCACTGCTCTCTTCCTCCAAGCCCTCCTTTGCCCTGCTAGTGCACCATGCCTGTCATCTTGCTCCACCATGCTGCCATGCTGGAGTGAATGTCAGCTGAAATCAATGTCAGCTGGCCCCTCAAAGTGCTGTATTGCAGTGGGATGTATGTTTCACACAAGGGAAGAATTACGCACTGTTTTGTTGGTTACATGTGGTGACAGAGGAGACCCTGTTTAAAGTGCAGCACAGTGAGCATCCTTTGGCTCCTAATCCTGTTCATAGTTGTAAGATGGAAATAAAACCCGTGCCTATGCATCATGTTACAGTCCTAAATTTCATTAAAATAGTATATTTGGGAGTTGATGTGAGATGCTTTGACACCATCTACACTTCACAATTTTGTGGCAAGTGTTGTGCTGTAGGAAGTTTCCAGAAGATGGCAGAAATTAAAATGTATTAGGATATAAGAGTAACAAATTATGACAGCCCAAGAAGAGGTCAGAATGAGACGCTGACATTTTAAAGCATATGTTCACATATTTTGAATGTTTCTTGTGAGTAATAAAACTGAGATACTTATCCCTGCTGCCTGCTAATGATCTTGCTGTATTTTTTTCATGAGGATAGCATAATGAAGCTGTGTGTCCTAACTTCAGTAACTCTTACCTATCATTCTTATTTCCCCATGTGCATTTCAGTCATCTGAAGAATTTTTTGTGCTTTTAGTTCTCTCTCTGTAGTTTTCTTTGCAGGTAAAATTAATCATGCATCCTGGTCTTTACTATGCAGTCAAAACTTGACAGCACATGCTACATCGTTTTCATTCAGTTGAATCCCACTGAGAGCTTTGGTGTTATGTGACCTCATGTTTCACTGCTGGGTAACCCCAGGACTCTCAAATATGAGACCTTTTATGACTGTACCATACTCCTAATCTAGCAGGAATCCTGTCTCACATGAGGCCCATACATTGCAAAAGGCTCACAAATTTTGTTGGCAAAATGGAAGACCGTCACCTGAGTGTCTCCCATAATTTAAAATTAAAGAAAAAACTTCCTTTCCAACCTAGGTCTTAGCAAGTTTTAAAAATCATATGCAGATTTATTTGTGGATATAAACAGCAAGGGCAATAGAGTACCTAAACAGCAAAAGGAAGACTAGGGAAAATGTAGGCCTACTGCTAAATGGGGCAGGAAAATGAGGGACAAGTAACATGGAACAGGCTGAGGTGTACCTTTCTGCTTTAGTCTTGGCCAGCAAAACTGGGCTTCAGGAGCCTGAGGCCCCTCAGACAAGGGACATGGAACAAGCAAGACTTACTTTTTGTGAAGGAAGATGAGATTTGGGAAGCACTTCCAATAAGAGGGACATACATAAGTCCATGAAGCCTAATGGGTTTGCACCCAAAATGCTGAGGGAATGGGCTGATAACTTTGCAATGACAGCACCAATCACCTTTGAAAAGTTGTGCTAAATGGGAGATATTCCAGAAGACCGTAAGAGACCAAATTCCTCTCCTATAGTCAAGAAAAACAAGAAAAAAAGATCCATGGAAATATAGGCTGGTGAGCCTCATCTCAGTGCCTGGGAAGGAACCATTTCTAAGTACAGGAAGACATAAGGTTTATTGTGGGTAGTCAGCACGGATTTATGAAGAGGAAGTCAGGCATATTCAACATAAAGCCTCCTACAATTAGGTGATTGGCTTGATGGACAAGGGGGTAGGGATATTGGATGTTCTTTACCTTGCCTTCAATAAAGCATTTGACACTGTCTCCCGTGTCATCCTCACAGAGCAGCTGAAAAAGTGCATTTGGTAAGTGGATAGTGAGGCTAGTTGAAAACCAGCTGAAGAGCTGAGCCCAGTTGTTCTGATCAGTGACACAAAGTCCAGTTGAAGGCAAGTGGCTACTGAGACTTGATTGATAGCCCAGATATCAATGATGAAGCCAGTACAGCATAATATTTTCCTTAATGACCTGGATGCTGGAACAAAGTGCACCCTGACCAACTTTGCAGATAATAGATTCGTGGGAAGAGTGGTGATTACATGGTATATCAGAGTGTTCTACTGACATCAGGAGGAGCGTGAGAAGGCTGGGGCACATCCTCATGAAGTTCAACAAAGATTAATGAAAAGTCCTGAACCTGGGATAAACTATCTCATGCAGTACAAGCTGGAGGCTGACCAAGCTGGAGAGCAGCTTGGCAGAAAAGGCCCTGGTGGTGCTAGTGCATACCAAGGCAGAAATATCCTGAGGTGCATTAGGAAAAGCATTGCCAGAAGGATGGGGGACATGATCACGCCGTTCTTGTCAACCTTAGTGAAGTCACAACTGGAGTGCTGTGTCCATTTTTAGTTCCCAGTAGAAGAGACAGAGAAATGGACGTGTTGGAGAGAGCCCAGAAAAAGCACCACTAATGTGATTAAGGGACTGGAACATCTCTCCTGTGGGGAGATTCTGAGACAGTTGGGACCGTTTCAGAAAAGAAAGCTTGCAGAAGGTGTGATAAGAAACTTTGTTTAGAACAGAATTCTCTTTGTCTTTTTCTAGATCATATATTCATGAATATTCGTTCTCCTTCTCTTGTGTGACAAACTTCCTTTTCCTACATCACAGATTTTTTTTTTAATTTAAACCAAATAATACATAAGATTTTTTTTTAATGATTTTATCACTCTTCGGAATTCTAGGAAACAAGTTTTTTTCTGAGCTTCTGGTTTTCATTGTTGTTTGTAGCCCACTGGGAATCATGTATTCTTCTGTCTGTAAGGACTGTCATTATCTTGCAAACCACACTCAGTTTTGCACAGAAATTGGTAGCATTTTGTCCTCTTCCACTATAATTCAGGGACAGCTTATTTGTATAGCACTCCTATTTATAATATATATTGCTTAGAAATAATTTATCTTTGTAGCTGAGCAAATTGCAGTATAATTTCACTGCTCTTGCACAGACCTTTCCCTTGTTTATAACAGTGATTTCTGAGTTACAATCTCTCCAATATAAATAATGCATTAGTTCATAATTTAAATGTGACCTATCTTTGCAAGACTAGTGACTCACTATAAAAGATCTTTTTGGGTAGCTTCAAAACTTCAAGAAGATTTTGGTAGCTGATTTATCTCTTCTGATCTGTAACTTGTTGTGAAGGTTTAGCTTTATACGTTTGACAGTGCTGTGAGGACCAAAACTGCTAAGAGTCCCTTAGTATGAAAGGAAGTGGCTCACCAGAGAATCAAACTAACCTGGGCTCTGCTACAATATCATGCTCTAAAATCAGGAGCCTAGCATTGTAGTTACAAGATAGGTTTCCTTTGGTGGAAAAGATGATTGACATAGTTCATTTCCACTTCTGTAGTCCTGGTGGTGTTGATTCTTACAGTTTGTAAAGTATCAAGATTTAAACCCCATTGTCAACATAAACATCTAAAAACATGGAATCAAAGCCATTTCAGGGGTAAAGGAAAAGAGCTGCACATTTCTTAAACTGTGTTTGTTGTCAAATAACACCAGTAAGGTCATCCCAATTCTCTGCTGTCACTAAATAGGTATTTTTTCACAGAGGCCATACTGCACAAAGAGACGAGTGAAAGGAAGCTAAATCCATTGCATCCTGTTAATACCACTCAAGAGCTCTAAATAAGACAGTGAATCTATGTCTGCTGTAACATTTTCAGGTTTGAAGGAAAGAACTTGCACCCACCTTTCCCCCAAACTGACAAAAGTAAAAGAGGAAGAAGACCAGTGAAAAATGAGATAAATTTAGGGTAAACCCTGATTTTTTGGAAGTTATCTGGACCCTTATTTTTTTTAGCAAAATGTAAATCCAGTAAATCCAGGGCTTGTACTTAGGGGCTTTCAAATTCCTGCATACTGGCCCCAAAAGCCCTCATGAAGAACCAAAAGGCATTCTGTGGGCTACATTGCATTTATTCTATACCAAACATTCACACTTCAAGTTTTAGCTATACATCTATAGATGAAATGGAAAGACAAAGAATGGTGTTTTCACATAATGGCATTATTTCCAATTGCATTTACTTTTTTGTTTAGTAGACATACATGAACTTTGTATTTGTGCAATAACTTTATACAGGTGGAATTTTGCCAAGGCCTAAATAATACAAAATTTCCTTTTACTGCATAGTTAAACATATTCTTCAGCATTTTTCCAGAAAAATGTCTCTTTGAATGAATCAAGTAGCACAGTCACAGTGTAAGCGTATACGCAGTAGTATTCCTCAGTAAAAGAAAAACACATCTAGCAATCTTGAATTTTCTCCCTTTTTGGATAATTTCCATGCCATTTTTTTAGTTCTCGTTTAAACATTAAGTTAAACTTGGAAAACATAATTCTACTGCTTTTGATGGATCTTTACACACTAGGCTTAGTGGCAATTTTAGTTTGATGCTGCTGCCATTAAACACTACTATAGAATACTCTATAAATAAGAGAGAACAAGTATTCATTTTTTATATAACTTGAAAAAACATATTGCATATTTAGTGTAATAATATGGAAATTACTAATCACAAATAAATAGCTAAGACTTTTAAGAGTCTTTCCATTTTTAAGGGAAAAGTCACAAAGTCTTTTAAGTTATTAGAATAAGTTAATTGGGAGTATCACTAAAAGTATTTTGAGAACACGATTGTATTGTTTGGTAAGTTTGATGTGGCATCTGATAGACTGGAAGAAAAAGTCATGCAGGCTACCACTTTCATATCTGGTTCACTTTCCATTGCTCCTTATTTTTGGTTTTGAAGTATTAGAGAAATAAATAAACCAAGTTATTAAATCTCAATTTATTGTATTTCTGAGCTGAAGCTTTACATTTCTTATCCATTGGTGCTGAGTTCCATTAAACTATGACAAATTCTTCTTAACTGTGTTTACATAGCTTGGTCAAATCCTTGATTTCTAAGGTGAAGAGCCAAAAATCAGGATTTATGGAAGTCTAAGAATTAAGTACAGAATGTTTAGCAGATCTTAATTCATCTGACACTGTCTTAAATATAATTAATTTCATAATTTTATGTGATAAAATGTAAAGAATGGCTGCACCACACCACTGTATGCAATTACGTTCTATAGTCTTGATTCCAGTGCTCCACATCTGAACACTGGAGAGATAAAAATATATTTCCTTTAAACACTGAAATGTACAATTTTTAGGAGGAAGAGAATAAGAATTTGGTTTTCAAAGTTGGAACATTTCCTTTTGCTTTGGATTGTTTTCTGAGTTATCTTTAAAAAAAAAAAAAATTTCCCTATTTGTCTGTTTAGCTTTGCTTTGCAGAGCAGTATGCAGGTCCTTCTTTCTCAAAAAACAGGATCCATGGATGCCTACCAGCGAACCTGGCTCTTCTGGCAATGTTTTACAGGGTGGCTGTGGATTCCACATGAGGCTTCCAAAGCTTTATTGCCTTGTTCCTGTTGGAATGACTCACATAAAATGATTTGTAAATGCTGATTCACAGATTTTGCTTTATTTCATGATTCAGAAACACTTTTTCTAACTACAGCAAAGCATTAATATAGAAGCTACAATCAAAGCATTAGCACTGTAAGGGTTACTTGTTCCTTTGCTGCAAGGACATACATAAATTATACATGTCTGACATGAGTATAATCTACATATAACACCCTGTAGATGCAAACATTCAACGATATTATAAAACTTTGGGTTCCATAAAGACTTTTATGATATTTTTCAGGATTCTTTTTCTGACCAGTGAGAGGTAGAAAGGAAATGTGTCTCTGAGGGTAAAGCAGACCTAAAGTAACATACCAATCTGGCTGGTATTGTAGGTAAAGTGGGGAAAAAAGTCATGTTCTTGCCTGTGGTTCCTGACCAGAGGTTACTGCAACAGGAACTTTTTTGCTACAGCTCACCATATTTATTATTTTGTAAGTACAGGTCAGAGTAATCATGAGTGGAATCTGGGTTACTGTTTATCTGCATCAATCACTCTTATGTTATCTGTTAAACGGAGACCTTCCAGAAAAGATGGAACGGCTTCAAAGATCTTGATGTCACTAATATTCAGGAAGAAAAGATTTGACCAGAGAAGATGGTTTCTTCAGCATTTCTTTCCATTCTCTCATATAACAGGGAGATGAAGCAGTCAGAATTTTAGACACGTTTTTAACATGCTAGAGTTAAGGGGCAAGCACTAACAAAGCAAAGTTTTAGAAGAAAAAATTGTATATCATACACCTGGCATTTCAAAATAGTTAAACAATGTAAAGATACATCATTTTTGCAGCAGTGGCCATGATTGCATTCTTCTTTTGTACATATGGCACCACATCCCCTTGGATAGAAGGCCTTAGCAGACTTCCATGAATCAGTCAAAATAGCTTGAATTTAAAAGAATAAGTATCAAAAAGAGAGACAATTAGATTTTTTTCAGTGTCAGTATGCAAGTATCTTGACATGATGAGTTGATTATATTGTTTCATGCTTCCCAAAACAGTAATTTTATTGGCACTTGAGGTTACAGTAGTTAATCTCTTTCCTGTCCTTGGAGACTGTGTTGTTTCCTTATTTTCTTATTTTAAGCAGCTCTCCAATTTCTGTTTCTCAAGTAGTTTGAAATACTTCCAGTGACAGCGCTCACACTTGTGATTAAACACTTTTTTCCCTATATTTTTTCTTCTCCTTCACTTTTGTCTTCTACATACAGTGTCTCTCTCTGTATCTCTTTTTTGTTTTTCAGTTTAAATTCCTTTCTTAACTTTGGTGCAGCCAATGGTGCACAACCAGTTTAGATTGCTCCCATATCAGATCTGCTGAATTTCAGGCTAACTTCTTATTCCCAGCTCAGCTGTCAGTGCAGATATCACAGCTGCAAAGGTTCTTTCAGTATTTTTCTTGCATACTGCCCTACTCAACAGCTCCCAACCCATTTTTCCCTCATGAAAATATTTGGAAGTATATTTTCAATTTGAAACAGAGGATTGGAATGTGTTATTACTTGGCTTGGTACAGCCTCATCCATATAGTGTATTTTACACTGCATTTAAAAATGAAAATATATTTTAAACTGAAAAAGACATTCTTCATTTTGAACATGTCAAATGATATGTTTCAAGAACTTCAACGTGCTTTCCAACATTTTTCAAGTTGAGATATTAATCAAATCTGGCTCTTTCCTCTGAAGAATCTGTTTCAAGAAGTGTCAAACATTTGATGACAAAATGTCTGGAAAGCAAAAGGAAAATATTGGGTAAGGATTTTTTTCCTTATTTTCCTCTTCTATTTAAAGAAAAATCTCTAAAACTATCTATGAGCCTGTTCTTACTCTCCTGGAATACCAAGTGCATAAACTACTTCAGAACCAATGATGGAAGTATGCTACTATTTTTTTCTGTTCTGGCATATGCTTTGTTTGCTGAATTTCTGGAGTAAAATTTATACCAGAACTATAAACCCTTGAGAAATCAAAGCTTATAATGAACTGAAATACTGACAGACCTTGAACTATGGTTCCCAAATTGCAGTGCTTGAAATGCAGAAAAACAGAATCAGGGCCCTTTAAAGTACTCCAAATTATAGTCTATCAATTGTTCTATAGTGCAATCACAAGTCTATTTTGGTAGAATAATAGAATCCTATCAATGAGCTATTTGTAACTAAAATTAGGCATACCAGGGTCATGTCATTACATTTTTTACAGTCAAGTACATGTTATTAGAACTGTTGTATCCTCAGTTACATTTTCCATAAAAACAATTTTGCTCTAAACATGAATTGTTTTCTTGAAAGGACTTCCATTTTCAGAAGCTTGAAATTGCCATCATTCTTGGAAAAAGCATGTGTATATGTTTATGCATATTGAATGTAGGTGTAAGAACAGAAAAGCACCTGTGTCTGTGCACACACACCTACTTATTACTTCAACAGGAAGCCTCCTGGGTCCAAAACAGTATATTGCACAAGTCCAAGCTAATAAATTAATTGTTTATTGCTTACAGTACATATCTGTTTTCAGCAAATTGGAAATGAATTGAATAATAGGTTGTGAGTAGAGCACTGTATTAATATATTTATCACAGAGCTGTGACTGCACTGCAGCAGAGCTGCAAATTCTTTGTGGCACATCCTTGTTTTTCATGTCTTTAGACTACTACACTCATTATATTGCAATTTATAAAATATTTTAGGTCTTCTATAAAAGAATAAAATACTGATGTGCACTAAGAACAGAGATAAAAGACAGGGGAATAAGTCAGTTTAACCTGTATGCTTCATGTTTTATACATGATACTTTAGCTGAGCATATTGCTGTTTCTGGTAGATGGTAGAATTATCAGAGTACAGGTAAAAAAGCAGATTGTGTAGATTTTAGCATATGCTCCATGTTAATTTGAAGGAGAATAGAGCAGTGCACAAAGATAACTCATTTCTCTGTTACTGTTTATTGCTATTGTTGTTCATGATGACTGCAATAATAGGGAGGAGAAAATTCCATCATGATAACATGCTATGCAAAAATAAATTAAACCCTTTTTTCTGATCCAAAAATCTTGCAAAGTAAAAAGATGAGAAATGGGAATAGAGAAGGGGAGGAAGGGTTACTAGTAAATATGCACATTACATTGCCTCTAACCAATGATGAAATATAATTAAGCTTTGTGATTCTATGGGTCAGCTCAGGAAGAGTGTTCTATGTGAAGTAAATAATGTGTGAATGCTGTCTACAACTGATCCATTAATGATTGATCCAAGTCAAATTTAAATTAATGACTCAGAGGACCTAGTCTATATGTCCTTGCTGATATTGAGCAAATTAGGAGTTGGCAAGGATGTACTTCAAGAAAAGTATGTTGACCTCAGCTCTTCCTCTATAGTAGAGTGGGATAACTAAAAGCGTTTCTTTTTCACTCTACCAAGAAATAAGGAAGATTTGAGTTTCTCTCAGAGGCAGGAGAAATTAATGTCCTTGACTTATATGTTCTACTAGGGACTTAATAATGAAACTGGCACATATACCAGTTATTAATAAATGCTTCAGAAAAAGTTCACATTTGCTTCCATCTCACATTTGCTTAATGCATAGGTTGTGTGTTTTGCTTTACCAAAACTATGTTGGTTTTTTTGAAGGGGAAAACCTTCACTGCTCAGACAGAAAATATTTCTACAACACTTACAGAAAGGGTCCTCTGGTTACATAGTTAACCATGATTGCATGGTTGCTAGAGCAATCCACTGGAATTAACCATTTATCATCTGAATGATAATGCAAGATCCATGGTTTCTGTCAAGACATTCAGACTTGTCTTAACTTTACTATCAAATTGGTATTTGTATGATAAATGGTTCCTAAGAGAAGTTCCCAAGTTGTCTCTATCACAGTGAAGAAGGTGGCCAGATTCCTGACAGTAATGGTAGCAAATGGTAAAATAATAATTTTTAAAAGGTGTTGTACATTAATCAAATCAAAATCAAATGTTAGTCATACCAGGCAAGTAAAAAGACCACTTGCTGTAGTGATTTTTTTTAGGACTACCATTATTGTTTAGTATTTTTACACAAAACCATTAAGGCAATGTGCACTTTTCAAGATCAGCATCATTTTGCTAGTACCAAATCATGTTTTACCTCAAGTTTCCTTTAAATCAAAATGTCATAGCAATTGGGACACTGACTTTCAATATGTTCAACTCAAAACCTACCCGTTACAAATACAACTACATCTCATCATGTCATAGCCAGATTAGTAAATTAGAATGCTGAGCCAAGACTGTACCTATATCAATAGTAGCTGATGGCATCTGATAGCTTCATGAACATCAGGGTGATTCATGTGCTCGACATTTGCCAAGCAAGGGATATTTCATGGGTTGTGCTTTTTGCATCTGATGCAGCAAAATTTTGTCACCTATTTGAAAATCAACATGAGATCATTTTTGTCCCTCATTAAGAGGCAGGCAACCAAAACAAGTAATGCAAAATATTAGATCCTCTACGTTGTGCACCAAGTAGTGGAGAAGCGTCATAGGCAAAGGATATGACAGCCCACATCCAGGTTTGATTGA
The DNA here is from genome assembly GCF_036417665.1 of Passer domesticus. Lineage (NCBI taxonomy): Eukaryota > Metazoa > Chordata > Aves > Passeriformes > Passeridae > Passer > Passer domesticus. The sequence goes on along the minus strand of NC_087474.1, from coordinate 49,341,060 downwards.
CACAGAAGAGACTTTTAATACAAAATCATCTGCCAGTATTATACTCATCTTTATTACTGAGTAATTATTTACATTATGGAAAGAAACATAAAGGTTTCTAATTACCAGTTCCTTTTGTCCTCAAAATATAAATTTAGGCATAATCTCATTTAAAGCACAGCTCAATAAATTCTGTATTTGTGTGGCGATTCAATACATGATCAGTTGTGTTTATTAGCAGGGAATATTGTAGTCACTGTTCTGTACTATATAGGCTGTTCACTGGTCCACATGCTTTGAAAATTATGATCTTCTACAAAATAAGAGCAACTTTCTTCAAATGTCTAACTTGGATTATGAAGTTGACATCATAAAATCTCAGGAGCTGTATTTAATTAAAGCCAAAAAAAGAAGAAATAATAAAGAATTAACAAGATACCGAATCTATTTTATGGTTTGTTCTCAAGCCCAGCCAGCATGTTCTACTTTACCTATTTGAAATAGTAAAAGAGAGATGATTAGATGAATACAAAACTAATCCGGTCAGATTTTGAACAGGGCAGTACTTGGAAAGGTTTAAAAATTTCTTCAGAGACTTAGTAATTAAAACCCATGAGATTCTTCTAGAGAGTCTCAGTGCTTAACACATATTCTCATATCCCCAAGAGGTCTGAGCTGTGCCATGGCACAGTTAGGTTAGTGAATAACTGTCACTCCTGTGTGTTTGTTCAAATAATAAACTCAAACACATTAGTCCAAAAAATAATTGTTACACGGAGCAGCTTTCATCTGTTCTAGAAAGCCTTAACCTGGTTAACGACTAGGTCTTCACAAGGTAGTGGAAAAGGTTAAAAACATACCCCTAGGAGATGAATAATATTTCATAGTTGGCCTTTTATAAAAGTTTATTCTTCCTTTTTTTCAACTCATTTACCTGGCTTAAGATAGATGCGAATGCTCTTATTTACACCAACTGAAGACCTAAGCCTCAGTTTTCTGACTAAAACATTGTACAACAGATTGTCGTTTTTATCTAGCCTGAGTAGTTCATTTTATGAATTTTTGGGTTTATCATCTACCTCTGTAAGATTGTCACAGCACACTCTAATTTGCAGCTTTCGGACTATATGCAGCCTATGAGTCATTTACATTCACTTTATCCTGATGTTCCCAGCTCCCTGCCCTGCCCCCCTCCAGAGAAGACAGACAACCCCTGAGTAAGTGCTGCCAGACACACCATTTCCTCCAGCTTCAACTCCACAGAGCTGGTCTCCTGCTGTCATGATACAATTGGTAAGAACTGACAGAATGGATTCCAGGGCTGTGAAATTCCCTTTTGTTAACTGCTGCTGAAGATTCATCCTCCTTTGCTTTGCTTCAGCAGAAGTGGCAACAGTTGGAGTTTGACAAAAGTAGTTTTCCAGCCATCAAGACACCGTAGAACCTAGCTTATGCATAACAGACAGGTACAGAAAATTGTCTACAACAAATGCAGAAAAATGGCTTATCCAGCTCCTGCAATTGCTAAAGTGGAACCATCATGATTTAATTCTAAGGAACTAATTCATAAAGTGTTCTGAAAATTAAGAGCCGTAGAAAAGAAAGGAGAAGTCAGTCTCTACATTGTTGTGTACAAAATAAGAACTGCAAAAAAACAAGAGAGTAATTTAATCTATATGAGCTGACTGTGGTACTTTATCTATTAAATTCTCCATTAATCATTCTAATGCAAACAGTTTAGCATGGAACCTTACAGATCTGAAGATAACACCAAAAAAACTGTTTGACAACCTTTAGTGGGAATATAGCATAAAGGAACTTTCTTAATCAAATGTCACTGCATGTTTTAAAATTTATTTTTCCTTTGCAAATCACAGTCTTTAAAAGCACCAAGCTTTTTTTTAATCTTGTGACAGAATAAGTTTGATAATATCCCCCAAAGAAACATGAAGGCCTTGTATTGCTGTAAGTGACAAAGAAAGGATAGGTACTTCTTGTTTCAGGTTTATTTAGTCCTGCCATTGTTGATTATATGCATGTGTGCACAATTAGCTTAGAAGTCAGCAGCAAATTAAACTAGTTTGGGAATTATTGTGAATCTAAGTTAATTTTACAGTCCCTTCCATCTGCCCTTTGTGCTGCCCTGCGTAGGAGTTCCAAATCCTATTGCTGAAAATCTCAAGGTCACTTTAAGCACTTATTACCTTGTAAGAAATAAGAAATAACCTTACAGGCAGATCAGCTGGTTTTACTTTCCTTTGGGATACTGTGAAAAACACGGACTCTCTATGGAATGGTTAATTTTAACCTAATATTGGTATAGTCGGACTCTGCAATAGCACTGTGTCCTTAATTGGATGATTGGGATATCTTATTTTCAGTATGTTTTTACTATGATGAGTGCAATACCTCCTGTTGCATTAAAGATCAGCATCACTGCAAACAGATATATATTAGAATGTTTTTGTGATTTGGTTACCAGTTTACAGAATGTTTTTTAAATAAACAGATCTTCAGTAGTTCAAGATACCAATTGAAAGCATTTATTGCTCCAACAAATTATTTTCCTTTTGTGTTAATTTATACACATAATCTTTCATGGTCTTCTTGAGCAGTCAAGTGATTCTGAAAAGTAAAAAACTTCTAAATTTTCTTAATGTTTTAAAAGTCTTTTTGTTGGTGTGGATAGAGGTAGATGGTGACAAAACAACATGCTCAAAAGGACAGTAGCCTTTATTTTGGAGGACCTTTGCAAAAAATGGTGATAAAAAATACAGATTTGAAGGATATATTTCGAGGTGTCAAAAAGGGTAACTAGTGGGCAAATACTGGAAAACCACTCAAAACAAACTGATAGTCGTTCGTTCTGAGGCAGAGAAAAGGACAAAAAAGCAGAACAGAAGCAATTTGGGAGAGAAATGAGAGGTGAGGTGTGAGCATGAGGAAGATTAGATAGGGATTTGATGATGAGAAGGAAAAGATTGAATTTCATGTTAAGCATAATTCATCCTGGGTTATTTCCCTTTGCAAAAAGCCTTTAACATTTTGTTCTGCTCAACAGAAGTTCTCATGCTGTCATTATTGCTGTAGCATTTGAGTATTTTTCACTACAGCTGCAGGCAGTACATAGCAAATATTTTGTGGGGTGTGTGTGTTCCTTTTGACCTCAGGTGGAGGAGCAGTTGCCCAGGTGAATGTTTTCCTTTTGTAATTTCTTGGCTTGATTGTTTAAATGTATATATAAAGAGCATTGGTTTAAGTTGTATCTAAAAGCAAGCTGTATTTTGCACTTATGTGTGAAAGGGAAGCAGGAAGGAAAAAGGCAGGGAAATTAAGGAACGGTCTGTGTTTTACAGGAGGTAATTTTGAGATTTTTGATGGTTCTTCAGTACTGAAGGACTTTATTTCACAGTGTGTATGCAGCCATATGGACATTTGCCTTTCTGCACAAAAGAACTTTTTATCCTCTTGCTCAAATAATCCCTAAACCCAAAACTTTGAGTCAAATACCCTTTGGGCACAATATGCCTAGGCAAGCTAGTTAATGTTTTAAATAACCCTGCCCTGAGGGACATGGTCCTCTAAGAAGACTGAGGCGGTGACCTGTTGAGCTACAGAGAATAAATGGCACATATACAACATTAAGAAATCATAATCACATAATGAGAAAAAAGAGATTGAAAGAAACGCTTTCTGTTTCTTATGGAATATGAAAATACCCAGATTAGAAAGGTGTCTGGAGAGACCTCAGCTCATTCTCCTGCCTTCAGGCAGACCCAAGCATACTTAAGTCATTCCTGATGTATGTTGAGTTGCTTCTGAAAATACTTTCTACCACTAATGAACCTCATTGCAACTTTGCCCTTCCCCTGTGGACATTTCTAACAGTTTGTAACCTTCCTGTTTCCAAGAACATTTGTGCAATTGAAAATCAGCCATTGCTCATTTCTGCTGAATAGGCTCTGAGGATTTCTACATGGGTCTGATATCATTCTCCTGCTGATACTAACATTATGAGATGCCTTTTCTTTGTCTTCTCGCTTTTTTTCTTGCTGTCAATAGTATGTTGAGCTTACTTAGGATCACATGTAGAACAAATCAAACATAAAACCACAAAAACCTCCACATAAACAAAAGCAAAACAAAAACTAAAACAAACAAACCCAACAAACCACACCAAACCAAACCAAACCAATCAAATAACAGCAGAAAAAACCCTGAACAAATTTTTACAAAAAGCTCATGATTTTGTATTATGAGATGACAGAGTTAACCTGATGTAGTTTAACAAATAGAGAAATCCAGACCACCTATTAATCTGCCTTTAGTAGTTTTATATTTTTGAGGAATACATGGAGTTATCCTGAAGTAAATGCAAGGTAGATAGAATGCATCAGATATTTATCCACAGTGGATTATTCAGGATTAATATAATCTCCTTCTCTGGTAAAACACAGAACTTTTTGTGTCAGACAGGAGAAAAGTAATAGGTCTATTTTGCCAGATGTCAATAAAATATTTGATATATTGTAATGATGGAAATTATTAGCTAAACCAGGAAAGATGGGGTTTGAGTGAGGAATTGCAAAGTAACTTGTGAACTGTCAAATGGAATTGTCTATTTTATACTGATGGGCTAGTGGCTGGCTGGGAGATGAGAGTTGCTCAGAGATCAGTGCCAGAGAAAATCCTATTTAATGCTCTAACCTTGGCTCAAAATTAGGAATATTTTGATGAAACATGCTGATGATCCAGATTCAGCCCAGAAAAATAACCTGAATGATTTGAATGACACAATGGAATTACAGCACATAGTAATGCTGTTAAAAACAGTAACAAGATTTTCGGTATGCATTGGAAGTCATTGGTTGGAAGTGATGAAAAGAAGAAGAATGGGAATTTCATGAAGGTCTTTACCATGGTGAGAAATCTCAGGATAGCTTTAAGCCACTATTCTTTAGTAGTCAGCAAAATGCTGTGTATTAAGTAAAATAATTTCAGTGAAGAAATCAAAAAATTCTGATCAACTCTGAAATCACAAAACTGATAAGATCTCCTCTAGAACACTCAGCAGAATACAAGTGCAAATAGGAGCAGAGCTACAAGGAAGAACTGTGAAAAATATTTTTTCCAACAGGAGACTTCATCTCACAAAACTAAAGAACAAAAGAAGTTATGATTGCTCCCTGCAAAGTATTGAGATGTAAATCCAAAAGGAAAACAAACACTGTTTGATAAACAAATCAACGTCTCCAAATAAAATACCAAAACAAACAGCATCTGTAAACTCTCTATGGATAAATTTTGGGGTGGAAATTAAAAGACAGCATATCATACTTGAAAGGATGAAGTTGTGGACTTGCCTTTCAGAAGGAGCTATAGAGCAAGAAAGTTCTCAAATGGAGTCTGCCACATTTTGCAAATTCTTGAAACATGGGTATCCACAATGGGAGGAGACACAACTTGGTAATGAGGATCTTGCCATTCTGCTTTGTGATGGTTTCTGAAATCAGAGCCTGGTTTAGGAGGGAAGTGTTGTTTTGAAAGTTTGTTTTATGGGGTTTTTTATGTAATGAAGCCTTATTCCTAAAGGAGAAGAAAGAACTGAGTTGCTTAGAAGCATAGCCTTTTAATACAAATCATCTGCAAGTCATGCATGCATTGAATTTTTTTGAGGTTTTAAGTGTATAAATTTTGCATGTCTACAAATTGATGAGCATAAGGTAGATAAATGTAATGATTGTATCTGCTCAAAATACAAATCTCATACCATGATATTTGTATATTGAAAATTGCAGATTAGTCTCATTCTATAGAAAGAAATGTGTTTGAAAAATAATGGCAATCACAGTGATATATGTTATTCTTCATTATATAGTTTACTGAATTAAAACAGGGGGTTTTTTTGGTTTTTTGGGTTTTTTGTAATTTCTACATTCTGAATATCTAGCATTTCTTGTAAACTCTATTATAGTAGGTAAGGTTTGCCCAAAATGTGGACAGATGAACACCAGATTATGTTACAAATGTTTGCTAATGGACTTAATAGAAAATAAATCTTATCATTCTATCTGATAAAATAAACTAACAGAAGAGAGGGTGAAGGGAGAATGCCGGGAAATGATCCTATAGTCTGATTTAATCTTCATTGTGCACTAATGTTAAAATATTTTTTACTTTATTTTTCTAAAAGCATCATCTTTAGAACAGCAGAAATCAGATTAAAAAAGAAATTTTGCAAATGCAGATCCAACATCCACTGGAAGCCATTACACTAATCCAACCGTCATACTGGAAGCATAAAATTAACATCAAGGAGTTTGCTGAATATCTCTGGTTTTATGACTTAATACGCTCCATTAAATGATACAGATAATATCTAGTTTTCATCTTTCTGAAGATTAAGTCATTTACCTCAGTTATGTAGTCAGTAATGCAGTCTCTTTACTAGTTATGTTGCAATAAAAGTAAGTTATACTGCACTAAAATGTGAAACTAGTTGCGAGCATTACATATGATAGTTCATATAAATATCTGGTAAAATTCACACAGAAAAATGTTTGGTTTGGTCATTGGGAAATTACTTTTCAAGTAATGCATGTTCAAATGTAAATGAAGAAGAAAATAGATAAAAAGAAGTTATTTTGAAAAGCCGAAAAAATTATAAAACCATATACAGATTTAGGATCTTTGTAGTTATTTACAGCCTTGAATAAAAGTAACTTTTATGAGATTATTTTTGAAATGTCATTGCTCTTTGCTTTCCCTTCTCTTGTACCCAGGAGCTATGGATTCATGTAAATTGTTAATTGCTTGTCTGTTTAGAAATGTGTTGTTACACGCTCTCGTTTTTCTTCTGTGGTGTTGAGAACACAACTGGATTGCAATAATCAGCTCTATGTATTCATTTAGCCTGCCACACTTATAAAACTAAATTAATTCATTTAAACCATGCTGAAGACATAATTTATTGAACTGTGATAATTGCCTCAGGTAGTTTCACTGTATTTTACCATGGAAAAAAGATTTTTAAATGCTTTGTTTCTTGCTTTAGAAGAGCATTTCTTTCAGAACTATTTTTAACCATGCCAGTATTTTCTGATCTTTTTGGAAAAGAATGGGGAGCCATGAGTTCTAAAGGCTGATATAGGACATAATACATCTATATTCTGTATATTTTGAGGTACTTGTACTGGCACACACAAAACAAAAAATAATTTCAAATGAGAGTATAAAATACTCAATTCTCCAAGGCATATTGTGACATAAATTATTCTTGGTTGTTGAGCCATGAATGTGAATGCTGTTAACTGGAAATTAAGGAAATAAGAGACTGTAAGCTTATTGAGGAATGACCCAGATCCTTTCAGTTTCAATAAGTTTCTACATAGGAAAGCAAAGCTTTCCTTTGATGTTGTTTATGAGAGTGTTGTTAGCTGCCACAAGAATACAATGAACTTCAGATTTAACTTAGAGATAAGAACAGTTATTTTTTAATGCATTTCTGAAAAGATCCTCTTTGACTAATGGGGGTCTCTTAGTTTTAGTTTTTAATTTCATAATTTAAAAAAAATATAGATTTGCCAAAAAAAATATGAAAGGAAAAGTCCTTTGTTTCTTGATCAAAAAGGCAGAGCTGATACTGAGTCTGATTATAACTAATTTAATAAGGAAAAAACATTATTTGAAATGATATTTCAAAGCCCTTTCAAGGAAAAGAATTTAATAGTTTCAGAGGTGAAAGTAAATGGTAATTCCCATTTTTAACTATGTTTGATAGAAAAGAACCTGGCCAAACTCAAATCTCTGAAATCACATTTAGATAATACTTCAAACAATAAATATATGTTTAGCTATAATTTTGGGGTTTTGCTGTTCCACTTTTTCATTCCTTCCACTCTCCAGCAACAGTGTAGCTGGAGGGAAGAAAAGCAAGCGTGTGGGAGAAAGGTGAAAAACTCTTGCCACAAACCCCTGTGACAAGAAAAAATTACACAACTATTATAACAAAGCCTATAGTCAGTTTTAATAATGCAGCTTTACTAATTTCCTTCCATCCTAGCCAGAAGGCAACCTGTCTCCCTTTTATCCCATTGCTGGCAACAGAAAGATGAAGAGCAAGCCAGTGGCATTTTGTTTTTAAGGTCCAGTTAGCTGTGGGACTGGGCTCCTTGAGGCGTGACACCACCTGCACAGCAAGAGGAGGTGTGACATGTGATGTTCTTTTGGTTTTGAAAGCTGAGTACTAGTCATATGTTACTTAGAGCCCCGATTTATGATGATAAATCTATTCCACCTTTAATGTGCTTTTTTACTGTCTGTACAAAGGCTTCAGAAAAGCCTTCAGGAATCTTTTATGCAGTTGTGTGTTCAGATATAAATTCTATTAATACACCTAAAATAGCAAGGATTAATTACTAGACAAGGACATGATACACAGCTTATGCAGCTCAAAATTTTTCTTTGTGTAAATCTTGATGCTCATTTTGGTTTCTCTTTCTCTCTTTGCATCTCATCCTGACAGGTGTGTGCCCAATCACTGTGAACACGATGGTAAATGCACCCAGACGTGGGACAGCTTCAAGTGCACTTGCGACGGAACTAATTACAGTGGTGCCACTTGTCATAACTGTAAGCTACCCTGCAGTTTCCAAATTTCAATGAAGTAGGGAAGTCTCTCACGTCTTTTGGCTGAGATTTTAAAAAAAAATCATTCTTCCTTTCTGGTTGTTAAAGATCCTCATGCCTCTTTTGAAAGAAGGTGTTGGCTTAATCACCTTCTGCGTTCCCTGCATCATGATGTGTTTATAGAGCACTGTACTGTGCCATGCTACCCACCAGAGCAGTTCAACAGCAGCTGGGTGTACTGAGCAAACACATTCTCAGCAGCTGCACACAAGAAACAGTTTCAAATGGAAACTGAATCTGCCCTAAACTGTAGGGGAGAGCTGCTGACTGCTGCTTGAGATCCTGGTTTAGGTTGCTAATCACAAAGGGTGTTTACACACTGATTATCAGTCAGCTTAAAATCTAATTATTTGCTCTGTGGTTATGAGTTTCTGAAATAAGAATATTTCCTATGAGCTCCACATGCCCTATACTATAAAAGCACTGAAAGAATAAAGGTGCTGTTGCTCTTTCATAGGTCCTGAACAATGTATGCTGATTCAGTGTTGTGCATCTTTTGCTCCTCCCCTCATTTGCTAAAAGAGTGGGATTTTCATGTGGAAAATACCTAGGACACAGAGAAAATATATCCAGTCCTTACTTTTGTTCACTTCTTCCTTTTTCCAACAATCTTCTAATATTGAGATGAGAGTAAAAATGCCTTTGAACGGGCAATCAGTTGAAATTGAAGCCAGGATTTATAGAGATACAGGTTTATATTACTTTACTGTTTACCTTAAATACAGCTATGCATAATTTTATAAAGATAATTACAGAATTTTTTCTATTTTAACCAAAAACCCCAAACCAATGAGAAAATATTTGACTATTCACGGTTTTATGAATTAAAACAAAAACCTAATTTACAGTTAAAGATTATAGAAAAGTAAGAAGGGATATATTTTATGTAATAACTATTAATACATTGAGTAGCAAAGCTCTCTATGATCTGGCTGTTGAAATGGTAAAACTGTAAAAGTTAAACGGCAAATTAATTTTTATTAAAAAGAAATATTTAAGGTACCAATGCCTGTAGGAGAGATTGCATGGTAACCCTTTTTCCATCGAGAGGGAATGTGCACAGTAATGGCATGGTTGCACCTACCTTTAGGAAAGACAGACAGAATTTATGTCTGACTGTGCTCTGAATGTGCTGGACTGTGCAGACCAGCTCTTAAGACATAGCTGAACATAGTTAAGCTTTCTACTTGAATTCCAAAGGGAAGTAGGACGGGCAAACGGATGCCATCACTTTTCTGAAATCACATTTATTACAAAGGGAAAAAATTATAATCCAAGGAGATGTGACGTTTTCTTAATAAGATTTTCACCTGCCTTTTATGGATAAAACAGTGCAATAAGGTAGATAAAAGGCATTGCTGAACTGCAGTACCAAAAGAGGGATTTGGAGTATATTGTCCTGTCTTTGTGGAATGGATAAGGTGGATGGGTTTACATAAACTCTCCAGGTCATTTGGAAACACATTGTTCAAGAACTTTTACGTTTCTGGTTCAGGCAAAGTTTCTAACTTAGATGTGTAAGCTTTAGTTTTGTTAGTTTTTCCGTTTAAAGAACATAATTTTTGTTCTTACCGTGTGCTGTTATACTTTAGAGGTCTTTCTTACAAAACAAGGTTGAGCAGAAAGTTATTCACTTGATAGATATCCTGTCAGAATGTGTGAAATCCTATGCCTTTCTAGACTATTGAAGTTAATGGCACAAAAATGAGCAAAAAATAAAAAATTCCAGCATCAAGATACAGAGTGAGACAACCTTAACTCTTGCTTTATTGAGCAGGCAATAGCTGTCAGTTTTTACAGGACCATGTTCCAGATATAGTTGCAAATAATGAGGGGATTTGTTGAAACTTGCCAGAGGTTGCAGTCACACTGTCCTGAGGTCTGGGACTGAGGTCTGCTGCACTGATGCTGACCCTACTGTCCTTTCCTGCTTGTGCAGTGTGTGTGTGCATATTCAGACACACTTAGTGTGCTGCCTTTTGCTTTTGAATTCTAAAGTTTGTGGCAGTAGCAGGATGAAAGATGTGCTGGGAAAGGGGGGAAGTTGGAATGATAACTGTTGTGTGGTATAAAAATAGCTGTAAGTGATTTTAAACAGCACTGCAGATTTCATGAAAAATGTAGCAGATGTCTTGATTCTGTGGAACTAGAAAGTGTTTAAGTGCAGATAGCACTTGTTCAGTACCATTTTACTTAAAGATAATATTATTTTACAAAGCAAACTCTATTATATGCCACAGTAAAATATGTTTTTCTCTTCTCAATGGATGCTTTTCTGAGGAGTATAACAGCATTTCTCAAAGAGGTTGGAGTCAAGACTGTGTTAGTGGGGATTGTAACTGTAGTTGATTTTTAATGAGTTTGAGTTATGCTGAACTAAAAGGAACAAGATAATTCTGCGTTACAGGAGGGGTTTTTTCAGTGAATTGATTTTGCTTTGGTCAGATAATTCAAAATTTTCCTGAGCTCTTGACCTGAAACAAGGCAAAGCTTTGCAGCCTTGACTGGATTTCAGATTGCAGTTTTAGGTTCCTTTGAAGTTGAAACTCAAAGAAAAACTCAAGGGATGAACTCCTTGAAGTGAAACAGAGAAAAAGGTTTGCATGAAAACCTTATGAATCACAATGACTTTGTTTCACACAGGTCTGGCCATAAAATATCATATGATAGTGAAAACATCTGTTGGTCTAGAGATACGGAGAAATATGTATTCTGGGAATGAGACATGGTGGGGACTATAAACCAGAAATAAATAGATAGAGAAAGAAAAGTTCCAAATAAATAAATCTGAAATAAAAACTTTAGTTCTCCAACTGTGTAAATCAATTACACTTGTTTTCTCTTTTAATATTATCAAATAATTTCCTTTTTGAAATATGACACTATTACAGGAAAGTTCCTCACCTCTCAGAGAAACACCAGAATCTCCAAGGTCTGTGTCCATTCTCTTGTTATTTCTCAGCAGCTTAAGCTACCATTCAGAGGAAATGATAATTTGTTTCATCCATCTACAGCTAGATCCCCCGAGCCCAATGGCAAATTAATGAAAAGTCCTGGAAAGTTGTACTTCTCATTGCATATTACAAACACCCTAGCAATCTACCAAATTTCTTTCAGCTAAGGGATATTCATGCCCAACTAAATGCTGTGGCATAGCAAATATCAGACTAGAGAATTGATTTTACCATGAGGCAAGACTGAAAGATATATAAATGAATGTATTTACTCAAAAATAATGATTTACAGTGATGTAACATTTACAAAATTATTTAAAAATTAATTGAGTTATAATTATCTGCAAGTATCATCCTTACTAGCTTTATTGTATTATCTATATTTTAAGCCCCGACTACAGTATTAACTTTTGCAAGCTACCAAAGGCTGGCCCATTCATGCAGAGTTCTTAGAGCAGTACTTTTCCAGAGTTTATTAGTAAATGGTTCCTGAAACCTAAGAGAACAGGAGCTCATTTTCCTGATTACTTCTCATTTCTTTCACTTTGCACCAGTTTATTCATCTAGTTTTATGTTCTAATATTCTTCCTGTTGTTGGCAGATTCTTTAAAATATGGTGGTACAATTTTAAAAATTTTGTATTGTGGTAACTAATGATGATTCAAGCTTCTTTTTCAGAGTTTTTTTTTTTTCTTTTTATAATATAGGTCAAAGTACACTTTCTCTAGAATCTGCATTTCAGATAAACACAAGAAAGGACTTACAGAATTTACTATGATGGCGATGTATCTACCTTCCACTTCCCACATAAATTTAATTCGATTTGGGGAAAAGCCAGAAGCATCTTATTTGATGATATTTGCCTTCTCCTAATGATCTTAATTAACAAAAATATTCAATTTTCACTTAAAAGATTAATCTTAATGGTCATAGAATCATAGAATTGTTTGGGTTGGAAGAGACTATAAAGATCATCTAGCTCCAACCCCTGTGCCACTGACAAGGTCACCTTTCACTAGACCAAGTTTCTCAGAGCCCCTTCCATGCTGGTCTTGAACACCTCCAGGGATGGGACATCCATATCTTCTGCAGGAGAGCTGTTGCAGTGCCTCACAACCCTCACAGTAAAGAATTTCTTCCTAATATCCAGTGTAAGTCTGCCCTCTTTCAGTTTAAAACCATTCTCCCTTTTCTTAATCCTACATGCTCTTGTAAGAAGTCCCTTTCCAGCTCCCTTGTAGGCTTCTCTGGGGACTGGAAGTTGCGATAAGATCTCTTCAGAGCATTCTATATGAAAGACATATTCTTCCTGATCAAGTTATTTTTCTTTAATTTCACCTTCAAACACTGTCCTTGCTTTTGCAGCTGTACAGATTCCCTTAAGAAAACCAGACACAGGAAAAGGTTTTCTTAAAAACCTTCAATTAATCCATAGGAGGGACTAGCATCCACATCACATCTGCTGGCTGTTATTTCTGTAAGACAGTAGGAGAAATACAAACTTACCTACTCCTGCCCCTAGAAGAGGCACTAATTGCATCCGAATATACAGAGAATGCAACTCTGCTGAGAAAGAACATATGGGATATTTACATTTTTAGATTGGTAGTTTGCTGTAAGTTTTTTCCAAAAAGAATATTGGAAACAATGTCGTGATTCTTAGCTTCTGTGTGAGGGAGCTTGACCTCTGAATTCTGTGTCTTCTCCCAGCTTGTTGGAAATAAATGTTACCCTATGTTTTGGAACCTGATTCAAAACTAATGACTCATAAAACTTTTCTTGAAATGATAAGTACATTAAATGTAAGTAAACTGAAACCTAATGGGCATTGATATTTTTCCAATCAATATTGACTACCTCCCTAAAACAAAATATTGCTTTAATAATGAGTTTAATATTTTCCAGAAGCACACTTTGAGTAAGAATGAATAAGAAATGTTGTAGAAGCTGTGATAATTGTCATTGCTGTCTATTGCCAAAAGTAATAGTCATCAACATGAACTTAATCTTCACAGGCTCTGATCTTCAGCAAGACTTCCACCAGTTGTTTGTAATATCTGATTTTCCTGTATTTCTGTAAACAGGAAAGCAAACAGAACACTGGGCGTTATGCATTCAGAGTCTAGATAGGAAAGAAGGTCATGGCAGGGGTGTTCTCCTGTCAGCAATTTGGGAAATAGTGAGAAAATAAATACATAATTTCGCAAAACAATGCTCTGAAATTTACTTCAGGGGAAAGAAAAAAATGAACTCCATAATTTTTCTAGTCATCTCAAAGAAGAGCGTGGGTTTCCATTTCACTGGAGTCTAGAGGAATTATGAGAATAACATTATTTTCTTTGTGATAGCAAACTGATTTACTAGAGAAAGCAGATACTTTGCAGTTTCATAAGCATATTAAAGCATTATTTTATCAGGACAAATTCAATAAATACCTCCATGATCAGCAACTGTGATACATATGATATTCTTGTGAAAGGATGTTCTAATACAAAGACAGGAAAAATGTTGCTTTTTTTTCTACTTTCACTTGAAGTAGAAGATACAACCTAACCAGAAATGCCCTATATTTTGAGAAGGCTTGCCACAAAACCATCTCCTGTTCAGTTATCCTCTGGGCATTTATGTGCAGGGCTGTTATAAACGATCACCTTGACATTTCTGAATTTTTGCCAGTGAAGCTTGATGTTTACATGACTTAGTTTATCAGCATTTTGCAAAAACAAATAATGATTCCACAACTGGCCCTTCTGCAGAAAGCAGAACAGTGATGTATGCTGCAGATTTGTGGACATGCGAGTATGTGATTTTAGTGAGATTTAGCACAAGTCCAGCATCCATATGACTGAACAGCCAGCACAAGCCTGAATGATTTCCCAGCAGCAAATGAAGAATTTCCATTAGTAAACTTGTAGAAAGACAACACCACACAGCATAGAGCAGAACAAAAACATACAAAATGTACAAACACATGAAACAACAACAGAACATTCTGGGGTGAGTTTCTGAAGTGGAAAGCTGACATTTAAGGCATGCAATGGGACTCCACACGCTGATTAGACTTGTTCATGGCAGATAGACTGCTTGAATTATGTGAAAGGAAGAAGGAAAAATAATACTGAGAAGACAGACTGCTTATTTTTAAAAACATGAGAGGAGTTTTCAGTGGGGTGAAATCTGAGTTGCTTCCATTGCCCCCCTCATGTGTTGGGCATAATTTGCCTCATTTGGGCTGAGGGAGGACAGCACCTCTGGGATACATTAATGGGAATGAGGAGCTTTGTAGAGAGGTGAACTGTGAAGTTACTCTAAGGAAAATGAGTTTGGAGAAATGATAAGAACTATTTAGATAGGGCTGCTTGATTTGAGGAGACTGGGGCTAGAGGAAGTATTTATGAAATTAACACTGGGCACAGTGATGACAAAAAGGTCATCAGCTCTTCTAGCACTGATATTAAAGACTGATTTGTACTAGATCCTATAAGAATAAGACGCTGTTCCTCACCCTACCACCTCATCCTCTTGTGAACTGTTGTTTGGGTGTCCCTGATGAAGCTGATGGTTTTTTTAATTACTCCTTTGAGTCCCTGATTTGGGACTACTTAAGACCAGAGTATAAGTAAAGTAGTTTCCAGGAGGTGAATAATTCCATATTCAAACTCAGCAGTATGGATGTAATGAGTATCTATGACTAATGCTGATCTTGAAAAACAGGGGGTGAAAAATCAGCTAAAATTTCTGAAATCTCTAGGAAGAGGCTTTTGTTTCCTTCTGGTCTTATCCTGAGAAAACACTTTCAACTACTGACTGTTCTCTGCCAGTTATGTCGCTATCAGTTTATTTTTCTCCTCCTCTTGCTCTGCAAAACCTTATTTCTCTGATGTTTGTTTCCTTTGAGAATAGAGATTCTCAAAGCCTGTTTATAAAGACTTCTGTTTACAGTGGTTTATTAAAAGGATCATATAATCAATATGCTACTTTTCTAAAGAGGCTAATCTTTTTTTCATTAATACTTTTCAAAGAAATTGCCATCATAATTTATAATTGTCCTTGTGAATTCATATATTTTTATTACATGTTTTCAAAGGATTTAACATAATGCATGTCTTTTCAAATGTAGAAGACTCTATTAAATTACATGTTTTTATTAAAATCCAGCTCTAAAACGACTGAAGTTTTTGGTTTAATCTTCTTTAGTAATTTTTCACATGTAACATATAAGCCCAAAATTGTTGCATTTTTCATTTATTCCTGCAAAACTGAAAAAGACAAGCTTTTTACTCTGTTAATTATCCTTTTTTTAGTTTGGGGACATTGCAGTTTTTTGGTTTTGAACTCCAATATTTGTTTAAAAATCAGATTGTTCTTAGTTTCAGTGCTATAAACTATAGTTCTTCTACTACTAATTTATTATGAGCTGAGGTGTTTATGAAATGCAGGATGTGTAATAAATTGGTAGCAACTTGCGTTTTTATTTTACATAAATGGATGTGGTCTGTGTTCAGGGCAGAATGTTCCAATATGTGCAATAGCACCAGGAGTATTTGGTGAAGATAAAGTGGAGAAAATTAAGATTAGGATGCAAAGCAGAATATGAATAATCAACAAGCAGTAATTATGGTGAAATTAAAAAATCAGCTGGAAATAACTCTACCGGGTGAGGTTTGAGAGAGACTACGAGGGCTGAAAGTGGACTTCAGGTTTTAGCTTCAGCTTTGTATACTTGAGCGTTTATATATAGCTCTACATTAGAATCAAGTGTTATGAGTTTTAGTCAGGGTGTAATCAGAGCACTTTATTAACTAATTTGTAGCTAACTCTTGTAAAACTACCTAAGTAACATTCCTGAATTGCAGCTTGCTTTTGGGAAAACTTAGGTATTAGCTGAGTTTTTTGCAGGCTACTGTTATTCTTTATTGTTGTTCACAATGCACAACCAAATATTGTTTCCAAGGGACAGTTAAAAGAGAACATGTAATTAACAATAGATAACTTTAAAGCAGCTCATTTATACCATAAAAGCAAAGCCAGAATTAATTCATAGCCAAAAAAGAACTCTGCAAATAAAGACTTCAAAATTAATTAGCTTTTTCTTAAACTTTTCCATTAAGAAAATCTAACATATTGCATACTTCACTGTTAATGCTTTTTTTGCAATTAAAGTCTTTTTAAGGTGCTGATATTAAAATCCCCTTGACAGCCATTAGACAGAAAAAACATGTTTTGAAGTCACTCTAATCCTATTTTTTCAGATGTGAGAGAATGAAATGAATGCAAATATCAATTGTTAAAGATGTACCATAGTCAAAGAAATGAGAATTTTTTCACATACGCATGTAGGCATATTTTTATCTGTCCACATGAAATTGTTCTTTAAAAAGTTTTTTAGGAATTCAAAATAGAGGAACATAATGGGTATAATAAGGTTTGCTATTAAAAGACACTATGCACCAATGGATGAGCAGTGAATATGCATTATCCACAGTTTGTAGCACTTTTATATACCTCACCTAGTGCAGAAAGACTTAATAAATTCTATCTTTTCAATTAATTTTCCAATGTCTTGAGGGTTGTATGGTCAATCTCATAGGATTGTGGATTGAAGAAAAAATTGAGTGAAACCCTGAGATAATTCTTGTGCATTCTACACCATATTTTGTCTTAATAACTATTATAACAATGTTTATAAGAGTAATTGTATGGCTTCTGCAGTAAATAAACATAAAGAATAATTATTGTTAGTTCTCTCATGATACTTGCATGTGAATGATATGTGTTCCACATGGTGAGGGTTCTGATTGAGTTTGCTTCTTGTTGATGTACACCACCTTTCTTGAACATCATTATAATGTTTCTTTTGCTATTCTGCAGCATAAATGTATTGCACCTGTAAATGTCTTCCTTAGGAATCAAATGTCTACATTAACCCTTTTCATTCAAGGGTAAGAACTGTAATGCTTCTCTGTAGTTTTAGTCTGGAGGGGTTTTGAGTTTTATTCTCCATCCCAGTGTGCTGTAATTTAAATTGGAGATAAAGCAGGGAAAGTTTTAGGACAAAAATCTGCCAGCAAAAGTAGATGCTCAGTATCAGTCATGGTCCATAACTATCACTTTAAAATTTCACCTTAGGGAGGACAGGCAATAGTTCTCTTGGCTGGACAAGTCTCTCAGCAGAAGTAATGACAGGTTACTGGAATTCTTTAAATATCTTTCTGAAGCCAGAGAAATCATCTATGTTTACATAACTTTACAAAATATGGAAATCACTATTGTTTCATGAATGCAAATACAGTTTGCTAATATTAGCAAAACTACTGAAATGTGTGGACTTAGTTTGTAGTTTCTCATTTTCTCAGTAGAAGCCTTTACTACTTACACATACTTAACTGCATATCTAGCAGTATTGATTGTATTTTACTAGAAGCATAGTCTTTCTTCAACTGTCATCTTGCAAATTTTTAAGTTCATGATCCCTATGTAGCTTTTACACCAGTTCATTCAACCCATCCCTATTTCCTAATGGCCTAACCATTTGTGTATAAAACTTTAAATTTACGTCTGTCTGTGGTTGTTGTATATTATATGATATGTTTTCAGTATACTTTTAGGTTCAGAAGGAGCTAATGGATGCTCTAAAACAGAGAGGAAAAAATAATGTGTTGTTTGTGACTACCTTTTTTTTTTCTTTTTATTTTCTACTGCTACTCTAGAGCATGACAAATCTCACTGCATTTCTCAGATTCATGCTCACACTAACTGAGCTATGTCTTTCTGAAATTCCTAACTACTCCTCTCCTTTTCAAGCCCTCTTCTGTCTCCCCCACTTTAAGGTTTCTCAATTTCTTTGTGCTTTCCTATCAACTTCAACAGTTTGTTTCCCCCTTCCATCATTCTTTCTCTAATAATTGCTCTGATTATTTTCCTCCTCAGTCTGTGATGACAGCCACATACTCACACACATGTTCACACAGGAGCACCATGCCCAGGAAGGATTTGGAAAGGAATTTAACAAGAAAGCAGAATAGACTGTGCTGATCAGATGCAGGACACAACCAGGCAAGCATACTTACCACACCACTATATATACTTACCCCTCTTTTTTCTCTTCCCCTTTTTCCTTCTCCAAAATGTGTAGGCCTTTGCTTTTTCCTGCCTTTAGCTCCATCCCTAAATATCCTATAAGTCCGTGCAATCCTGAGCTACGTTTTCCATGCATTCCATGATGCATGGCAGAAGCTCTTGGTCACCTTCCAAAGCAAAAACTTTCTTGGTCTGAAAGGTTTTGAGGGGAGCTGCTACCAGTGAATCATGGTGATGGGGGTGATGGGCTCCATGCCCACTCACTGCAGCTGAGGCTGTGCTGTGACAGCCTCAGACAGGATTTTTGTTACTTGTGTGCATCCTTTATTTGAGTCAGATGGGCTTGAATGGTTTGATGGCTTCTGTAGTGGGCCTGGGAGCAACCTGGCAGGGTATTATTCTGACTTCTGCCCTGCCATTGGTTCTCTGAGCTCCTCTGTAGGTGTGCAGATGGGCATTTTTTCTCAGAACATGAAACTTCCTCTATATTCTCATCCCCTCAGTAAATAGTCTAAATTCCTACTCTACAGTGCTGCTATTGAAACAAATACTGACAAAGTAGAGTGTGTGCCAACCAGGGCAGCCCCCAAGGTACCCATCTAACATCTTACTAATCTCACAGCTCATCCATTATATGAAAAAGATGTAAAAGTGTTTTCTAGGAAGTTGCCAGGACACAGTCATTTCCATTTGAAAGCACTGAAGGGAAAGAATGAAAAAAAGGGGATGTGGAGCAGATGTTTCTTCTGATATTTTTATGTCAGTTAAAAAGGTTGACTTCTGTTGGCAGTACAAGTTGTTTTGTGATTAATGGAAATGACAAACATGATGCATTCCCTCTAAATTGGTGTCATGTTGATAGAGGACATTTTGATTGAGATAATGTAAATGCTGACGTGAGGATTTGTTTTCATAATGTTATAGTTCATTGTTGTTCATAGAAATAGGCGCTCAGCTCTGCTGGAAAACCCACTTTTTGGTATCTGTTCTGTGGTTTAGTGTTTGGGGATTTTTCAAACATAAGTTTTAAATTGAGATTCTAAAGAAATTTTATTTAAGCAGTTGTTGGTTTGTTTGGGATTTTTTTTCCAATAACTTGTAGTTTCTTTCAAGTAAATACAGCCTGTATTTACTGTACTTACAGCCTGCATTCAGTTAATACAGCCAATAAAGGTACCATAATTTCCTTCACAGGATTGCTGGTTATGAGAAGGTTAGATGCAAAAAACACCTGGGGTGGGGAAAAGAAAGAAAAGGGGCAGGAAATGGTGAGAATTGCAAATATTGAAACTGGCAAAAATAAAACTGGATTACAGTCCTATAAATGAACATGTAGATAATGAATTTTGGGAATACTAATATTTGTGAACAAACAGAAACTGTCACTACAAAGCTGGGTAATGAGAATATCTCCATGTTCATCTGAGCATTATTTAACATTGATTAGGATGTTCATGTCTGAAGAGAGACCAAATGCTCTGATATCCACAGCAGAAAATAACCAGTGCATACTTAATGAGGGAGAATACTTTGGTTTATTCAGAGTGAATACTTTGGTTTATTCAGTGTCTTTGCTATTTGTAACCACTTACAGATAGCTTGTGTTAAAATAAGATTCCAGATAATCTGTGTCTTTGACCTGATTTTACTGGTGTTAGAGCCCCTGCTTTGGCCCTGGTATAATTTGCTGAGGTTTTTCACTTGTCTGTCTGTGTTCACTGTTGAGAGTAACTAAGGATTGTATCACACACATGGAAAATTGTAAGGCCAAATTTTGGCCCTTGTCTCTTCTCCTTTCCATTACTCTGACAATACAAAGTAAATGAGAACTGGAGTAGAGCACTACTTTTTCTTTGAGGGTATAGATTTTTCAAAATTTGTTTTTATACCAACCTTGAAGCCTTTTGCATGGAAGAGAGGAATAGGAAGAAGAAGGGAACAAGATGGTATTGGCAGTGTTCCTGTTACCTCCCAGCTGGAGAAGACTCAAATGAGCTCCAGGCAGCTCTGAAGTTTTCTGTGGCTGGGCCCAGCGTAGGATCAACACGAGTATGGTGAATATCTGACTTTCTCTGACAATCTTCTCTCTCAGATGCAGGACCCAGGAATTAGTTACAACTACACAAATGTGCAACACATCCGGATTTAAAATGAAATCCTGCCATTTCTATCCTGAACAGTGTTTTTTTCAGTCCCTAAACCCATGCTTGGTTTTTGGTTTTTGGTTTGATTGGTTGGGTTTTTATGTCTGTGCATCCTTGGATGACTTAATTCACAAAAGTGTCTTGTTAAAAATTGATATCTAATTATACTTTCTTGTGATGTCTGTAGGCTGACATGGTTACAAAGATGCTAATTGTCTAATCTATGGCTTGTAATTTAAAATCACTGCTAAATTTGTTTAAAAATCCATTTTGGTTCAGTCATTTGTATTTAAATTAATTTCTCTCTTCCTCCCCTCTCCCAGCCCAAAGCAAAGAACAAAGTTGAGAGAGAAACAGAAGCACCTTTCATTCTGCCATTAATGGCTTGGATTTTTCTGTATTAGTAGCAAATTCCAGGGTTGAGATACTGTGTAGTAGCTCAAATTGCAGTTTTCACCCCTATAGCAGTAATTCTCCTTATTGTCCCAGTGGCAAATAAACTTGTGCTCTCTTTCTCACTATGATGGCAAAGCCTTTATTTTGTTCCCTTTTTTACCAAAATGGTAATTGTCATGTTTATCACTGACATAACTGAGCCTAGAGTAAACTTGACACAAAATCTGCAAATTTTCATATATCTCCTTTTTACTTTCACTGCTTTTAATTTAATTTCTGCTTCTATGGGGCATATTTGGATATTGTGCTAATGGTGAGAACACTTTATAAGTTTATTAGTTCACAGTAGAAGGCAGAGCATGTGAGGAAGATATAAAAGTTTTTAGAAGACTGAAGCTTAGATCAGTGGCAGTGTGAAGAAAGTTTATGCTTAGTCACAAAGGAGTTTTGCTTTTGGAAAATTTTAGTGGCACGAGAGCCAGTGCAGCCATGGACAGATATGAAGACTAATCCATATAAAAAGCACTAAAATTACCTCTGTTGGTTTACCTTCCCTATCAAATACAAAAAAAAAAAAAAAAAAAAAAAAAACCCAAAACCAACAACTGTGCTATTTATACTATATTTTTTATTTCTATAGTTTATTTCTAGGATTCATATGCATGTAATATGTATACTATTATGTAAATAAGCAAAATATAAGAATGTTTTTCCTTTGGGAAGCTATGTTAGGGATTTTGAGTTGCAAAGCTACTAAGCATTGGGAAAGACTATGCTTGGGGTGATTAACCAATTGTAGAAGCAATGGTTGAGGAAAACTGCTGACTTGTGTTTCATTTTTTTAATTCAGTTTTGTAGAAGTGATGGTTATTGATGGCTGATTTGCCTTGTAGTTCATTGCTTATGATTGTGTGAATGAAGAATACATCATTTAGGGTTGAATTAACAGAATTAAAAATTGTGGAATGTGCAAATTAATCTGGTTATGCTGGCTATTTACCATTTTCTTATGTAAGCTTCATGAAAAAAATGGAGAATGCAGAGAAGAGAGAAAACAATATAGCACCCAGAAAATGCAACCAGTGATTAAAATGAACAAACTTGGCCATTTTAATGTAGAGAAAAGATTTGTGTGTGCAAATAGAAAAAAGATGGTTTCAAGAAGGAGTGCAGTAACTTATCCTCCAAATTCATGGTGAATAAAAAGAGAAATTACAAGTTTAAGTTGCAGCAGAACAGCCCCACAGTGTAGAGAATTGAACAAATGCTGATACTGAAGGGACGGTGGAGCTCTAGGATGCCTTGGTGTGTCAAGGAATTTACATCATTTTAAACTAGACTGTGTCAGGAATGATACATGGATGTAATTGAGATTTTTTTGGGAGGTAGATTAGATTATCTTTGAGGTTCACAACAGCCATGTGATTCTGTTGTTATACTATTTATGACCACAAAATTGTTCTGCTTTTTGTCTCAGCACTTATTTATTCAAATAGAGTTTGAGTAATTGAACTACCTTTTCCAGGAATAATCTTATAAAATGATAGAATATTTATTTAATGGGATGTTGAGGGTAACAGAAGTGAAGTCTTGGGCTTTACGTTAACTTTGTATAAGAAATGTCACAAGTAAAATTGTTGTGTGGTGTGGAAAAGACTCTTGCTAATGTCATGTGATGACAGTGAAAGGATGAAACTTTGAGTTCTTAGAATTCATGTTCTTGTCCTAGCTGTGAGAGTAAAACAAGGGCCCCTAAAATGATGGTAACCTGGAAAAAACAAATCTCAGTTTCACTGGGAAGGTATTTAAAGATGCCTGGGGTTGTTTTTGCTTGTATTTCTGGGACTGCAGAAGCTCAGTTCAACTTCTGGCTGAGGAGGCAACCTAGTCATGGCTCAAAATAGTACTTGATCTGAGTTTTAACACAACTGAAAAATCAGTGGCTAAAGCATGGGCCATGTCACACACATCTGCAATTCGGTGGACTTGTGCATGATACCTTCTAATTTTCTCCAATTCTCTTATATACAGTGAAACTTACCAATTGCCTAATGGCACTTATATGTGAAAATTGCATTTTTTGTTGAGTGCTGTTCATGTATAGCAACATTTCTTTAGGAACAGAGTAAATTAGTTTTCTTGCAGATACAACATGAGCACAGAAATTATTATTACACTCAGGGCTTTAAAGGTTTTATTGTACTCAAATTTTAGGTTACACATGAAGTCAGGAAAGACAGGTTTTCTGTTTTCCACTGTCTTTAATAATGAAGTGATATTGCAATGGCAAGGGCGTGTCACATTTGGGCACTTTCTAAGTCCTTTTTTTTACCTGGAAAGTAATTTGATTGTAACTGAATGTACTGTAACTGCATCTAGAGGAACTGTATTTCTTCAGAAAGAAATTGAGTTCCCTTAGGCATCACATTTTAGACATAAAAATTAATATTTTTATGTCCAGCTTGTGTACACACCATATTTAGGATGTGCATAAAGCTGCAGCTCATTGAGAAGCCAAGTTTTCTTCCTGCACATGAACTTCACTGCAGTTGTTGGCACACCCGGGTGTCATTTCCAAGTGCTCTCAGACTGGGCACAGAAATTCAGTATTGCAGCCAGCTGGGTGTTCTGGCCTATTCCTACTGCTCTGGCCTGTCCAGGTGAGCAGCCACAGCTGTGTCCTGCACTGAGAGGGCCAGCAGCCTTGAAGGTTTTACAGCTTTGTCCTGCTAGAGCCTTATATTTTGCTGAAGTGCTACTTCCTGTGCTTTTCCTCATCAAGGTAACCTAATTTTACGGGGCATCCTAGCTACAACTACCTGATATTTAGTGTGTGGCTTGTGGTGGTCCACCTTCTGGTCATGCAGAACTTGCTCTATCTAACTAAGAGTCCATCATAAATTTAACATGAGGACCTACTGTTGGGGTTGCAAGACAAATTTTTTTTCTAGTTAGGATTTTATCTTTGTATCACTGCCACCTTTTATTGTGGGGAGGGTGTTATTTTAGCAAATATTTTCAAGATACTTTTTAATCAAGAAAGACTTTTTTAAAGGGGTCTTTGGCAGTATGCAGAAAGAAAACGAGATGTTTCATTACCTTTTGGTTTTTTACATTAAGATTATTGTGTTATAAGTAAAAATGACAAGAAAAGAATCCTAAAACAGAGGTCTTTGTTACCTTAGAACCTTGTCTGTGCAGGATCAGATTGTGTTAGGAATTTTTAATGTTTTGGAGCTCTTTTCCAGATGAGTGTTCATACACTTAGAATGATAAGTAGAAATGTATTCAAATAACTCAAAGAATTTTAGATACATACACAATTTTTTTATCAGAATTGTGATGTTTTCTTCCTTCGTTTTCATCTCCTCCTTCTGTCATTGTCTGCCTAATGAGTTTTTTTGGATGTTGGTAGTGGGTGATTGTCCTTGGGTTTTGATTTGTAGTTAATTTTTGACTTCAGCTCTCACAGCTGAAGAGATTGTGAGGTTCTGTAAACTGGCAGCCTAAAAAGGTGGAGAGAGCAAAGCCAGAAATATTCAGTGGAAGTTTGAAGCACATTTTCTTTTCCAATGGCAAAGGAACAAGGGCACCCTAATATTTGGGAACCTGGTAAATGCTACATCAGAAAACATTTCTTCTCAAAATCATATCTGAAAAGGTGACTTTTCAGAGTGTGAGAGGTAAAAGTTGATACTTGTTCACACTTATTTTTATCTGACTTTAACAGCACATATTCTTATTTTAAGTTAACTATAACTGGAGAATTAATTTTGAAATTTATTTTACTTTTCTTGTTCTTAGACATTATAATGTTGGGTTCCAAACTACAGAATTATTTAAATCTAGACTTTAAAAAACTGGCAGACATAAGGCTTAGTTCCAATCACTAAAGACATTGTCCTACAGAACAGCAGGAATATTGAAGCAGTGTTGCATCATGTTGGCTTTTGGTGGAGCTTTTTTTTTCATATACTTAAGTAGTACAGCAATCCAGCAGCTGTATGTATTCCTTCTGTCAGAATACAGAAGGATATTTTTCTCTCATATATAACTTGCTTTGACTATGATGAAATATCTAGTTCTTTTAACTTACCTTAAAAGAATTGTAAGACATCATTTCTCCACCACATAGCAGTGCAACGTGTAAAGGGCTAGTATAGGTTTAATGTAGATGAGCTCAGAGAGAAAATTCTGCTGACAGAGCAGGAACTTACAGTACATGTATTGATGTATAAAAATTTAATTTTTAACATTTTCCATTTTCCAGTTATCTTCTGAATATATGTTATAATAAAGCATCAAATCTTATTTCATTCTTTTAAAATAAATTTCGGGTATAACATTTCAGTGTGCAGCTATTTTTTGAGTAAGCTTGGAGTTTTTTTATCCCCTTCCTTGTATGTTTGCGCTTTTAGGGCTCAAGAGTTGAAACCAGTTTGAGTTACATAAATCCAAACACCTCACAGGCTATTTAGCTTTCAGTATTTTTCCAAGAAGTTGAAAGTCCTGGAGAGACATAGCTGGACTTTGTGGATCTGATGCCTTACCCTTTTTTGTCACTTTTGCTGTCATTTAATTCCATCCATTTTTCTGTATCTACACCTTTGCTATGTTCCTGTAAAGCTGAGATTTACTCCTATATTAGCAGATGTTTAAAGGCGTGTATTCCCTGCAGCACCACATTCACTGACAGAAACAAAACATATTGCAACACATTCATTGAGCCACACAGTGCAGACTGTCATGCCAGGTAATCTATTTATAATGAGCTTTGCACTTATAAAAGGAGGCTGTTTGTCAGCCCTAAAATTAAAGCTGCCTTTTCCCAGAGTGATGGAAAAACTGTAGTTCACCAAGGTGCTAATGAAATTTTATGGGAACATCATATAGGGCCACAGAGTTTCTAAATCCTTTTTGTCATTCAGCTACTCTGCTTTTTGGATATAGCCAGCAGCTGTGCCACCTGTGCAGGATGACTATCCCTTGATCTTTACACCAGTCAGAAAGTAAAACAGGAGTGAGAACATCTGCTTCCCTCAATCACTTAAGAGCCACTGAAATCTAAGAGGTGTCAATTCTTTCTAACTTTTGACTAAGATTCTTGAGGTGGAAAAAACTATTCTGTAAACTCTTTGCTGAACTATTTTCTTTTCCTCTAATGTTTAAAATAGAGGATCCTGAAAACTCAGAAACAAATGTTGACTTCCCCATCTATCACCACATCCCCTTTGGAGTTCAGAACCCATGAAGAAAGGCAGCAATGAAAATGCTCTTAAAGTCTGTGCAGCTACAAGGTTTGTTGTTAGTATTTGTTTCACTCTAGGCTGTTCTCCCTTAGCCTAGTTACCTAACCAAGCTTTTCTAAGAAAATATATTTTTCCCCTCAAGCCATGCTCATTCAAATCCACTGTTGCAAATGTTAGCTTGGTTAATGATGAACTTCAAAATGCATTCATAGTTGCATTTGTTAGCTAATTAAAATGGCTGGGTTTTCTGCCTAGACCAAGAAGCTTGGAGAAGCTTGATGCTTCACACAGAAAGATACAGGGATTTTTATTTCTTTTTATGGTTTTAAAACTTTTTATCTTCATGTAGGAACACAGAAAACCCTTTCAAATTTTATCATGAAATGGATTTGGTGGTCTCAGTTTGATCTGTATTATTTGGGAGATTAAACTTTTAAAAGTCTCTTGCATTTTTTAGTGCTCTTTTCTTTCTAGTTATGGTTCATTTTGTGCATACTTTTTTCCTCATTCTAAGAGCTTCTATAACTGTTCTGACCAGGTTTTCACCTCTTGCAGCTCATAGACAATTTTTGATGCAATGCAAAAGCAGGTAAAGGGTGAAGAAGCTGTTTGCAGGGAGGGGTTTTTCCCCCCTAGTCTTCTCAGAAAGAATGAATATAAGTGACCTTTGAAAAACCCTAACAAACTGACAGCTGGATTTATTATGTTAGAAATAGCTTTTCCAGACATCAGGGTGCATGTGAGTTTGACATTCAGCTTGAAAGATTTTGAGGTTTACTACTATTCTAAAGTCCCTTAAGACTACATATGTTGTGTATTTGGACCAGGTACTGAGAAAGCAAATATACATTTTTGGCATTTCACTTCTACTGGCTTGAAAAGTGAAAATCTGTTACCCTTGTGTCCTCAGTTCTCCCACATTTTTGTTTGTTTATTTTTCTTTCCTATTTTCCAGATGGAATCAGCCCTACAAAGCCCTTCCCTCTCTCCCTCTGCCTCCTCTGTATGTGGATATATGCAAAAATTTCTCCTAATTTGCATGTGAACACTGTAAACTTTATAACCAAATATTGCACTTTGTTTTCTTGTCTTTTCATAGCTCAGTTAGGTCTTTTGCTTTTTTATTGTCACCTTTGCCAGTTTTCTAATTTAAGCAGTTTTGATTCTGCCATGGTCACTTCCTTGCAATCTGTGTTCATTTTCTTTTCTCTTTTAGCATGCTTGGATGACTTCTAAAACAGCATTCCTTTCACCTACTCTAGGTTTTCTTTGAGTTTCCTAATTTCTTTTTTCACTTGTTCCCTGTCTTACACACTATTGATCTTTTTGTGTAACATTTGCAAAAGCAAGTGGTGGCTGATAAAATGATCCTGTGCTGTCTTCCTTTCTGTGTCATCATCCACTTCGACATCTTGGTATCATGTCTTATTTTCCTCTGCTTCAGAGTTGCCTTCCACCTGATGCTTGCTGCTGTTGTTCTTTTCTTTATTCATTTTCCTTTCCTTTCCTTTCCTTTCCTTTCCTTTCCTTTCCTTTCCTTTCCTTTCCTTTCCTTTCCTTTCCTTTCCTTTCCTTTCCTTTCCTTTCCTTTCCTTTCCTTTCCTTTCCTTTCCTTTCCTTTCCTTTCCTTTCCTTTCCTTTCCTTTCCTTTCCTTTCCTTTCCTTTCCTTTCCTTTCCTTTCCCTTCCTTTCCTTTCGTGGCTACCCTTTGCCATCCAAAGTCAACAATAATATCTCTTTCTGTCATCAATTGTCTTCATACACTGGAACATAACTGCTGTTTCCTATTGCACATTTAATTACTGGTTATTTTGTCAGTATGTGAAACTCACTTGTCCCTTCACTTTGTTCCCATGTGCTTGTGAAGTGATTTTTGTTACTGCTCACTGCACTTGTGCCTACCTTTACATTTTTATTGATTCCCATTTTTAAGATCTTTATGCATCTACATAAATGGCCTCAAGTTGTGCCAGAGGGGTTCAGAGTCACTCAAAGGGTTCTAAAGCATTGGAACAGACTGCCAGGGAAGTGGTGAAGTCATCATCCCTGGAAATCTTCAGCAAAGAGATTCAGCACTTTGAGGACATGGTTTAGTAGTGAACATGTGGTGGTGATAGGTTGATGGCTGGACATGATGATCTTAAAGGTCTTTTCCAACCTTAATTTTAGGACTCTATACAGAGGTATAATACTTCCCAGAAAAATATCCCACACTCATAACACTTTTCACAAGTTGAATTTTTTTTAAATATTCCATTATTTTGCCTTCATTTAAAGAACAATCTTAATTTTTATTACCTAGTGTTCAACATATTGTAGGAGTTTAACAAAGCTGACTTATTAAAAAACAGCCTTTCTGTGCTATAAAACTAATACCTACATACCACTTTCTATTTCTCCCATTCTAGAAGAGCAGAAAGAAGGGTGTTGTAGCTAAACCACTAATTGTGTTGTAGCTAAACCACTAAATGTTGTAGCTAAACCACTAATTTTCTATGAAAAACATTTGAATTCCATATAACACTCTTTAATGTTGTTTCCTGATTTGTAGCAGTATTTCTGTACAAAAATTGACTTGCCTTCTCAGAAGCAGTAAACTTGGATAAAAATGTCATATGGCCTTACATAAAGGTCTGGTTACTACAGAGAAAAAGCTCCCCTGATTTTCTGAAAGAGTTTAGAAAATGAAAACACAAAAATTCATTAAGATCACAAACAGTATTTCTTATCTTCTTGACCTGACCTGGAGTGTATCTATTGAAATTTGCCTGTTGGTGTCACAGCAATGATACATTGACAATTAGTATTTTATGACATTATTTAGATAGTGTGTAGAAAGTGAGGGAAACACTTCTGAACAAAATAGGTTATGAATTCTGCATGAATTCTGCATGAAGTGCCTGAAAAAAGACACAGAGTCTCCTTAATAATGGAAGAATATGTTGACCTTTCTGGAGAAAAGGGAAATGGCTTGAAATGTTTTGCAATTTAATTAAAGTGTCATCTACTTGTATAAAATTTACTTTATATCCTCTAATGAGCACATCAAACTTTCCAGGAAATTCATTGTCTTGTAGCATCACAAGGAAATTGTAGATAGATAAGAGCCTTTAGCCTTGCATTTGTGCCACATCAACATTTGATTTTTTTTTTTTTTTAGACTCCACTTTCCTTCCATGTCTTGATATTTGGTTAGAGGCCTTTAAATGTGCGTGTGTGATCAGACACTCATCATCATCAGAGCCCAGCAAAACAGCTCGTCCTTATGGACATTTGAAATAAAGCCAGTCCTAGCAAAGAGATTGCTTGCAAGAATTGCCAACAAATTAGATGAATTTTTAGAGTGGATATGAAGTCTGGTTAAACAAACATTTCATTTCTTTTAGCAGCTGATTGATTGATTCCAAACAAAAAAGCTGTGCCATCTGGTCCTTAAAAACAAGCAGTATTACACATTCATTTTTAAAGAATTGTATAGGAAAATATCTATGTAATTCACCATTTTTATGCATATATACACGCACAACAATGTCTATAAATTGTCTGTTTTACTTTTTCTTAGCATAACATTATTTCTTCGTATTTAATGCACATAATTTTGTAAAAATTCTACATTTGTAAGAAAATATGGGAATTACTAGGGAAGGTTCTATCTACAATGCTTCTTATAATGTCTGAGCTATTCATCATACATTTTGACAAACAATTTTATTACTTGAAATAGAAAGCAATATTCAAGGAAAAACTGAAACAAACCTGTCTGGTATATCAATTAAACTTATTCCAGCAAATACTGTAACATTTCAGACCTTGCTGGGCCAGAGAATTATTTCTGTATGTATTTAATAGAGTAGTTGCATAGCTGTGTAGAGACAGGTATTGTATGTCGGGTGAAATTTCACAATTTTGAAATTCAATGTTATTCTGAGTTGTTATAAAACATGAACAATTAAAAAAATTACAGGGTGAAAACTCATAAGGTCTTTTAGTATCTCTTGAAAAAAAGCTAAAGGGTAAAAGTATGTTGTATCAATAGAAGTAATAGAAACTTAAACAAGAATATAAACAAAGTTATGAACTACATTGTTAAAAACACTTTAAATATACCCTTGAAAAAGTATTAATTTTCCTCTCTCTCCCCAAGCCATTAGAATTGTCTTCCTATTCTGGCTTTTCCTCACATTACAAAAGCAGAAATTATGTCCTGCAAGCTTTTAATCACTTCTATAATTTTGGAAAGATGCTTTGTTTCTGTGAACCTCAAGGATATTACTTTAATGTCAGAGGTACAATTCTTGGTATACAAACAGGATCCATTAATTTTGCTAAGAATTTTTTCCCCCTAAGTTACAACTATTCTTATTGCTCTGTTTTATTTCATTTCAGCTATTTATGAACTCTCTTGTGAAGCATACAAACACTTGGGCAAAACTTCAAATTACTACTGGATAGATCCAGATGGCAGTGGGGCACTGGGACCTTTGAAAGTTTACTGCAACATGACAGGTAACTGCATTCTATTTACTAATTAAGTTGGTTGAAGGGGGGATTTGTTTTTTGGGGTCTTTTTAAATGTAGTTAGGAGCAAGAGGCTGTTCATATTTCATATTTCTTGTTAAAAAAAAAATAATTAAAAGAGCTTTTCATCAGGGATCACCAAATCTGCAGTCACTATTCAGGATCGACTGAGCAAGGCAGTAGTTACTCCATTTAATAAGCTTTTTGAATTGCACCTATTAGTGTTAATAGGTCTTTGTATCCTAAATGTTGCATCATTTAAAAAAAAATTTAAAAGATACACACAGAAAAAGTCGATAGACATGACCATTTACCAAAGCTGTTGTATCTATATAACCTAGTGAAGTTCAGTAGTATCTGTTGTTCATGGGGTGTTGCAGAAGGCAGCTTACCACCACAGGCAGGGAATAGAAAAAAAATTTTTTTGTGAACTTAAAGCTAAGTAACCTACAAATTTAGCTATACTGATTGGTATGTGGAGTATACTAACTGAATAAAAATAATACGGCATGGTAGTGATATTTTATTTTGATGGAGATTCTTAATTATATTTTCTTCTCTAGTCTGAGTCAAATCTAAATATTCCTGTTCTTCCACTACATAAAACAAGTATCTCTATATTAAATTACTACACAAGATACTAATGCACATTTTAAATTCACCTTTTTTCATTCAGGTGAAATTAGCAAGTAGAGAACATCTTAATGACTAAAAATGTGAAGTGCAACTTTCTCGTTCCATTCCCTGACAGAGCAAGTCCACAAAGTTGGAAAAGTGAATATCAATCTTTGCAAAACAAGGTGGTTTAACAGCTATGTACTACTTTCACAATTAATGTAGTATAGTTTTACTGGAGCAAAATGTTGGATAATAAGCATCACTCTCACTTGACTGTAAGCCTTCTGGGGCAAGAAAAATATCCTGAAAAGCCACTGAAATTGTTTGTTGTGAAATTATATCTTTAGCTCTTTAATATGCTGCATCACAAATATGGAGCCACCAATTCATAATTTCATCATTATATCAGCATTTCACCTACAGAGTCTATAATCAGAAAGCATTAGCATACTCAAACGTGACAAACAATATTAAAAAGAAAAAAAAGAGAGAGGAAATTGTGGTGCAGAAGACAGCTGTCTGGGCATATTTCTGGGCATAATCCGTATCCAAATTTAGTGTGTCTTAATTTAGTAAACTGGCGACTGTCATGACAAGAACCCCCCTTCACAGATGTTGCTGTGGTAACTAAAAATTTTTCTGGTATCTAAGATGTGTTGGTGATTCAATAATGCAGTCAAAGTCAGAAATATGTAATTGCATGTGCTCCATGCAGCAGTCAAAGGTGTCTACAAACAACTCTATTTTCAAAGAAATACCCAAGCTTCTCCTTCAAATTCTTTTGTCCTTGTCTTCTCCAAATAAAGGTTGTACTCAGAGCTGTGTTCTGACTGTGAAGAGGAACCAAGCACTTATATTTTATGTCCTCATAGTGGAATGAAGATGTCTGAGATATTACATTCCAAATATCTATTTCTGATGCAAAAAAATAGCTTTTCAAAATCTAGGCCATTACTGTTCATGTTATGCAGTTCTCCAAATAGTTGTCTGTAGGAACTATGTAAATTTTAGGAAGCTTGTTTTCCTTTGTCTTTCTTTTTTATTTTTTTGAAAAATAGTATTTGAAATGTTTAGAGCTAAAAAGCTGGAATTTTTCAAATTAAGTCACTTATGGAAAAAGTATTCCCTGATGCTGTATTGTGGCACAATGTTTAACCATTTGACTGCTTTTCAGTTTAGCCTCTTTTGTGGCTAAGGTCAACAGGGAACTCTTTCAAAGCTCTGTCGTCTCACCCTCTTTCAGAGGCAGGTCCACAAGACAAAGTTAGACTCTGTATTCAAGCCATTTTTTCCAAAGTTGGAGGGTTTCTCTCTCAGTATCCAGTTTGACCTTTCAGGTTTTCTCCTTAATTGTCATTAGAACAGCAGCTGTAGAGGAAAGAATTGCTCTTTTAAGGTATATGTTAGAATATCTTAATATCCTATATTTTTTGTGCAAAGTTTGAGTATATTGCAGTTTCATTCCATGCTCTGTTTAATATTGCTGAATCTCTAGGCCTGTTTCCTTTTCCTCTGACAGATCTAGTTTTAGTCCCATTGAAAAAGACACAAGAAACAAATTGATTACTCCCCGTTTTTAATGTTTCTCTTTTTCTCTCTTTGGTACAAGGAGGATGGGGGAAAGTGTCAGATGAGTAAGATTATTAAGATCTTACTTTGTCTATTTGTCCTGTAAGAATTTTTAGAGTGAGGAATAAGTAGAGGAACAAGGCAGAGGGACCATGAGGGCCGAATTATTTATCCTAATGGCTGTAAGGGATGTCATCAGGAGAGGCAGATCAGCACTCCTTGAGGCTTTAAGCTGAGGAGAGGAAAATCATAGCCTGCTCTTTCTAGTGGTTCATCACTTAGACTACTGATGCAAAGTAGAACAGAAAGGTTTCATAATGTATTTTACCAGAAGATATGTCAGTTAATTCTTTCTATTGGTTATACCTCCATGATGCAGCTTTTATCTCATTTCAGGATCCAAATAGCTCCAAGCATAATGGCTCCATTTGAGTGGTACTTAGCCTATCTCCTTTCCAGTACAATTTGTTTGCCTCAAGCTGCTCATCTTCAAACAGTTTGAGAAATCATTATGAGTATTCATAGCCTGCCTCATTAAGGTCAAATGTACGAGGTGACTTCTCTACCCACTCTCCTCCTTCCCTTCCCTCTCTTCAATTTTTTTTAACAGAAGAGGCACATTTGATATTTACTAGAATGACTTTGTGAGCAGACATTAAACAACCACAAGAGTTGTATCCTGTGACTTTTCTCTCTTCTCTCTGTAAATAGTGGGTCAATGGAGTGTTTTATACTATGAAATATGTAGAAACATATGGCATGAATATAAATGTG
Source organism: Passer domesticus (assembly GCF_036417665.1). Taxonomy (NCBI): domain Eukaryota; kingdom Metazoa; phylum Chordata; class Aves; order Passeriformes; family Passeridae; genus Passer; species Passer domesticus. Next base: position 49,307,091 of record NC_087474.1, on the reverse strand, counting down.
CCATCCCTACATCCTAAAGAAAAGTGCCCTAGAAGCAGTAAATGTTTGATTCTATTGCTCGTATCCATATAATCGGTTCTCTCATATGAGAATTCTTACCTGAGAACTGCATTACTGAACTTCCAAGGTACCAGTTACTGAACTTCCAAGGTACCAGAACTTTTATTCATGCATATATATATATATATTTATAACAAAATGCTGAGCAATGTAATTCAATAAAGTAAAGATTGGAAGAAGTTAATTTTTTTTGTTGTTAACTAGAATAGAATTAATTGACACATATTTAAAGGGAATAAACAAAATTTTGTCATTGGACAATGCAAAGTCATTTAATGATGATTACAGAGACCTTACCTAGTGTAATCTCATTGCTGAAAGCATTCTATAATAATATTTCAGTCCCTAAAACAGAGGAAGAAAAATGGCTTCATTGTCTCAATTCTTACATATGAGATGAAGATTTTATTTCTAACAGCATGTCATACACTTTTCTTTCCATTGTAGAGGGGTTTTGGGAGGCTTTTTTAATAGTCTGTCATTTTTGCAAGTTAAAATTACATTTGAGATGTAAAAACAGGAACAAATATTTGAAATGCATTTGGGCTGTTGTTGCAGGGTATCCAAGCTTGTTTCCCTGCAGATGAAACAAGAGCAGAAACAAACAGAGGAAAAAAAAAAAAAAAAGTGGGGGAGAAACTATCAACTCATTTAGGACACTGTTTTAGGTTGTTTTGACATATCAAGCTAGACTCTGTGAAAAAAGAAATGAGAAAAAGTACTGAGAAAGAAGAAAATAGTCGTTGGAGCATCAGGGCATCATGTCTATAGCAGCAACTCTGATGGCAGATTTTCTTCCTAAGGTGAGTTCATCTTCCAAGCATCAGAGTAAAATAATAGACCCATGAGAAACCTGGAGACAGAGCAGACTATGTTTACATCTTTGCCTGCCAAGTTGGCTGAAGCATCCTGCATCTCAGCTTTAGTTCATTGATTATATTTTTCATCTGCTCTTATTTACAAGGCATGTCCTTTTTATTCTAGGTTTCATGGGTACATATTTTCATTTTTAATCAGCTTTTCTTGTTGTTGTTATTTTTATTTTATGTCAAGTTTGGCTTTCTTGCTCGTTGTGGTACTTTAATGTATCTCAACAAATTTGGCTAGTGTATTCTTCCCCCTTGCTGTGGAACACAGTACTGACTGGCTACAGAAGTGATCATGGTTGTTTTTCCATCTGGATACAACTTTCCACTCAGCCTCTATCAGTTGACAGACTGTAATTATTAGCCTTTACCCAGACTCATCTTGATTAGATGCAGCTTGCTGTCTGGGGTCCTTGTGAAATAAATCAGGATGTTTTTCTGTTTGGTTTGTTGGGTGTGCCTCAGGTTATCACTAAAAAGTGATGTTGTTAGGCATCCTTGTGCTTGGCAGTTATTTGGGTTTGACTGGTTAAAGCCACTATCCATATGGCAAGGAATGAGTGAGAGCAGTCTGTTGCTGTGTTCTATGACAGCATGTCAAGTTTGTCATATTGTCAGGCTTTTAAGGATGGAAGAGTAAAGGACTGCAGCCTGGTATTAAGGGTCGTAGGATTGTGAGGGTTGTTTTTACTTATCTCTTATAATGTTCACAACTTAAACATACACTGCCTTAGAAACAGCCTCCACCAGAGATGAAGGCTCTGATAATCTCAGGACTTTTCATAATATAAAATCATAGAATTTTGGGGCGGGGGGGGGGGGGGGAGGGGGAGGAAAGGTTGTGAATCAACACCTGGTGACTTTGTTAAGCAAAAATGTTTAATAATGAAAATGTGATGCCATGACTTTAGGGTTTCAGTAAATAAGTCATGTTAAATTCACATGACCCTAAATGATGTTGGAATATCTCTAGATGTTTTCTGCAGTCACCCCTGCATGTGTAGAAAGTGAAAAGCTACCCCAGTTTGCAACTGCTGAGAAAATATCTAAACCATAAAACAAAAAAATGTCATGTGAAGTCTGCCTTCAGGACAAAGTTCTTGATTTGCTCTGTTTCAGAAAAGAACAAGCTTTATCATTGACACTCAAGGTGGCTTCTTAAGTCACCAAGCAATAGAAACATTTCTGGCTGTCTGACTACATTCCTGTAATTCTTCCTTTTTTTTTTCTGCCCCACTTCAAACTCTGAAGCATAATATAAGAATATGCATGAATAAAAGTATGTAATGTCATATCATGTCATGTAATTATCTTAATGCATTTCAGATTCTCATAGTTGGAGCAAATTATGTCAGGCATAAGATAACTAAATATGTAATGACCTCAAAGCAGGAGAACATATTGGCTTTTGAGAGTGACACAGCAGACTTAGTTAAAAGTAAAGCAGAGTCTTTGTTTTGCTGAATTATTTGGTCTAGGAGAAGCAAAAAATGCTCACATCACCTGTAATCAGAAAATATTCCTTATTTGCTGGAAACCAAGCTCTCAGAAATTAGAATACAACAATCCTTTTTAGAATTCTGTGCATTGCAGGACCCACAAGCCCATATTTCAAGAAATATGTCCATAACTGGGGGAGCAGAAAAAAGGGATGGTTGAAAATAAAATTATGAGGAGTACCATTTACCTCAAACTGTTACTGTGAATGCTAGAAGCAAATATTTAGTTCTGGATTCAGTCCCACACACTTGTTCCCTACTGGGGATGTAAGGAACTTGGCACAAGCTGCTTCAGGCCAGTGATATGCTTCAGTTATCCCTAGAAAATTGTTCCTGTAGAGAATATTATTGAAAGGCCAAACAAAACTTGTGTTTTCTGTAGAACTTTTATTATTGCTTTTGGTCAGAAAATTAAGGTCAAGTTAAGGCTAGACAGTTAAATTACCCCTGAAATAGTGGGAGTTAGTGGTGGTGTTTTGCAAACTTTCTTTTATTGTGATGATAATATTTTCTCAGAGTTCTTCTGTTGTTTTGGGGGAGTGGTACAGATGACGTGAGGTGTGTGGTTTTGCGTACTCCCTGTATTACTGGGAAAACTTCTCCGTGCTTCTCTGGGCTTTTAGCTGTACTGCCTCAAAGCCTGGAAGGTGTGAGTCACTAACTTCTTGTGGGACTTGTAGTATACAGAAATTCTTTTATATGTGCTTCTCGCTTACTGCTTCCTTGTCCTTAATCAACAGTGCAAAGAACAACTTGTCATCAATTCCTATCCATGGCTGCTTTTTATTGACTGCTACTGATGTCTCAGGTTTTAGCTTTCATATTTTTCAGTTTCTGTACTGCTTTATTGTGTAGTTCTGAGCTTCATATAAGGGGATAGTAAGCTCTCTTCACAGGGTAGATAGGCTAAAAACATTCCTTCCCTAGCTGGGGACCAAGGACGAGTGATCCCAATCCAAGTGGGATCTCAATGATCTCACTCCCAATCCCAGCAGTGGACTGAAGAGAGGAAAACAAGAAGGATTGGACTTCATAAGCTAAAGCTATAACTGGACAATTAACTCCAATATGCTAATGGACCAAAACTTATAAAACTGAGAGGCCCTGTGACCGGTGGTACAATTTTGTGACCATTTTGGTTTCATCTTGGGTGTAACCCTGGCTGGGCTCTTGTGCTGCCAAAGGTGCATCCATTGAGGCCTTTAAATAAATACCTACTTTATTCTTTTACTGCCTCTAGCCTGTGCTCTAGGTCAGCCTTCACAAGGTCTCACTACTACTGTCTTGTCTTGCTGACCGTGGGACTAGGAAGAAAACCATTTACCTGTGCAGAATGTTGTTCTTATTGATAATTTCTGTGAAACTGGAACAATGGAGCTAAATGTTAAAAGAGCAGATTAGTTAAAAGGAAATATCTAAAGTCCTGTTCAGGCCACAAATGGTATATTAAGTTCACTTATTTCTGAAACAGATAGACAAGTGATGAAAAAATTGCAGGCAATTTCTAGGAGTGGAAAGAGATTTATTCTACTCTAGAATTTCCAACCAGCATTCAGGGTGCAGTGCTGCCACCCTGATGTATAATTTTCTAAATAAATTTGCCTATAAGGGCAGGTAAACTATGTTGACACTATTGCTGTTAAAAATTCTCAGGCTTTCTTTTATGCTCTGAAAGGCAAGTTATAAAAAGAAATTACTTGGGCAATGAATAAGCTGCAGAAGATATCCATTTTGATCTGCATTTACACATTTAGGGAATGTACTGCTGATGCAGTTTCTCCAGGCAGGCAGGAGATTACAGAATGATTCTCCCATGTCTCCCTACCAGGAACTTCCTAATAAGTGAATTAATATAGATTATGTAAGAATGTGAGTGTACAATGTTATAAAGTTTTTGTGTGAAGGCTATCTTTGAACATTCCATGACCCCAAGATTATTTACATGTTTCATTTTATCACTTAAAATTAGTCTTACTGCTTTTCTACAGAAGAGAACAAATGCACAGTAACTATAACACAAACTTAGAGACAATATTTTTTATTAATTTTGAGTATGGGTCCTCAGTATACTTTTTAGGGTAGCACCAGAAGCATGCTGTAGACTCTCCTCCACCACTTCCACATGGTGGGAAAAAAACTGAGAGGGAATAGCAATGAGGGCAAAAATTACTTAAATCTGATATCATTTCCTGATATCAGGAAAGTGGCCTTTTCTTTTTAGCTGCAAGGTCACAGAAAGTAGCACTTCCACTGAAAATATGGTAGTCAATCAGAAAATGCTATGAAGAGATCCATTAAAACCAATGACAAAATTTCCTGGAAGAGCAGACTTGGTTGCAACCTACTGAGCTTATCCCTTGCTCCACAGCACCAGAAAGTGAAGATTGGTTGAAATAAACAGGACACAACTCAAAAACAAATTAATGCTAGAATTCCATAAGGTTTAGTGAGAAGAGTCCAACCAACTTGACCACAGGATGAGCTGTGAAACTTCGTACAGTGAGTAGGGAACATCTACAGCCTTGCACAGAAAATTTTTAGATTTGGAATGGAAAGCTGCTGTTGCCAACCAGGTGTCTTGTTCAAAAGTCTTAACTGATAGGTGTAAGGGTTTCCTTCTCCTTGTGTACTGGAAGCCAAGTGTTTCAATGTTAGGGATCTGGGTTCATTTTCATTATGTTCAGAATTCACATTATTAAGAGAATTAACATGCTTTTTATGCTTCCTGCTTTAGAGTTTTTTTCCATTTGTTAAGCCCAAGTTTTCTTTTCTTCAGGAGGCCTGGAAATATTCCCTTTACCTAGTATGTTTCAGGTAATGCTTCCCTGAGTGAGAGCTATTGAGGTAATAATCTTCCATTACTCTAGATGAGATTTATTAGACTAACTCTGCACACACCGAAGCATTCAATAGTAAGCAAATTAGGAAAACTAGTGAGAATAAATTATTACCTTCCTAATATTATTTTTTGTGGGTTTTGCCAAAGCAGTACCCTAAACCTTGAGATGATACTCCTCCAAAGAGACTAGCTTTTTATCTTCATTTTAGGATGCACTTGTGCATCACAAATGGAAATCACAGTAGATTTTTCTTTCAGACCAGCGTTTGCTGACTACAAACAGAATTAAGCTTGTCAGTAGTGATAAAAAAATAAATATGTTTAATATCATGTCAGTAGTAATAGGAAAAAATACTGTCACAAAAAAAATTTGAAATGACAATGTTGAAATGAATTGTCTTGGATACCTAGGACCATCACTACTCGATTGGATTCCCTTTTTCTTAGCAATAGCTTCATGGATAGGAATTGGTGTTCTCACGGAGGCATGGATATCCTATAGAAGTTAACTTAGTTCTCCATAGCCTGAGTGTGGATTATTTGTGGGTGTAGATCAGACATATTTCTGTCAGAAGCATTTTTCTACTTGAAGATGCATTATTACTAATTTTGTTCTGATAACTACCATAAAACTAAGCTGAAACGGTCAATCTTACTCGTGTTGTATGGTGAGCATCTGGTGAACAACCAGCTGAGCCAATTGGATGCTCAACAAAAAGTGTACTGAGACTATTCAGTGACTGACATCTCTGCTAGGCAGAGTAGAAACAACTGGGCCAGACTCATAAGTATTTCTGGTCAACAGTCATTAGCAAAAGGACTTATGACCTTGCTTTATGCACTGGCATGAATATTCATGGCTTGCCTATCTCAGTGCATAAACCAAATTACTTAGAAATTACAGATATATAGGAAATGAAAACTACCAAAAAAGGCACTAACCTACTTAATTAATGTTAATATTCAGAGGGGCTGGCTGACATTTCTGCAGTCTTTACCACTGTGTCCTGGAGCTCTGAGTGGTTGTTTTATTTCTGCCGGACACTGTTGCAGATTTTTGCTACAAGTGCCGGATTAACGCAAAAACCATGTTACTTAATGCCCAGCTGTATTGCAAACCTATACTTTCAAATGCTTTGCAGAGCTTTGTGGCATCTGCAGTGGAAAAGAAACACTGCAGATGCCAGAGAACAGCAAACCACATTTTTCGTTACATCAGAGACGGAAGAATCAAATTAGAGTAGCTGCTGTTTCAACCTTCTTCCTAGGTAGAAGTTGCTAATAAATCGTATGGGCTTTAGTATTAAGTGAAGTGCCAAACCTAGACAATTTTTCAAGATTAAATTTTAATATCTTCAAATCACATAATGTTTTTTGAAAGTGTAAGTGATACAAAGATAATTTGTCTTGAAATTACTTCTGTTCCTCCCCATCCTTTTTTTTCAGGTCTGGGAGATGTCTTCTATTAACTCAGTTGCTAACATTTAGTTAAAATGTATTTTAAACTAATATTTTAATATTAACTTCAATATTGTTTCTCTTCTGATTCCCTTTTCAATAATGTTTTTTGCTTTATGTGGTCTCTAAGCTATTTCTTCAGATTCTTGAATGACACTGCATGTGGAGCAATTGTCAGTAGTATCTGTGTGCTTTTGAGCAAATAATAAAAGTAAACCTAAATCCTGACTCAGACCTGTGGATGTCTTGAGGTAGTCAGTTCCCTCAAAAGGTCTGTCCTTTTGTCTCTGTAAAAAAACCAGGGTTTATTTAATGTTTTATTTCTTTTAGGTAGGTATATTTTTTAGGTTTGGGGGTTTTTGTTTGCTTGTTCATTTTTTTTAAAGGTGATAGAAGGATTTTTATATTTCATTTATTTGCAACGTATTCTTATACCAGAGTGAATATCTGCCAAGTCACTGCAATAAAATAGATTTTGGAGAAAACAAGGCTGTTCATCCCTTTTCTACATAGTGCAAAGATTTTTCCATTATTGGGAAATTCTTAAAAGCTTTATTTTGATCTTTTGCTTTTGTTGAATTTAGTGTTCACTGAATTTCAGCATTGACATTTTAATGCTGGATATTTTCATAGATGGCTTTGGGATCCAATCTTTTTTCATGGACTAAAAAAATGCTACACATGAAAGCTGGTTTCCATCATTGTTGAAAATTTCACTTCAGAAGTACTTGTTTTATTCCAGACATCATCTTTTTATACTATGATGGAGAAATAATTTAAAATTCCAAATAAAATGTAGTCAAGCAGTTCTGTTGCCAGGAAAGTTGTGTGAGGTACACATGTACTTACCAAGACAAAAGATCAGGTATATATAAGGAAGAGTGATTGACAGAGGCCAAAAGGTAGGTCCAGGGCAAGCAAGCTGGAGTACATGAATAAGATGTAGTCAACTTTTGCAAGAATCAGCTTCACCATATGTGGAATTTGTCTGATCGAGTGTAATATTCTCCATAACCTCTAAAAATCAGACTGGTGAATGCAAAGAAATGTTTCCTTGAGAATTTCTCTTTGCTCTAGAAAATGTTTTGCTGTTGTAATAGTTGGTTTCCATATATATTTTCTACCTCAGTAGGAATAAAGGCAGTTTACCTCTTTTTCCAGGTAATTATACAACACAACACTTAGCTATTCAGTTTTGTTGAACCTGAACTACAAAGTTCAATTATGCACAGTCGTGAACTTTTCAGCATCTCAGAATTATTAATTTAAAATATATAATTTATCCTAATTAGATGTGTTAAATTTATTAATAGATTGTGTTATATTTCTCATTGGTTTTGGAGTATATATATGGGATAGTATATGCAATCCTTTGATGAAAAAGAAAGTAATATTAGATCTAGTAAAAAAGCAATTTCATTTTCACATATGCCATTCTCTTCTCCAAATTTTGTGGTGTTTCCTAACACTGTGATTTCTATATTGAGGCATAATAAGACTATTGAGGAACACTAGGTTCATGGAAACAGATGTATTCCTTCTTTTTTTCTCATGTTAGAAAGAACTTTCTGAAAGCAAGATTCTGTTGGATATCTGCTAGCAGGAAGCCAGCGAGGCAGCTGGTGCAGCATTGGGCTTTCTCAGTGCTGCTTTTACACAGAGCTCTCTTTGAGCTACATTACACTTAGGGTGCAACTTTTACAGATGCACAAAGGATACTTGAAGTAGGATACTGCAAGGATAGTTGGAGTTTCTGAAAATGCTAATTTGTACTTTCTTAAAGAAACATTTGTACAAAAGCACTCCCTTCAGGCGGAAATAATGTCCCCTGCAACGAGTTATGGTGTTTTAATGGTAGTCCTGAGATGAGAAGGAAAGAGAAGGAAACCTTTGTCTACAAAGTGAAAAACTTAACATTCAAGAATTTCCAGAAGTCAAAAATTTCTTATTGGTCTAGCATGCTCTTTATTCCCCATTCTTATAGTATTTTTAATTCTTCCATTAGAAGAATTATATTTGTGAACTTCACTACTTATAAGTGGAAATGAGATATTTGTCTTTTCTCAGGACCAAGCTGTGTCTTTTATTGTAAACTAGCATAGAAATTTATGTTTTTTCTCTTCTACTGTCAAATTTAAATTGAGACAGAATGAGATAACGTTCAGAATAGGAAAATCTTTTAAGCATACGTTATTAAATTTGCTGACTTTACTTTGAAGTCTGATTGGCTTTTTCTTCTCTCTTAATGTCACTCTGTGCCACATATCAAACCACAGGTGTACAAAAAATTTTCATAATAAATAAAATAATGCATGGCATGGCAATTTAGTACAGAATTCAAGTCATGCTTCATCTGAGAGATTATAAATAAAGACACCGAAGACATCAAAATTCTTCTGTCAGTCACAACAGAACTAAATTTCATTCTGCTGTCCATCTTGTCTATCCAATATCAATGTTTCTTGAATTACCTAAAGAAATTTTAGCACAGTTGTCAAAAAATACAGGAAACATGATTTTGCACCAAAATATGTATAATAGTAGTTTTTGTCATTTAATTAGACAATGCTTAGGTTTATGTAGTAATTAAAATGCTATTCCTAAATTTAAATGTGGCCAATATGATTCAGAATAATGATGAAATAAACTAGCAAGAACATGCACTAAAACTTGGAAGTGCAAGTCCTCCAATCTGGAGGTGCCTTTTGAAAGAAAAATAGAATGTTTTTCAGGAGGTTGCCCAACATTCAGTTTATTGATGCAATAATTAGAAAGGGTACTTCAGCATACCATATTCCTCTTCCTGTCTGTCTACATAGTGGGGTTTGCAGGATGTGAGAGAGGAGAGTGGAGTATGTTCTTCTTGAGAGTACTAAGTTGGATCAGTGAAGAGTATGGTGAGGATCCAAGCACTTAGCTGATGGTGGAATGAAAGGTAATGGGAGTTTTTATTGATAGCACTTGAGACCTGCATTAGTGTCTTTCTGTCTCTCTATGAAAATAAAAAATCAGCCAGAACAGCTCAAGAAAAGGTTTCTTATGGTTGTATCTAACATGCTGAAAGCTTTGAAGAACCCTTTTCTTCAGGATATACTTTGAAATATATTTTTTAAAACTGTGTTACTTTTTTCGGTAGTTCTAGGAAGACCTGTTTGGATCATAGCTAAAGGATTGTGCTATGTTGCTCTGTAAAAGAAAAAATCAGGCAATAGTCGATTTTTTTTACATGCATATGCTCCTATGATATGCTAGAATGAACTGAAAGATGCTTTAAAGGAGACGTATTTGATCTTTCTGTTTGTACAGTACTTGTTTATATATGAGGTTGCTCCTCAGAAAGTAGAATCAGTTGTTGATTCCTCAGTTATTGAACTGTTAAAAAAGTTTTCAGCCTTTGCCCATATTCTGCTCACTGTGCTGAAAACAACCACACTGTTAATTCTTTTATGTCCTTTGTTCTTGACTTTAATGTTCCTTAATCTAAACTGAACTGCAATTGCCATCTGTTAGACCAGGCACTTAAATGATCCAAGTCCTCCTTCATGTGGCTGTACTGTATCTCATTATTTATTGTTCCTTTCAATAGAGGATTTTTTTTTAAACTCATGCTTCTAATAACACCCATAGGAGGTGATTTTTGACATTAGGGCCCAGATCAGATTTAAGCTTTTTTCCCCAGGCACTGTTTTTCAGCATAACAATATCTGTTGTTGCAGTCTTTTTTCTTTGAAGGCACGAGTGATCTCTATTCTGTTTCTCAAGGTACTCTTATCATTAACTTTTTGCAGACAACTCTGTTGAATAGTTCAAAATCTTCTCTAGTAATCCAGAGAATTCATCCTCTACTGGCTACTTCACTAGTATCCCTTGAGACTTCTAACAAGTTGCATTGGAACAGCCATTTCATTATCACTTCTCTGGAAACTTTTGGTTTCCTGAAAATTGTATTTTACTCAATTTCTTCCACTCTATTTTGTAAAGTATCTGAATTTATCTATTGTATATAAATTATTAGAAAATTATATAATTTAATATCACTGTAAGTTCACTAAATAAATAGTTTTCTCTTTCCTGAACTGTTATGAAAGAAATTATGTAAATACAAGGGAAGTGTGTTGCCTCACAGGATACCATCATAAGTAAAAAAGAACATAAGAGACTCGGTTAAATTTGAAGATTCATTATTATCTTGATCAAGAAACAATGGAAGGAAGGAATGAAAGGAATAGACATAGAAAATGAGCGCAGGAATGGCTCAATTACATTTTGGAATTGCTTCTATTCCCCACCTAAATAGATTAAGAAACTGACTGGCTTTGCTTTCTATAGAATTCAATTCATAAGAACACTCTTCAATTACTTTTTTTTTTTTTTCTGAATATTGGATTTCTCTGTCTAAACCCCATTTTCTACATTAGTAAGATGATAGCAGTTCATATCACCAGAGTAACTGTACTGCAAAATTGACATTTTCAAATCTCAGGCAAGATTGTCAAAGCACTCATTAACTTCAAATGAATGTATATTTTTCATTTTTATAAACTCAGCTGTAGCTCCTTTGAAGTCCACAGCAGAATTAGTTTTAAATTGCTGTGTATAGTTTTGAGCTTTTATATATAAACACACACCAAGAGAAATACAAAAGGATGGAGAAAAGGATATGGCCTGCTGTAATTTTTTCCACACCAGTTGTGTACATCAGGTCTTGTGTCTACAACACTGTTGTAAAAAAGCTGCTTAGTTTATTCACATTGCTAGTGACTGGTGTGTTACCATTCCACACAATTTAACAATACCAAGTAGGCTCTTACCAGAAAATAAAATTTTCTGACCTTAAATTGCAGACTTTATAACATGAGATGATTACAATTCCAATTTTTGTCCTCCCTAGAAGGCAGTCCACTTTTAAATGGGTTACCCTGGCTAGTTTCTTGAGTGATTTGTAGTGTAGCATATAGTACAACATACTCCAGTAATCTAGTTTGAAGGGACAAAAGCACTGATGATGGTAAAAATCAGGACGTCTGGTAAAGAACCACCTTCAAGCTTTTATATGCTCAGGAATTTTCAAAATCATCTTCTCCAAGATTTCAACCAGGAACCAAGGTGTTCTCATATATCAGCCAAATTTTAGCTCAGGAAACTGCATCCATCAAAAAACCCACAACAGATATATTGAGGGAGACAGAGAGAGCAGTTGATCTTTCCTGAGAAATCAAACTGTTTTCTGATTTCTTGAAAATACCTGATAAAATAATATCTTAAGCATCTACGTCCAATAATTAAAAAAAATGTAAAACTCTAATAACAATCCATATAACTGTAGATTAAAATAAAAGGGGAAAAATTTATCCATAGCTGTGCAATAGAAGCATTATGTTTTCTGAAATTTATTTTTCAATCTTATTATCAGTAATTATCATTAGAAAAGATTACTTAATTTGTTTGTGAGAAGCAAGCCTTCTTGCTTAGCTGAGCACCAAGCAAATGAGTGAAGAAAGTTCAGTAATAGCAGAAACTGACTATCTCTAAAATACTCAATAATGTATTGATAAATATCATCATAACATCATGAAGTATGTTAAATATTAAGTGGGAAAAATCAGTTATGTTAATATTTGATTTGATCACTTGAATAGCTGGTGAACAAGGAAATTCTTAATTTCATTTCTCTTTTTATTAGTGAACCATTACTAATACTTATTGATTATTTTATTAGCCACCTACTTCACTCTTTTTTGGAAAAAAGGAGTAGTGAGTGGGTAGAACGATAGGTTAGTGATTGCAACTGAAAAGTATTTTCAGAAAAAAAATTGTGTCACTTTATTGTCATTTTAAGGAAACTAGTGGTCATTTCCTTATTAAACAAATTATTCTTAAATTAAGGAATTTAATCTTACTATAACATATGTCTGTTAGAGAAGAACAGTTTCAGCAAAGAGTAATGTACAGACTAAATTAAGGGAACCTATTTTCTCTATAATTGCATCAAATCTATCAGCAGTTTGGATCTAATTAGATTGTTCTTAGTGAAAACCATTATGAATTCTATTAAGAATCTATGGTTACTGGCTTTTGGCATTCTATTCAAGTAAAATCATACTTCCTCTTAACTGCTAAAAACAAAATAATGGAAGAAACCCCCCTTTTTTTTTTTTTCTCCTGTGCAACTGCAACACACTAAAAAAACCCTCTAAGATATGCATTTGAATTAAAAAGTGGTCATCTTGGAGGCCCTTATTTTCTTGAAGTGTTAGCAATTAGCTGCTGCTGGTACTCTGTCCTCCAGTGAGGAAGACAGAATCAGCCTAGTTAGGAGCTCGTATACTTCCATGTCTAGGGGAAATGTATTTTGGTGGGGCCTAAGTCATGCACACAGCTGTGGCTGACAAATTGTCTCTAAACACTTGTGGTTAGCAATAGCCATATGCCAGGTGTTCTTCAAATAACTGCTTGTGTATTAGGGGAATACTCATTCCAGTATTGTGGTGACAGTAATTGCCAGGAATACATAGCAAATTACTGTTAACTAGGACAGATTTTTTCACTTCTGTGTACCTTAAATGGGACTTCTGTGTACTATTGACAGAAAATAAGGATATATTAACTATGAATACCATATCCTGTTCTCAGCTACATGGGGACAATGCCATAAATGGTGAAGATACAGAATTTGAGATCATGTGAGCTATCTACATTATCTTTACTGTAACGGAAGGTGACTGCAAGCTGGGTACTGATTCCATCTCTCTCAAGAATGGTTTCAAGAAATGAGGAGTTTCTGAGAAACTGAAAACATGAGTGAAGATATTTGTCTTATCTTCAAGTTATAAAGCCTAGCTGCTTTCCATGGGAAGTGTAAACATGTTAACAAATTTTTAAGACTGAAAGGCAAAAAGCAGTTTGTAATCAGCACTCAGCAGATAAAGTTGAGATTTCTGCCTGGCATCTATCTCCTTTGAGTCTTTCCAGACACCTTGAAGCCAGTCCCACATATATATAACTATATGTATTCAGGAGTCTGCATTTGGTGCAGAGGGGAGATGGATTTTTATCTGTGACCACATTACCCTATTAATGTGTTTTCCCAGCCCCAGAAAGGCTCTACCGTTCCCTACAGTTTTGGTCCTTGTGTCATGGAATTGCTATACAGTTAAATCATGAAAATATGTGAAGAACATTCCTTACTCAGAGAAGAAACTTCCTTCCTGTACAGCAGCTGCAACTTCTGCTCCACCCTCTCTCTGTGCCTTACCTGCAGGCACAGGTACTTCAGCTTCCAGAGTTTGGACAGCTTGCTGAATGTGTTGATGGGTCTTTTGAGCCAGATTATCAAAAAATTAGTTGCAAGTGAAATAAGATCTAGGTTTATTTTCATTATCTGACCAGATGTATCCTAATCAATCTCCCATCATCTTTTAGACAGCAGGAAGAGATTGAGTTGCTTTTCTGTAAAAGATTATTGACTTTATGCACACATGTTTGTATATTGATAAAAAGACCTATTGCAAGGTGCAACAAGCACTTAACTATTAGTAACACTTCAGAAAGGTCCTGAAGATGTTCAGAGGATGCATTTGACTGACAGGAGTATGTTTACATCATTTTTAGTACAGTGTGTCACAGTAAAGATTAAGCTTCCTGACATGGAGGGGAAATGACTGCATATTGGCTAGAATCTACTATCCAAAGGAAAATTCCTTCTCAAACATAGTCCCTAACACAATTCCTGTTGCTAGTCACATTCTGTACCTTCTTAGTGGCTAGTCTAGGAGTCTTTGCTGGATCAAAAATCCAATATGAGGCTTTAATTGTCCTAGTACATTCCTTGCTGATGCTTTTGTGCTCTTACATGTACAACATTTTCTGCCACAAATGAGAGGGTTTTGTCAGTGAATGTGTAAAATATCTCAATCCTTTCTTGAAAATGAGTCTGCAGTAAACTTCCATACGAGGCTTTTAACAAAACTGGATCATATTTTCTATATAATTTGACATCTGACAATTAAAAAATTTTTATTGGTGCTTGGGAGCAGGATTCCTTTCTCCTGATTTTTAAATTTCTTTTTCTCAATGCTAAAATATTGTTGTGTTTTACAAAGAGCTTTGGACTAAGGATATGACTATTAAAATAATAACCATCTTGCATCACACACTGAATTTCATCTCATTTGGCTAGTCATGTGTACAACCTGTGGAGGATTTGTCTGCTTTGCTTACCTTATCTCTGAACATTTGATTAGAAAGACTTAACACCATATCAGTTGCAAACAGATGAGTCCACATGATTCCAATATAATCCAAAATAGCCTGACACTATGCAGTAAAAATTAAGACTGGAAAATAAGGCAGAGTACAGAATCCTGGAGATAAGGATAATCATAATGTGGAGAGCTATCTTTACTCTGGGTTGCACCAAAACTCATAGTGTATGTAAGAACATTCCTGTGAACTTGGTGAAATACTGAAGAACTTTTGAGTGTGTGTCAGTTTGGCAAAGTGTTTCCATATAGTTAAAATATCAAAGTGCAGGCCACAAATTTTAGAATGACTGAGATTTGCATTAACAGGCAAGAGATTTACATAGAAGAATTGAAAACATACTGCAATGCACTACATTTTATGGGTTTTATTGCTGTAAGGTACATCTCTCAGGTGAATTAGTATACTTAGAAAATGCCAGGTGATCTCCCTGGAAAATCAGGTTTTTTGATAAATACAGCAAAGTTAGCAGTGTGGGTGTGTTTTGTTTCTGCATCTCTGAAGGACAACTGCGGTCAGTGGTGTTGCTTGACAGAGCAGCTGGAGAAAAGGCCTGACTCATTTGGGAATCTGGGCTTTCTTACAAGCCAGTTTAAGGCACCAGAGTAGATTCCTTGTGATGTTTTTAAGGTTCTGCATTTTTTATTTCAAGACAGATTTATTTGACTTTGCCCTCAGGGGTAGAAATATATAAGGCAGAAAAATTAAAAGAAAAACAGAAAAACAATTTAAAATGTGAAAGAACCTTACATGACATCTATTACTGACAAAATCTGATTCACTTCTAGGAAATTTTGTGGTAATGTGTTTCAGGTTAATATATAGAGAAAAGAGAATTTTCTGTGGTTTATTTACAAAGGATAGTTGACCTATTTCAGTCCTTGTCTATGTGAGATGCACAATATGAGTAGTACATATAAGCTGAGATAGTGGATTTTTAGAGTGGTACCCAGTCAACCTAAATTTTAAAAATTCTTCACACCTAAGTGATAGAATAGCATTCTTACAGGAAGACAGTATCAATAATATTGACTGAATCTTCATGGTTTTCATTCTGAAGCCCTATATTACTCAGATAATATTTTTTTTTCATTTTGGTTCAGTGGAATGTCCCTCTAAGAAAAATAAATGGTTGGTCTATAACAGAAAGGTTTCTGTGCCTTGTCTTTGTTTCCTTTCTAAACTTCCTTCCAACTTCAACAAATCTTGCTACAAAAGGGGTGTGGGATGTGCTGTTTCATTATTATAATACCTCATCTTAAATCTTCTCTGGTAACTACTGAGAAATGGTTCACATTTGTAACATTTCTAGTGACTTATTTTTCAGTAGTTTAGAGAAATATAATGCATATATACACTGTTCTGTGTTGGATATAATGCACTTTTTGTATGACCCTGCAAAAAAAGTTTGTTGGAGGTGTTGAGTTTTGGCCAATATTGCTGTATTTCTTATTAAAAAATTTGAAGTTGTCTTTCCTTCTTCTTTGTGCCTTTTCACAACTAAACAGAAGATTTTGTATTTTCATTCTACTTTGATTAGTTCCTATGGTACTATCTGTACCATAACCATAATCAGTAAAGTTATATGGTGCTGCTGTTTTAAAATATTTAAGTCTCAATAAGCAGTACTTTTGTTTTAGCCTAGAACACATATTGGGTAAAAAAATGTGGAAAAATTTTCAGTGTTAATTGCTAAATGTGTAACCACATCAGAATTTGGTGCTTGCTTCTTGTTACTTTACTACTACTTTACTAAAGCAATGTTGCTCTCCAGCCCACAGCAATTTATCATGCACAGTGAACGTTCTTCACATAAAGGCTTTGAATCTTTAGCACATCAGGCTTCTGCCTTTCTAATCAAAGTTGATCCTTGTTAGTTCCATATGTAGCTGTGAGCATCAGTTTTTTAAGACTTCTCTCGTGGTATATTTGGTACCTTTTCATAAAGGTGATCAGAGTTTCTTCCCTTCATCAGTTCATACTTCAAACTACGCCGTCACATGATGACCTTTCATGTGTGGTGCCCTCCTTCCCCACTACCACCTCAACAAATATCTTGCAGAACACTTTTATCTTTTGTCAAAGGCCTAAGTTTATTTGAACTTAGTTCCATTGTCTGTGTCTTACCGGCTCTTGTCTTGTCTTTCTTGCTCTCTCTTTCAGAGGATAAAGTATGGACAACTGTGTACCATGATCTGCAAGTGCAGACTTCTGTGGGAAGCAACAGCCCGGAGAAGTTATCTGTGCTGCAGCTTAACTACAGTGCCACAATGGACCAGATTTCTGCCATTACCAGTAGTGCTGAATACTGTGAGCAGTTTATCTCCTATTCTTGCAAAATGTCCCGGCTGCTGAATACACCAGGTAGGCTGAGAATGGGATATCCATTAAATACAGTGTTAACGAGCTTTAACTCAACAATTTAACAGGTATGCTGTTAGGTAAGTCCATTCATTGAACACACTTCTTTGTTCTCCTTTGTTCAAGTTGACAAAGAGGGTGAAAATACAGAAGATATTATTTTCTTAAGAAATTTGCCTGTTTGCTCACTACTAAAACGATTGGTATTGCACCAAGTGTTTGTGTGTTCTCCTCTCAGATCTGTTGCTCCTTGAAGCAGGTGGCATTCGGTAAACACAGTAACTTTTAAAGTTTAATCAATAGAGGCATTGAAAAATTGCTTTGAACTTTATCCTGTTTTTCTGGTTGTCAGCTTTCATATGCTACAGTCAGCAAGGGCACTGGTTGAATGAAGGTTAAAATTTTTCCACTAACACTTTTGAAGCAGTTTCTTAAATGCAGAGCATTTGTGGGTAATCAGATGCCTTCTACATTGTAGAGAGTGGCATGGTCAGTAACGCAATTTTGTGAGAAATTATATGCTATTACCTACAAGTAGATTAAGTGTAAGATTCTTCTTTTGCTGTGTAGTTTTACTGGACCCTTTCTGTATGTGACTCCTCAACAAATGTTACTGTAACCAATAAAGACAAAAGTATCAGTTGTTCCAGAATTAGCACACAAAGAAGGAATTATATTTTACAAGCTCTATTAATGTGCAGCAAGTACTTTATATATGTCCTAATTGTGTATGATAGATTTTGATGTTGAATAAATCTTAATGGTACTTAGGGAAGACTAGTTTATAAGTGGAAACATATAACATATTTTTGTGATTGTGAACTGAGTTCATTGTGATAAGAGCAATTCAAATGTATTTCCGACTAATTTAGTGGCTGCATGCTTACACTGTTATACTTTATGTTGCTTTCCCTCATAAATTTTTTTTGTATATTTTCTTATGGTGCTGTAGATAAGTATTCATTTGGAATGAATGTGTATCTTATTCTTATTTCCATAAGCACTCCATTAGTTAATAGACACTGTAATGCTTGTTACTCCTCTCGATCCTCCCTGCTGTTTTTTAACTATTTCTAATACATGGTTTGTCTCTGTTGCTGTTATTTTGCTTAATTTAGCGTAGCACAGAGACCCTGCAATGTGGAAAATTATTTCTTCCTTCTTGAGCCTTAATGTACAGGATCCTGAATCATGTTCATAACTAGAGGTGTTCTGATTAGATTCTGCTGATAGATACAAGCTCCCTGCTTGCATATGCTTCAGAAAATTGTATATGAATGCAGCTTTGGCAAGTATTTAGAAGGCAAATTTATTTGTCATAGAGCTGGAGATATTGTGCTTAGAAAGCTCATAGTTTGCACAGAGTGCAGTGTTAGATTCTTCTTCTTGATATGTATAAGACTATTATTTCAATTTGTACTTGTTAATATATGTTTATATTATAATACATATATGCTATAATTGCAGGTGTTTACCCTAGCTTCTAGATTTAAAGGACAATTAAGCAGCACAAAAAATAATAACCTGCTGATTGTTATTTTTAAGGAACAAGCAGTTCCAAATACTAATTTTTTAAGGTTCTTAGAAAATTTTGAGCATACTTTGCAGGTATCCCCTTCTTCAGTTTTCACCTTTTATACGGAAAAATAATTTCTCTTAGAAATTTTTATAAGCCTTTTTTTTTTGTCTGGAAGGTGAGTTTCAACAGATTTTCTGTAATGTGAGTTTGGGTTTTTTTTCCCTTTTAAGCAAGAGAAAGAAGCAACAAAGATTATTTTTACCTAGACAGTAACAAAAAATCACACTGCAGTGTTTGCATAACACCTGTAGTGGTTTGTACACATAGAACAACAGTGATTTGTGTGTTAGTGGGAAAGAAGCCAATACATTTTCTTTCTATGGGCTTTTGGCTTCAGTGTATGGTTTCTAAACTAAGGAAATAATTTTTCATACCTTTCTCTGTTCTGGAGGATTGCCATATTTGCTGAATATATTATGACACCCTATTCATCTCACAGCACAGCTCAAAGCACTCATGTGGCATCTTCCACCACTGAGCTTTGTATATAAATCATTGCAGTACAGTTCCCACACAAAGAAATTAAAGGAAAAAAAATAGAAGAAATAAAAAGATTTTGTATTTCCGAGGAAGTGAGAAAAGTGCTGGTGGTATTGTAGCAAATATTAACATCATGGGATCAAGATAGTGTTTGTGGCCTTGACTTTTCCACATACACATTTCACATGTTTTAAATCTATTTAGGATAGAAAGATCCTTTTGTTTTAAAGTGCATCAAAGAGAACTGAGAAAATGGAGAAGATAAGGAATTCAGCTTTTTCAGTTTTTGTCTCCTGTGAATCCTGTCACTTTACAACATGGTTCCTTCCCAGGGAGAAATTGCTCAGTTAACATATTTAAACAAATCACGAATCCAGCTGTTTATTTATCTATTAATGACAGGTAATTATTAGCTGTAAGTAGACTACAGCTTTTGCTGCTTTATGTTGTGGTGTTTCCTGACAAGGTAGAGATATGTAAAATTCCACAGATTCTGCTGCTAATAATAGCTTAAATAACATTTTTAGTATGAAACAGAAACTACATCAAAATTCTGTGTTTGAGAAAAGCCTTCATATTGATAAGCCTGTTTCATTGTGAGGTTTTTTTGGCTGCAGACACAGCACTGAAAGAGTTCTCATTGTCCTGTGATTTCAGAGGGATATATGAAAATTTGTGCAAACTAAGAATTCTCATTCTTCTGTTATGAGTTTTAGACTTAAAGACTTCTGTTTCATGTCCATGTCTTTTTTTCTTAATATGAGTTTTCATCCAAGCAAAGTAACATCCACATCCTAGCTTAAAATCATTGATGGTAAGAGGGATTGGGAGTGATTTTACAGGTAATAACGCCACTGCCTTTCTACTTAGTCTGAGGGAAGATAGTAATAAGTTCCATGTAAATGAAGTCATAAGTGACTTCTGAAAACATACCTAGGGATCTCATAAGGCTCTAGGATAATTCAGGTTTGAAGGTACTGCAGAAGGTCATCTGGTTCAATTTTCTGCTCAAAGCTGAATGAACAGTCCTTGTCTAGTAATCAGCAAAGGCTATCTGGAAATGCAATCTTCTGTCTTTTCTGTTTTGGCTTTGGGCTTTTTTGGCTTGAACTTCCAGCCCAATATATTATGAATTATGTTCAAACCTATGGGTCTGTTTCAAAGCCTCACTAAAGATTATTCAAAAAACAAAATTAGTCAAAATAGCTTGGTGACTTTCTTAAGGAAGTACAAAACCAGACACCTCTGCTGAAAAAACACTGTGTTATCCAAAGAAACAGTAAAATTATGGGTACACCATAAATTTCTGAGGAAACAGTTTTCAAGCAGGGATCCTGCAGTGGCTGCTGTTGTCTCACAGCCTTTATGCTCCTGACTTTGGTATAGATTTGCTGTGAATATTGCAGGTTTTGCTGTTGTTTTTTGGTTTTGGTTTTTTGTGTCAGCATGAGATTGATGCTTCTTATTGTCTATTTAAATATGCTTTTTTAGAATAGTAATTTCTTTATGAGTATGCAGCTATGATCATGATAGAGGCTTAATCTTGGCAATTCCAGTAACTGTGCTAGCTAATAAATGATTGAAATAGTAAGTTCATGGATCATAATTGCAGCGTAATAACATAAATATATGTAAATTTGAAAAAAAACAAAGTGTAGATTTTTGGGGGTTGTTTTTCTCTTTTACAATTGCATTTCTCATATCCTCTTTTCTGCTTGTTCCCTTGGAAACATCCATTTTGAGAGGATAATAATATGTTTAGTACTCAGGACATGCAGAAAGCTGTCTGGTTTTGGGGTTCTTCATGCCTATATACTTTCCAGTTGATATGGGAGGTGATAGGACATTTCCCTTATTTGCAGAGGAGCCTGGATGTGGAAGAAAGTCCTTTTGTGCCCACTGGTTAACAAGGGGGAAAGAGGCAGTGCAATATATAGTACCAATTTGCTCTTATAGAAAGGAGCTTCCCTTCTTTGCTGCAGAAACAAAATTAGACAGACAGCAGTGATACAAAATGCTCAAAGAATGCAAAACATTAGTTAATAAGATTGTACACCTTCATCCACTTTTTTCAAGAGACTTCCTAATAATACCCATTTGTGACTTTCTTGGTATGAAATTTTCCATGAGCCATTGATTTTTGCCTGGGAAAAAGGGAGGAAACTGCATGCTGATCCTGCCATCCTTCCTCTCTCCCTGGGAATGAAACCCTGAAGGGAGAAGGGCTGCCGCATTCCCAGTATCTGTGTCTGCCATTTCCCAGAGCTATAGGAACTGTAACAAATAATCAGAGAGTGGGTACTAAAAGCATAGATACAGAGAGCAGAGCAAGATCTGTTGGTGTTTTGTTCCAATTTTTATTCCTATTCACTGTGCCTGCAGGCAGCATATGAAAAACATATAGCAGAGTTATTGCAGTACATGAATTACTGTTTCATGCCTTGTTGTCTCTGGAGAAAATGAGACAACAGCTTCATGAATTTAGGAGCTAAACAGGTGAAATAGAAAACTTAATTTGAGGTTTGGTTGTTTCAGTTACAATAAAGCAATCATAACACCAGTAGGAAGTAAGATTAATGCATAGATTGAGATAAAAACAAAGTTTAAAATTGCAATACGCTATTTTTCCTCAGTAGCCATCCAAATCAGAACTTAATGAACTTATGAACTTTGCCATCACTACCCATTAAGTGATCTAGAGTGCTAGTTGCAGACATAACTCCTACTTAATAAGAGTTTTTGGAAAAGAGTCTGAGGGAGGAATAGGATTTCTGCAGTGCTACAGTGATGAATGGAAGTCTCTCTAAAACTTGCTCTGGCTTCATCATTCTGTTTTCAATCTTCTTCCAGAAGACATTCCCCTAAACTGTCATGTATCTTGTCCAGCCTTAATAATATTGATTGACCCCTTCTTCTCAATGTTCTAGAAAAGCTGATTTCAACTTCCAGTAATTTTTAAAGCACAAGGATAGCAGAAATAATGACCTTGCTCCACTCTGATCTACATGCTCTTGCCCTAGAAGTAGAAACCATTAGCTTTTGGGGATTTATTTTTCCATTAGTCATCATTATGCTGCCATACAACAGAAGCACAAAATAATTCATATGCTAAATGTTTCTCACAAAATACGCATCAGTCCTCCTAGGTAAATGGTAAACAAATAAATTATTATCTTGAGGGCATTTTTTTCCAGACAGTTGTTAATACACCCTTCTCTGGTTTGCTCTGCCCCTTTGCTTATCTCTTACCAATTTCTTTGCAGTTTTTTGATACTGTAATCACAGTCTCCAAATTTTACTCAATCTTCATCATTCTTTTAGCTGGTGAAATATTTATGCTAATTTTCCGAGTTTTCATTGCTGTTCTGTAGGAATTAGATTTAATCCAGTATCACTAAAGTGGAAAAGGATATGTGTTGCTTTGGTGTTTGTTAGAAATAGCGCTAGCTGACAGGAGCCTTGTGAATATTAGAAAGCCTCTATCAAAAATGTAACTGCAGTGCAGTGAACTCTAGGGGTTTTTTTTTGCTATGCCTTTTAAATAAAAAGTTATGCATATGAGTTTTAACTTTGCAGTTCTAGCAAATGTTCCAAACCAATTGTTTCTCATACCCTCTTTCTGTGTGAATGTGATCTACCTATTATGGGAAAAAAATCATTATCTTTACTTCTTAAAAGAAAATTAGAGAAAGTCAATGCTTTCCCCACTGCTTTTATTGCATCATGTTTTATAAAAGTTGTTTAAACTGTTCATGGTTAATGTTTTCACAGAAATAATCACAGACACTGCTTCTTCACAAACACAACTTGTTTTGAGGAAAAGTTATCCTTCCTGGTGAATGACCAAAACAGATTAGTTTATTAATTTCTCAGACAAAATGGATCTGGGTGGTGCATCATTGTGTGTCTTGTCAAGAATTTCTCCCTACCCGTATCCTAAATGCATTTGCAGTGCTCTGAGTATATTTTCCTATGCAAATCTGCAGTAAAAATATCCAGTTTCTTTCTTCACTCCCATTCCTGAAATGAATGTGTCAGAAAGAACTGTATGAATAATTCATCTATACATACAGAGCTAAACTGGCATTTTCTAGTGCATAAAACAGAGCTCCATCCCCTATTGTGTTATGATCTTCTCTTGTTCTCTTCTTCATTAATTGCCCAGTGTTTTGCATCATAAGATAACAAGGGTTCAACTATTATTATAACATTGCCTGTCCTGTTTTCATGGATGAGGCAGTACTGTTTGATTTCTTGAGGCTGGCACTTTTACCCTTCTTCTGAAGGTTAGAGTAAGGCTTTCCTACATTTTACCCTGACAGTCTGGGGCACTGAGCTATAACTTGTGTATTTGGAAAGATTTCTACCAGTTTAAACAGCCATCAGTTAATGTCTGGAACTGCTTTGTAACAATTGTTTTTTGTTGTTAGTAATGTTGCCAGATCCCACTCTTGATATGGTACAGGCTTTTCCTTGTGAGTTCAGGTAAACCTCTGGAACACAGCAAATGCATAAAAACAGAATATGGAGAATGGATATGGTATGATTATTAATATATGTGTGACTATTTGAGGTATGAACTGCCCCGGACGCGTCTTATTCCAGGAGTATTTTTTTTACTGTACTTTTCATGTATTTATGCTAGATGTTATTTATCAAATCAGTCTATTAAAATGTTTTTCTGGATTGCATCTGAAAAAGAGTGCCTGAAATACTTTTCCCTTTTCACCTTGTGAGTAATCCACATGGATATTCTCTACTTTTCCATGTTTTCTTTGTAATGTACATTCTCTCCATGAATCACAATGACTACATACACAGTCTGCATATATTTGTGACTGATAAAACAATGCCAACACTGCCTGGGTGTATATGAAGACAGCAATAGGGTTTACTAAAGCTTAAAGGGAGTGTGAGAAATGTACAGCTTGTTATAATATCAGGTTCATGCAGCGTCATTGCCGCTATAATCTGGGGGAGGAGAGTTCATTGTCCTCTTGAACTTTTGTGCCTGTAGGTGCCTGTTGCACATGCCATAGGTACCTGCAGATTTCTTGGTGGAGATCTGTATCCATATAGGTGTTTATACAAAAAGAAATTATCTCGTTCTTTTTAGAAGGAATAACTTCAACAAGATCCTTTTCTGATACACCTTTTGAAATATTTTGTTATGTGAGATTAGTCAATGTGAGAAGACAAAAAAGCTTAATTTTCCTCTGATTTTCCATAAGATAGACACTTTACTGAAAAGACATATGGACAATAAATTCTGCTTTCAGGAAATTTTTGTTGCCAGTCAAAATGATTCATGATCACTTCCTAAGATTCATAGAATAAGTGGGAAAGATGTTTCATTTGATTAATAGGATTTATTGATTAAAAAATCAATAACAATATTTTCTGGAAAAGTGGATCTGCAGATTTAAAAAAAAAAAAAGAAGATGAAAGGAAGCTTACCACTTCTACTAGCTGAAATTAAACTTTGAATATAGGCATTTGTTGTCTGGTGCAATGGTAAAGATAAAGCTGCTAACAAGATGCAAAAGATTGACATGCAGTCCAGCTTCTCAGAAGCAGCAGCTAAAGATTTGGAAGCAGTTACCAATTTAGCAGCTGAACTATAATAATTTTCAGAAAGCAGCAGTGAGTTTGTGCTTGCTGCTGTCTCAGTTACCATAGAAAGGACCTATTTTACTCATTTCTTCTGGACGTGTACTTTGGTAGTCAGCATGGACTCTGTAAAGCAAATATATTTTCCACAGCTAATAGTGGGGTTTCACCTACAACATTTTAAGATCCTGTGCATTGACACACCAGCGACAATGATGTTTTGTGTAAACTATGGATGTTTAATTAGATACATGTTACTTAGAGGATAGATCTTACTAATTCATGAACTTAAGATATATTTGATATCTGTCAAGCTATTTTTAAAATTACCTAGCATTTCCATAGATTCATGGCTATAATGAGTGTATTGTATCAAGGTTAAATTGCATTTACAGAAATATTTGTATTTTGGAACATTATGTATCATTTAAGGGAATCTTTTCTTCCATCACCTTAAGAATAAATAATCTGCTTTCTGTTAACATTGGTCCATCTCAAAACTTCTTTTAACATTTTTTTCTCTTTTCACTACTCATTCCTCTTTGATGTCTCTTTCTGTCTCTACCTCTGATATTTGTAACATAATCTGATTTAATATACGCTTTTGTAAAATCTTAATGGTATTTACAGTAGTGCTACTGTTGAATGACACAGGAGTAAGAGATCAAAGCTTCCCTTCTTTTTTAATCATCTGTGCCCTATGGCATGGACTGAGTTTTTATCATTTTGGGTTTTTTTGCAAGGCACTGTGTAAAGTAGCAAGAATGTTTGTAAGAGATACTGAACCAATTTCTTTTTTGGAAAACCTGGAATTGCAAACTGGAACAAAAAAATTGTGAAACATATAATTCATGTGTGATGATGCTCTTTGCCATTATGCCAATTTTTTCACCCACAAATAACAAAATCTCAAAATTTTAGGGTTTTTTGTTTGTTTGAATTTGATTTTGTTTGTTTAAAATTTTCTGTGTAGTGTCTTGGAATGCAGCAGTACTGAGGAACTGAGATGTTTGCTGGCCACAGTTTAGTGCTCAGTGCAGATCAACCTTTACCATGCTAAGCAAAGGGCAAACTACTCTTGCTGAACCAAAATATCTTGACCCTTGCTCTGATTAATACTGCACCTTGATTTTTGGACTAATGACAAGTTCTGTTGTTCACAATCATGTTCCAGTACAAGATTTAACTTTATTCAAGGTAGTGCAACCATATGAACAAATGTTCAGAGAAAGAGAAAAAAGGCTCGATAGTTTTTTGAATGTTGTGCTATCTTCGGTAATCTTTTCATTATATACCTATTAATCAAGAATTCACTGTATATCTATATTTCAAGAACAAGCATACAAAAAATTTCCTCTCAATTCAGTGTATTAAAGGATCATTTTTCTCTGACTCCCAAGCTTTATAATCCTTGCTAGGAGTTATGACTGAAGGATGATAATAGAATAGCTTCTCATCTCTGTCAATGACTGAAAAATTGCAATGCTTTCATGCTAACAAAATCATGAAAAAATAAGTTGAGCAGGATCAAAACAAATTTTAAAATTACTTCTGTCACACTTCAGGATATTCTTTGAGATTTCTCTCAGATTAATTTTACTGCAACACTAATGGAAGAAACATGGACCTTACTGAAATCCTGTCTTCTATATTAAGACTGATTATTAACAACAATTCACTGGACTAGGGTGATGAGCATCTTCTTGCTGCTATTTTATTCCCAGTGCCTCTGCACTTCATCAGTAAAGTTGGTGGCATCTTCAAGTTGTCATTTTCGGGTTTATAAGTCTCCCTGCTCTCTTGTTAATTTTAAAAAGTGTTTTGATTCATAAAATATTTTGATTTCAAATAAAAGGAGTTCTCAAGTATCAGGCATATGGCACTAGGTTTGATCTGTCTGTAAACTCAGGCAGAGTAACACTGACAGCAAGGAACATTTATATTGCTTCTCGGAGCCTTGCTCTCTAATTACATCTTGCATATGCCCTGAGCAACCTGAACACCTCGTTTCCTGCCCGTCTGAATATCCTTCCAAGGCAAATGGGTGGGCATTGGTAGGCAGGTAGGCATAACGATTATTATAGATTCTCTAATGAGAATTAAAGAAGGACCAAAGTGGAAAAGCACTCCAGAAAGTACCTTACCTTTGCAGTCCAGGGCTCCTGGGATTTGCATGCCCTGGAGCACTGGGGCAGGACACAAGGAGCTCTTAGCTCAATTCAGCTCTGCTGAAAGAAAATACAAGCCCCGTCTAAAGCCACAGAAGATTTCTTTGCATTGTACAACAGGTTTGGCAGATAGAAAATGGCATACATGAGTGCATTCTCTCTCTCATATGCACGTCTTGGCATGATTCTTGGCAGAAGAATGTATTTCACTTTGCAGAAGCTTTTATTAAAATCACTTGCAATCCCGCAATCTGAAGGAATAGCTTTATTTCTTTGCAAGTCACAGAACATCTTGAGAGTGTATTCCTGGTTTAATAATTTATCCAAGACAGCAAGTAATAGCTTCCTTAGATTGGTTTCAAAGAGCAAATTCTGTAATTAATAAGAAGTTTCATTAATAAAGTTGAAGGAGAGTTACAGCAAGCAACTTTTTCTGTCTTTTCTATCTCTCTGGCTTTTAAATAACCCACTTTAGGGGATAATTCATTATTTAAGGAGAAACTTAAGAAAAAGTAAAGGCTGGGATTACTGTAATTCTCAAAAAAGTAGAGCTCTGTTCTGTTGTGTATTTTCCTATGCAAAAATAATGTGACAAAATTTTGAAAAAAAATGTATCAAACTTGGTAATGACAGTGGTTGCCAGAGGGGATACCTAAACCTGCACATCTGTGCATAGGGCTACAGAAATACACAATAATTAGCCAGAGTCTATTATTAAGAGTTTCATAATAAAATCCAAATGGGAATCTCCCAAAATTCCTCCTATATTAATGAAAATACTTGTAATATCTGTAATTATCTATAGTAAAACAACCATAACCTACAACAAAAATGTGTCAAATTTAAATGCAGATTACAGTCCTGTGATTATCAACACCACAAATTGCTGTTTATTTCTGCTGATTTAGTTTTACTGAAATATAGATATTTGCAAAAATAGATCATTTTAACATTGAAGAGAAATTATTTTTCTGTTGCCACATTGTGTGATGCTCTTTCTATAAACTTAATGTAATAAATTTATTTCATGTTTTATCCCTCATAGCTTGGTACTCTATTTTACTCATACACTTTACTATTATTAGGATTTTCAAACAGTTTAGAATGCAATTTCTTTTATATATCTATTTTGGAAAAAGTTGTTCAAATATATCTAAGAGTTATCACTTCTTAAATGCAGGCATGTCAGAAGGTCAAGAATATTCAAAATATTCACAATATACAGTCTAAATTTTCAACTCTAGATGAGCATTTTAATAATAACTTTGTAAAAAAAGAGTAAAAACTATACTGATGCATAGCTTCAATACTAATGTATAGTTTCAATACTGTGGAATTTGGAAGCTGCTTGGGAAGAGGGTAATAGTGTAATTTCTAGGAGATGATGAAGAATTCAAATCATTATGTCTATAGTAGATGAAAGCTTTCTGGAAGCCAGTGAAAATATACTGAGGGGATCCTTGTTGACCTTAATTTCTTTGTTCTCAAATTGGAGTTAGTTTACTTGGAACTATCGTACTAATACTAGCTTGGCTTGGGGAAGTGAAGATTAGTGCCATGGAAGGACTGTAGAAAGTGTGGAGGTGGTCCAGAATAATAAAAATATGGAGTATTAAAAATGGTTGGATAGCTTCATGCAGTTGGAAAAATTCAACAGTACTTCAAAGTTCTAAGTTGAATAAAGTCACATCTAGTGTAACTTCCTTGAGGTCAGTAGAATACTGAAAATTCAATTTGCCACACAAGCTGCTTTCAGGTTTGAATAACTTTAATGGCATTTGCTGTGTTTTAAAAATGAATCCTTTTGAGAATGCAGAGGAAGCTGTAGGCCAAAAAATAACAAAATGACTTTGAGTGTCTGGACATGTCCTGGACAGTGAGGGAAAAAACAGCTGCTGCTGCTTTCATTCAAAAACATTTTAGAACTAAGTGCTTTCCAGTTTCATAAAAAACATCACAGGATTTTTATGGTACATTAAATCCACATTTGCTTTGATGAACATAGGACTTTTAGAAATATGTCCTAATCTAAAGTGGCTTTGAAATTGAACTGGCCCCTTAAAGAGCTATCAACTCTTGAATTCTGCTTTTAGGATGCACTAAAATTCTCTTCATAAGCTCTTGAGGTCAGTACACTTTTCACTCTCTGATACAAAATTATCTAAATAAAAGTTAAAAAGGAATAACAGTCCAAGAAGTTCCTTTCCTAGAGTCTCTTTAGAAGATTCAACCAAGTGCATCTCATCAATTTAAGTATTAACTCTAACTTAAATAGGTGTTCCAATTTAATTCAAAACCTGTGACTGAAGAACATAAATAAGCTGAAAGGTTTGCATCACAAATGCTTTTAATAATTGAAAACTAGTATTTTTAGAAAATTTTGAAAATATTGAAATGCAGAGATCTACAATTGGGTCTGACCATTTTGGATCCCACAAAAAACAGTAGTGATTGAAAATTGTGTTTACTGTGTGGCTGCTCTGCTACCAAGATAAAATGAAAGTCTCAGTCTACTTTATCCTGTTCATGTGCTGAATGTAATATAAGCTTCACCTGGCACCTATCAGATGGCAAAGAGTCTCCTACAACAGCTGATATAGGGCTGTGTGAACAATTTTTACTTGTCTGGCTGTGCGGGAGAATAAGAAAAACCGGACAAATATTTTTTTAAAATCTAATTTTAAAAGATCAGCTTTATCAGGTCAAGCGATTATATTATTTACATTTTACAAGTAATCACTATAAATTAATAACTGCATTATTATTTGAAAATATAAAACAGTAATTCAGTTTTTATGGGTTCGTTTTTCCTGAAGTTGTCTTTGATCTAAACAATGTGATGAGTTTGACACTGAAGTTTCTTTAGCTAAAAGCCATGTTTTCTGAAGGGAAAGATGTTTAGAACCAAAATCGATTTGTTCCAAGTTGCAGAGGTCAGACTTGTGCTGAGTTAGTGCATTTGCATCTTTTCTACTTGATTTGCATTTATATTCAAGATGGACAACATTTATCAGAGTTATTAAAGAATCTAGTAATTTTTATTTTCATTTATTTTTATTAGGTAAATTGTCAGATTAAATTACTACAGTTATATTTTATTATATGATTTATACAGGATATTTCTGTCAATAAGACATACTGAAGTGTATCGTGTTTCAGAGGAAAATAACTTCCTGCATTGCACAACCACAACCATCCTCATCCTGCAGTTATCCAGAAGTACTGCTGTCATTTGATAGGGTTCTGGCTTTTTACACTAAATAACAAAGAACAGATCTTGTTTATTTTCCAATTAATTGTCCTTTCATCAACTCTAATGGGAACTTGATTGACTTTTAAGGACTAGGGACTAAATTTTTTTTCCTTGAAACTTATTTTTCAAATTTGGAAATGGAAGTGATTTCATATCCTAGTATATGAAATAAGGATGAGAGGAAATCTGTTATTTTACTTGCTCAGATGTTTTGTGGATTTAGAAAAATATTTCTTCTAAATATATTAGAAGAAATTAGGTAATATATTTCAATCTGGTCAGTACAATATTAAGTGTATGGTAGTCAAAATTATTCTTTCACATTACAGATATTTCAGTATATTAGTGTTATAGTATTTTTCCTTCCAATTTATTTATAGCATTTGTCTCCTTTGCTGTTTGAAATTGCTGCTGGCCCACAACCACAGGTCAGCATACTTTGCCTGGAAATTGTTTTTTGAACAGTATTAAATATGGGGATTTACATCAGGAATGACTCTACACCTAGATAATTCCTCCATCCTGTCAGCTGTAAATAAGAACAGATATTAGGAAGGTGGCAATTTATGTTAATAACAGTGTGAAAAGCATTGCTACGATGCTCGTTATATGGGTTCATGCAAATGGTTGGTTGCTACTAAATTCTGCATTAACATGGAGCACATCCTCAGGTAATTTATGGGAAAATTACAAGATATGAAATACGAAGTGAAACGACAATCAGTGAGCAATATCTTTGTCTCAGATCAGTACACGATGGCAGAATGGCATTCATCTTTTCTTTGCAAAAGGAAAAGTCATGCTGTACAAAGAAAAAGGAATTGTGATACACATGATAGTGCTTAGAGATATAATTATGCTTTCCATAACCACTGCAGGTTTGGAGAATTATGTTTTTAAGGCGCATTAAAAAAAAATCAATTAAGTGTTTGAAACAAAGAATAAAAATATGATGGGGAAAAGTGAATATTCATGGAATCATGGAATCGTCATGCATACAAACTCTGGGGTAGAGGAAGCAAACGTGCAATGTGATTTTCAAGTTAACTGTTGCTTGGAGAATGGCTGGGCAGTGGTCTGCCTGAATGGGATCAGGAGTGATTTCCTTTGCATTCCTTTTTTGCTTTCCCTTTCCTTCACTAAGCATAGTGTTTACCTTCCAGAAGGTGTTTGCCATCAGATTTGTCTGGTTGTAGTATTCAGGCACATACTGAACTATTGGAGATGAGAAATAGCCATTGGTCCAAACCAAACACCCAGCTGAAGAATATATGTACAACAACAGCCAAAACTGCAGCAAATCATTACCCAGAAAATAATTTAAAATTATTAGTCAACCCGATAACCCTACAAAACATAATATTCTCAATTATTTTTAATATTTAATAACTTGCTAATGCCATCATTATGAATTTTGAAAAAAATTATCTTCAGATGAACTATTCACTTTAATTAAACTCATACAGTACCATTTCAGCTCTTCTGTCAGCATAATTAAATGTTTTGTTTCTCTTTTCCATATGGGCAATTCAGGAGGTAAAACTGTCTTAAAAGAATTATAGATTAAATTTGCAGAATTGTTTCATTTTCCATATTGCAAGGATATGGAAGATCATGCAAAAGGCTTTCTGGTTTAGGATAGGGTTCTTTTGTTGAACTCAAGATCAAGCAAGACAGTTTATTGTTTCTGTTTTCAGCCTAATTTTAAAAATCTGCCAATCTTGAGAAAGACATTTTTGTCCAGTTTGCATGCATTCAAAAATTCACTGAATATTTTATTGTCTCAGATCAATGCTTTTGCAGTTTTCCCATTTAGATTCCTTATGGTAGTACTGTATTTATTTATATTCTTTTCTTCTTAAACACATTATATTGAAAAACAGATTGTTTTATTTACTTTGCTTGGTTGATCATGATAATAAAATATCTGAGGAAGAAAAATTCTGTGAAAATATCTGAATTTCAACTTTTCAATTACTTAATTACTTGGTTTCATAGGAAGACTGAAGGTCTCCCCATACTGATTGTGAAAACGGTGCTATATCTAATAACTTTAATTGGTTTCACTCAGGAGACACTAAGTTTATGGTAGCACAATATGCAAATTTTGGGGAGTGAAAATGCAACATATCAGAGTTATTCAAAGGTAGTAGGTATTCCTTTGTATAAATAGATGTTCTGCATCACTTGCTATTGTTGCCCTAGAAATACACACTAAAACTAAGTGTAGAAATATTCTAGTAAATTACTTAAGAACTGTTTAATGTAGAAGCTAATTACTTACTTTTAGTTATTTTTTGGGACACTCTCAAGGATAAATTTTTAAACAACAGCCTTTCTGTTTTGAAAAGCAATAATCATGGCATTTAAGCTGAAAGGAAGATTGGTAACGTCATAAAAGAACATTCTTCAAATAAATCATAAAATACAACAAAATATTTGGAATTATAGATGGGGGAAAAATCTGGTGATGTTATCAATGCTATTCTCAGAGTACTGGAAAGTAAAAGAGATGTTGAGGCAGCAGAGTCTTTCATTATTGTGTTTGGTTCATATTTAAATTATCCATTCCTACTGGAAAACTATTCTGATTAGTACTGTAATTGTATTCTGCCTTAATTATTGTTGACTTAATCTGTCCTTTTTCTTTTCTTTGTTTTTTGCACCCTCACTAATTAGCTATAGTTGTCAGTAGAGTGTAAATCCTTAAATATACTGAGATAGTTCTACCCTCATATACTTGCCCCAAGGAAATGGCAAAAAGGAGAGTCCAAGGATTTACATCTGTCTCATCTTAAGAGAAGGTATAGCTAAGGATAGAGTTCAATTTAAAAAACTACAGACTTTTACAACAAAACAGTGAACAACTAGGAAAATGTTAAAGTAAAAAATAGGGGAGGGCTAATGAATTAATATATAGAACTCTTATGGAACCACTTCTCCTAACAAGTAACATTAATATCTTTTCACCTCAGTTTATTGAGTAATATAATTTAATTTTTCATTGCATTTTCACTTTAGTGCATGGAGTGCTTGAACACCTCATTCATAAGTCACATTGGTCATTTTGCCTTTTTGAGCCAAGTTTAGCTTTTCCATAGCTAATATTGAGGTGATAAGCTATGTTCAAATAAAACAGAAAAGTTTTCTGATGAAGAAGAGTAATACAGCTCCTGACTAGGGGATCTACTCCCAACAATTTACTTCAGGTTTGCATTCTGCCCGTATTTTTCTTCACTTAAGTAATATTTATGGATTGTTGCTGATACCAGACTTTGATTCAAATGCTTGGAGGTTAAATTGTTGCTTCATGAACATCTTTTAGTGAGAAGAAACTCCTAAGATGATTGTAACTCTTTCTTTTTTCCTTATTGCTGCTCTAGTAGCCCGGCTTACCTGACTTAATTGCTGTTATTTCTTGATTTCTGTTATTATTGTAACTGCCATTAATCCTTTATTTCTTTTGCTTCTACCACAGTTTGCAACATCTGTCATTGACTCTATATAATTACATAGTTTTGTCTTCATCTTGCTCTTTCTTGCTTAGAAGTTGTAACAAATGAAACTTGGGAGGGAGTGTTTCCACATCAGAAGATCCATAACAATGAGAGCTGGTTTTCTATCAGAAATGTTTCCTGTGATTAAGCATACTACTGCTTCATAGGAAGGCTTCTGAAAATGCTTCTGAAAAGAAGAATCTAAGAGTCTCCAGTTCAAGTCAAGGCTGGCTGAGACTTTGTCAAAGTCTCATCTTAAGATATTCTTTAATGGGCACAACATTTCATGTGCAATCCTCAGAGAGGAGAAATACTTTTATGGCAGTTGATAGGGCTATCTGGAGGAAGGACAGGTTGAATCCAACCCTGCTTTAATCAGCCACATGGGGAAAAGAGAGCAATTGACTCATCTGAGCATATTTTCTGCTAGAGGTCTCTGATCATAAATGGATTTCCAGAACAGCTTTTTGGGTCTGTGGTCCTTTTCTTGCACGCAGTAATAAGTAGGATTTAATTTCCATTTGGGAAGGATAAGCCATCTAGAGGGACATGGAAGTCTTTGGACAAGCACCTTGAAGTACAAACACTTCTGTGATGTCTCCCAACTCTGGTCTCAGCTCTCACCACCTATGATCATTCAGTGAGGTCACGCAGTAATTTCCAATGACCATGTCATGTCTTTCACGAAGAAATTAGTTTCTTGGAAATAGACCACATAATCAAATTTGGTATCTGCTCTGGAACCTGGACTAATACCAAATTCTTCTGAGATAATAAAAAAAAATACAGTGAAATAATTTGCCAAAGAGGATGTTAATCTTGCATATGCACTAGCTGTATGAAAATACTCTATCTAAATGTGATATAGGTGCTATATAAATTTCTACTCTTTTTCTGAATTCTCTTTGATTATCTGAGTTGTTTATCTTATGGTAATGCTTCCTGTTAATGCTTCTGTGTGTGCATGGACAAATGTATTTGTAGAAGTTTATTTCCCTATTTATATTATACATATATTTCTAAAATACTATTTATAAGTTATACTTTAGAATTAATGAGTGGGATGCAGACTGCTTTTTCTGATTGAATAGTACACAGTGCTATTGCGTTATTTTGGAAGTAATTTTGAGAAGCTGATTGAGAGCTGTAGCCTGAATGCACAAAAAGAGCACGTGAAACTATAGATCATGGAAAAAAATTGCCTTAACCTTGCAGATCCATCAGTCACACTCATAAAAAATGTTGTAGTATTTATCTGCAAATAGACCAGTGAAGTTTTTATTGGGATATTCATAGCAAAATGAAAAAGGTATTAGCAGCATTATTTTTCATCCAGACTTAGCACACCTGATGAAATGTCAAAGGTGATCCTCTTCATCTAACATCCTTTGTTATTTTGGCATCGATGTATGAGTCGTGGGTTATGATAATGCTGCTCTGATACTCTTCTGTGTGCTTTCTTTAACAGAAGACAACAAATTGAATAGATGTACTCTTTCTAAAAGGGCTTCAAAATCAATGATTTTCTCTTCATGGGTAGTTCTATCCCCATCATTCTGTCTTTCCAGCTGGCTAATTTTTCTAAACAAATACCTATCACTCTGGACTATAAAGGGGAATAGAGTGAGGGTTGTTTGATAGTATGATGTTTTCACATCAAAATACAAGCAAATTGTCAGGAGTGTAGCATATATAATTATAGATTTGATATTTCTGAAGAATTTATGGTACATTAACATTTTGCACGAAAGCCTATAATAAGAATATATACCAGTATAAAGGTGGTAAAGCTGAACCTATTCAGAAACATGAAGAGTGTGGATTTCTTTAAAATCCTTGTTTTTTGGTTTTTGTCTTTTTATGGATTTTAAAATCTCTGGAGGAGGCATGTGGCCAAAATTTCTTGATTGCATGAATTGTAACTTAGTTTTATGCATTTTAAAGTCATTTGATCAAGAACATTTATTGGTCTCTAGGATTGTTTGTCACCAAGTACATTGAATTATTAAATTCCTAATAAAATTAAAAGTGCATTGCAGCTGTGTGAAGCTATACAGACAGCTTGAAAGAATTTAGGTTTTGGATGAACACCATTAACTCCTTGAAGGACCAGATTATCCGTCTGTAGTATGAAATGTCTCTCTGTGAGTTGTGTCCCTCAGGGGTTAAACATGCTGAATGCATTGTGCTAGAGCCAGTGCTGGGGATGTTTCCCAAAGTGATTAGGCTTAGCCTCTCACCACACACAGCTGAGTTTATTCAGCTGAGCCACCTAGAATTTTGGAAGGAAGCCAAAGTAGTACTCTAGCTTTGCTCAGTTGTTTAGACAGTGAAGGTAGTGCTCAAACTGATTTTCATTCACCTCTGTCCTTCCAAGCGAAGATGTAAAGCTGTGCATGAAGAGTACTGTGAATGTTTCACCCTTCTGCACTCAGCACATAGGGTCAAATTTATTAAATTAAAGGTGTTATGTTAATTAATTCCTCATTGACATAATTTATTCTTTTCAGTACATGGTGAATGAATCATTATTTATATTTTCTTCTTTTTTTTTGTTCTCATGTACCTAAGAGTTCAGAATTCTCTACAATATTTAAAAGTGCTTGGTGTTGATGAAAGGGAAGAAAGAAAACAGCCTCAGCTAAATAGAACTGAATGTATTGCTAACACAACTAGGCTGTTTGATGAAGTTCATTCATTATATATATAATTATATATATATATTTATCATTCCTGATAATATATATAATTTTTTTTTCCTATTGAATAAGAAGCAAGCCACATACATCTTGATAAATCAAGAAATAAAAGTAGGTATCTAAGTCCAGAGTAGCAACCAGAGAGCAGAGGCAGAAGGAAAATAGTATTTGGCATACTTATGCTTATTGAGTGGAAACACCTCTATAAAGTAGTTCTCTATTAGTATCTGAAGCCAAACACATTTGCATACCAATCAGAAATCTTTATACTATTTCATTTCTCCTCTGAGAAGGTATTTTGTTTCATGATTTAAGGGAAATTACAGTTCAGATAAGGATCATTATTTCATTTGCAATCTTTTATAATAATTTTTCTGTGAAATTGTTTAAACCTTTCATCATCTAAGAAAATATATGGTTTCTTTTATACAGAGATCTTCCTTTTCCTGTCATTTCAAGGATGGTTTACATCCTGGCTAGGGAGCTTGAATGTATAATGACTATAGACTAAATGCAGGAATTGGGTGACTGGGATTTCCACTTTTATCCCTGCCATTGGTTCACAGTATGCTACTGGGTACCCATCATGGATTTTCCCTTTTTTTCCTCCATCTACAAGACTGAATTTGGTGAGATTGTACTCCTTAGAAACTTTTTTTTTAAATCTGTTATTAAAAAAACACACTATCTAATTATTAGTTTGATCAACATATTTCCAATGTGCTTTCTGTTAGTGTTTGTACTTCTATTATTGTGTTCACCTTCACTGCAGATCAGTCAAGATATCTCTAGTTGGCTGAGGCTCTCTGTTGTTGTATTTTTCACAGGAATGTCTTTCTTGTATTTTACTAGATAAACCACATTTCTGTCCAACACCCAGGTCATGGGACTGCCCTACAGCGACTGGGGACATTCTACCCCACATTCCTTGTCTCATTTCTAGCCAACAACACTAGTGACAACTCTCTGTCAAGATGCAAGGCAGTCCTTTCTTGCAGACTTTTTTGTTCTTATCAGGGAAATGTCATATAACATGCACCTTCCTAAGCTCATAGTTTCATGACTGGGAAAGAGTAGACTAACAACAGAGAGAGTTTGAAAATATCTGGACTTTTTTTGATTTTCATAGAATCATAGCATTATTTAGGTTGAAGCAGACTCTTAAGAGCACCAAGTGAGCACCCTGTTGCTCCCAAAAAGGATTTTTCCTCCCGGGCACCCTGTTTACCAAACATTATGCTACAAGTAACAAAAATTTCTCAAGTTACTTTCCTGATAAACTAGTTATGAAGATCCAGACATTAGAGGAAATGTAGAAACAGCTTTAGAAGTAAATTATCTTCTCTCCAAACCATCAGCTATTGGTGGAATATTCAAAAACTTACTGGATGCATGTCATTTCTCATTAGACATCACCCTTTAGACAAAGTCAAAAAGCTTTAACCTCCATTTGGAAGGTGTAGGAAGAATCTAATTATTATATCCATTATATCTGTGTATAAACCAGATTAACAGCACCTTAAGCAATCCTGTGATTCTCATGATGGACACAAGCTAATTGAAGGCATTAGAGGCACTGTCTGTATCTGCATTGACATCTTCTGGAACAATGAATCTTGGAGACTTCATTACCACTCTTTGACAGCAGCTATTTCTCTTCAGACAGAAGAGAAGTC
Source organism: Passer domesticus (assembly GCF_036417665.1). NCBI lineage: Eukaryota > Metazoa > Chordata > Aves > Passeriformes > Passeridae > Passer > Passer domesticus. The sequence continues at coordinate 49,268,784 of NC_087474.1, read as the reverse complement.
AGGAACACAGAGGGGGCCTTTGTGTCTGTGTGTAATTTCAATCTGATTTTGTTCTTACATTTGTTATACATGTGCGTTGATATATTCCATTCCACTATTTTTTGTTTAAAATGGAGCATCTTCAGCTTGAATAATCTCCTCTTTAGCCTTGTGAGGCCTTTTTTACCCCAAATATAAATATTTGTTTTTATAGGTTAATGGCAGAGTGAGTTGACTACTATGGAAAATCGCAGTGATATTTTAATTGCTTCATGCAAACTTTTTTCTTTTTTTCTTTTTTTTTTTTTTAAGATATATAACAAAAAGAAGTAGTGCTTGTGTCATAGTAATTTGATATTTCCCAGAAAGCATATTACCAACTTATAGTGAAATAGACCTTGAGGTCATACAGAAACAGCACACTTCTGCCATGAGGTAGGGGTTTGGTCATTTAAGTAGCATGAATAAAAGCTGTCAGCAGTTGTACTAGCTAAAGTAGAACTTACAGTCTGCTACATTATGTTGTAACATAGTGCAAGCATCATCTGTGGTTATGACTAAATATCCCACTGCTGTGCAGAAATACATAATCACTTTTATCACTTTCCACAGTTTTTTCCAAAACATCTGGTGTTACCCATTGCTATAGACCAGAGGAACAAACCATAGGAGACCATTAAGTGGATTAACACAGCAGTTTCTGTCCTTTAGAAGGTCACATGCAGTATTCCATGCAGATATGCAGCCATATGTAAGGGATTTGAATGTTGCTTAATCATTTTGTTATAAATGTGCATGGAAAAAATTTCTTGTGTGGGATTGGAGGCTTTCCAGATCTGAGCAGGTGACCGGTTGGATATACTTTTTCATCCTCTTTCCTTTTTACAGATGTTGTAGATAGTTCATGTTTGGATGATGAAGCATATGCATAAAGAAGGCTCAGAAGTAAACAAGGGGGTGGTTTGACATTATTATCATCTTTATTCAATATACCTTTTGGCTAAACTGAAGGGGAGGGTGAAAGATGTGAGGAGGATTTGGCTGTCTTCAGGCAGTTAAATACAAATAATTTCTCCTTAATTCTCATCTGCATGCTACAATTTGCATTTCAATTTTAATATTTTGGAGTGCAAAAGCATATTTAGGGAAATGGACTAATTAGTTCTCTGTAAACAGCCATATGCTGCCATTTTTATTAAATTTAAAGGGTGGCTAGAATGACAAAGATTTTATTACTCAAAAATAAAAGGACATAAATGCCCACCTGCAAGATATATCCATTTTTTTCTACTTTTATAATACTGCTTCAATTGCACTCATTCCAAAGTTAGTTTTGAAAAATAAAGAAATGAGAAATTGCACACAAGATAATCCTATGTCCTCTTACAAGGTGATGAATACCTCATAAATGCCTATCTGGAGCCAGGTTCTGTTTTCCTTACTTATAACCATAAGTGTAAATAATTTTTGGCAGGAATACTCAAGGACTTTTGCAAGGAGTAGTAGAATTTAATATGCAGCAAGTATGCAGCAAGCTTCCTGTTGAATCTTCTCTTAAAGCAAGGTAAACGAGAACAGGTACTGGTGTGTACGCAGATTAGTTGTATGTCAATTCCTCTGGAAGGGAAACTTGTGTTGGCTGAGGCTGAAATGAAAAAGTATTGTCCCTCCACCAAAAAAAAAAAAAAAAAACAACCAAAACAAAACTAACAAACAAACAAAAAAACCATTTGCATTAATTTGACAGTGCTGCATGTCTGGAAAGTATTACCTCAACTATTAGTAAGAGCTTCCCTGGGAACAGTCTGTGGAACTCTATCACCCAGTCCAGTTTTTACAGAATGGGACAGCAGGGCAGGTCCGTGCTATAAATCTGAAGGCTATATGCAAGAGAGAGTGGCTGAATTTCTGGAGCTTCATGCAATGCTCTGCTTTTCTGAAAAATAAAATTATCATTATAATGAGGAGACTTCTACAGATGAGTCTTCAGAGATGTTTCTGACAGCTGACTCAATGAACTTCATTCAGGCACAGAATGGTGCTGAATCTCTGCAGTAACCTTGAAATTCACTATTTTCTTAAAAGTTCATTATTATTTCAAAATCCAGCTACAAAAAGTATAACTACTCAATAAAACAATGAGACACATAAAAGTGACCCATTTGCATTGTCATTCATTATTTTATGAGCTATCCCTTTGCGTGATCACACTATAAAATGTTACTTAAAATACTGTCATGATTTAATATGTCAAAGTGTTTTCTATTATAACAGAAATGAAAAAGAGTTGCTAAAAAATCATCTTTACCATTTTTGACCTAGAAGAAAGAATGGAAATAGCTTCAGGCAGGGATTGTAATTTTTATGGGAACCAATTTACAGCATGCTTTCAAATCAAGCTTGAGCTAGAACAGTGAGTAAATAGAGCAAACAACACAAAAATCAAGATTCTTTCTTGTTGTCTACAATACTGTATCTGGCAGTTTGGTATCATCTATATGATACCATTCTGTAGGTGTCTGTAAAACCTGTTAATTTTTTTTGTAATATCTTGTCCCTTAAAAGGAGATTTTAATATGCATATGAGATAAATTGAACCAGTCAGTAAAAGCTATTATTGTTGGAATATGAATGTGGCAGAAGAGATCCCTTAAATGGTATAAGCTTTGAAAAGATTATCATCTATCAGTGTTTGGCATGTGGGCTTAACCTCCAAAAGATGTGATTGTCCATATATTTGGTCCATGTGAATGCTCCCAAGGTTCAATTACCGCACTGGCCTCAGAAGGAAGTTGTCTAGTGCCCTTGTAGTTCAACAGCTTAAATGTGATATCCCATCTCAGCTGTCCTAAATCATTCATCTTTTTGAGACTAGGACAAGAAAATATTTTTTATTGCCTAGCACAAAAATTTTCTCAGTTCTGGAAAGATTACCTTCCCATCCCTCTGTTTCACATTTCTTCAGTCTTTGTGAGACAGATTGGGCAAAAATCTGTAGCTTCCCATACTGGCTTTCTTGTTTACCATTATCATGCACTCATGATCCTGATCAGTTACTTTAAAACACCTATCATTGGTTTCATAAGCATTTTGATATCACAAAGTATGCTTGGTACTTAACTATTCAGATCTACCCATCTGGTAGACTGAGGCATTCAGATAGATTAGGTAGATTTCAGTAAGATTAAAAAAATCAAAATCTGTAGCAAATTTATTTCCTGTAAATAGAAAGAATTGAGAGATGCTTTGAAGTTTTCTGATTAAAGAAGGTGATTCTTTAATCTATATGTGAATGAAGGAATTTCACAAATTAGAACCTTTCACAAAATGTTCAGTACTCTGGGGGAAGGAAACTATATTGAAAAGAGAGATATTACAGATGCATTCCAAGGTTTCTGGCTTAGATGTGGAACCTGAAAGTCCAGGAATGTTCACTTCTTGTCCTCTCTAAGGCTAGGGGCTTGAGATAAGTCCACTATGGTTCATATTGAAATTACAGCTTTCAGTTTTAATTTTAACCTTTCTACTTTTTTAATCTTTAATATTTGAATTCAATACTATCTAATTACTATTGACATTTTCTGAGGTTTAACAATAATTCTGTACTGTCAACATAAGCCTGGAAACTTTAAACCACAGTGGAGAAGATCCTTGGGCTTGGACTATTGGTACAGATTTTATTACTGGGTTGTAGCAGTTAATCAAGTTTACAGAGTATGTTGTTACTACTACAGAAGTTGTAATTAGAATCACACAAGAATTTCTTCATTCTTAAGGGATGTCTGGAGGTCATCGAGCCACAATAAGGATGTATTTGGTCTTCAGTATTGGAGAAGATGGACTTGTGGATGACTAGTTACACAGCTGGCTCATAAAACTGGTCTCTGCATTTCCCGCTGTCACACGGGGCCCATGGGCAGTGCAAGAGCAGGCTTAGATTTGCTGCTGATAAAATGCTTTGCTGATACTCTCTCAGCCTTATGGCAGTAGGGTTAGATGATTACATGTTTAAGATTGTTGCGATCTGCATTTTCTTGTGGCAGAAAATAGACGTCAGACTGTATCTTGTAACTAAGTGCTGTGCAAGATTCCAGCATCAGGAGTGGAATGTTTGCTAATGTGAGACAGGGAGAAGGTTTTCTTTAATTCATACCTTGAGGATAAGTCTGAAATTAGTGGGTTGCATTTCTTACAGCTTGAAACATCCACAGGAAGTATGGGAGGTATTGAGATTTTGGTTGATTTTATGTTGGTGCCGAAGTCTTCAAGCAAATAGAAAACTGGTTTTTTTTCCTGTTGTTACAAGGTAGCATACATGCCTGTCAACTTAACTTGCAATTCTGAGTGAAAAAATCTCTATTTTTTATTCATAATCAACACAATATTTTTCTTTCTACCTTCTTTTTTTTATTGAGTTTTCAAGAGTAATGAATGTATGAGCTTTGGGGAATCATTTGGCTTACGGTGAATGATGCAGGAAATGAAAAATCTCCATCCAATTCACATAGCAAATGCACTCAGGTCAAAAGAATCTCATCTGTACTCAGCTCTTTGCTTTGTGCTAGTTTACAGAGACGAGCACAGAACATTTAACTCAGACATAACCAGCAAATGTTGCAAAGCCTAATGGCTTCTAAGTGGCGATTCACAAACTCCCAAGCTAACCTCATCATTTCTGTTCACCTTGCAAAAAGTGTGACTTCATCTTCCATTGCAAGGATAAATCCTTGAGGAAAACCACTGGAATCTTATGAAATTTGATTGGATTTAGTATCTCTTTTCTGCTTCCTCTGTTTCAATTTTAATGAGTCACCCCAGGACAGTGAGAAATCAAAATTATGAAATATACACACACACACACACACACACACACACATATATATATACACATATATACATATATATATACACATACATACATACATACATACATATATATATATATATATATATATGAATGTATGTAATATTCTCATCTAGTCAAAAGCTGACTTCCAGCTTTGATTAGTTAATACCAATGGGTTTTGTTTTATGTTTTGGACTAGACTAAATTTTTTCATTTTCTGTTCTTTCAATAGTTAAGAGCTAAGAGTGAGTTCCTGAAATGTTTATGAAATTAAATGATAGATGAAAAATTATCAGTGTAAAATAAAGTGAAACCTTTGAGTTTGTATTCAGCTCAAGCTTTCCCTCAAGATTCTGGTTTGTCTTCAAGGTAAGCTGAAGATGCAGCAAATTCACAGGTATCAAAAATTAACACAGGGATAATAGTTATATTCTGGAACAAATATGGAAGTTATTTTTATTGGCCTGGTTAATAGAAGATTATTATACATCTTTAGAAATCAAGGTAGTCCCTTTTTGTATCAGATTTAATTGTCTGAAGAAGCTGGGTAACACAGACTGACTTTTTTCATTTGCCTTTCTTATATTCAATTTTATGAGTACAGTATCCCTGTGAGCTTACAAATGAGATATGATTGCACTTTTAACTTTTTAGACAATGTTACATTTCCTGATGGATAACTGCCAAAAGATTTAGTTATGGATTGCTACCTCAGAGACAATACACATCTGAAGCTATTCATTTCAGACTGGTAAATGACTTTGTATCTCATCTAAGTCTCTGGCAATTCTTAAAACTTAACTTCCTGAATTGCATTGATTTGCTCTCATTGCATATTACAATTCAAAACAGTAGACAAGCAAAGCACTTAGTCAAACTAAAATAGTATTAGAAAATGCTATTTTGATTTAATTCAGTGCTGATCAGGCAGCAGAATACAAATGCAGGGAAGGTAATATGGAAGGGATGTTAGTCTGTACATACCCTAGACACACGTAGTTAATCATATCCACATGAAATTTAACCAATTGTAGTCAAGAGGATGCATCATGCGAGGATTAACATTTGTATTCTCATGCTATTTTGTCAGGACAGGTGGACATAGATCACAAGTTCAATTTGTTATTCATACTCATTTCTAAAATATTCTTCAGTATAAAATTCAGTACTATTTTCACCATTTGCATCTCATCTGGCTGGTACTTATTTATATCTAAAGTGAACCAGAACATTCAACCACAGGTGTCAAACCAATGTGTACATTAAGTAATATTTCTGTGTTTCAAGGCATTTATAATATAAACACTAAACATGCAAATGAAAATTCTATATGTAAGCAAAATGTATTTTAAAGGAGAAAGGATAAAACTGAGCAGAATATCTAAACTCAGAAAAAGAAATTTCTCTTTCTATATACAGTATGACATGAATTCTACTTCTTGGAGCCTTTCTTTCCAAACCACTGATAAAAGGATATTCTGGTTTCAAGGACAGCATCTCCTTCTTTTGATTTTGTTTTGTTTTGTTTTTTGTTTTTAGTTTTGTTCTGTTACACTGAAGTTCTCAGCTTTACTTTGGACTGGGAGCCAAAAGTCCAAGTTTCTACTTTTGGGAGTGTTCAGCTTTAGAACACTTAAAGCTTTGTGCAATATTTGTTGAAATAACTTGTGATTTTTAGGACCTCTATTTCTGATGTACCACTTTAAAAGAACCTTATTTCCAGGTTAAAAGATTAGGAGTTTCTAAAATGAGAGCTTCCTTCTCTCCCCACCACCCCTAGGACATTATGCGTGAAATATCTGAAATGAGACACATAAATAAGAGCATCTTGGGTTTGAAATTTTTTTTATTGCTTTGATACCCAGCAATTACAGAAATTTCCAAGTCTTCATTTTTGTAAAGTATTTTGAACAACAGAGCTGAAGAAAGCACTTATGCTTTGAATATACATTTTAAATGAAAGAGGCGACAGAGGCTTCTCTCCTGTAGTTTTCTTTGAAGTAGAACCATGGTGCAGTTTCACACAAAGAATGCTTTATTGAGTTTTATCTAAAGGCACTGCTGTTGTTCCTCGGTGCCTGTGGTCACAATGTTGGATTCTTAATGGACGTGAGATCCGCATGTAATAGAGTAAAATAAGCACCTCAATAAAAACAGCAATTGTAGGCGCTGTTGGGCTTATGTCACCAAGCATGTTCCTGTGACAGAGAAGTGTCCACCTTCCATGGTCACTACAAGATGACTAACATCATCTCAGACTGGTGAATGAGCAGGAGCTGAAGAAAAGAAGAAGGATGATTTCTGCCCTGCCTAAATTACACTAAATTTCTTTTTCATCTTGTCCTTTCGGTACTCTAGTAAGAATGACCCTACAGAAGGAACTAATGTTATCAGTGACACTGCCATGACCATAGACTTCCTCCCTAGGAATATTATGTGACTTTTCACTAAGTGGACACCCATTACACAGTAATAATGAATCTAGTCTTGTCCAAAGGCTCATGTATTCGTTTCTTGCTACATGTTGTTTGTAGGTTCCAAGTGGTACAGCTCAATATATAAGTAAACTAGATGCTTTATTGGTCTGCACTTGAGTTTGAACAAGGGGAAGAAAGAAAGGTTATTGTGAGCATTAAGCTTTTAATGCAAAATACGGAACAGAAAATAGCATATTTACAAAAGCAAATTGCAATCTGAAGAATCCGAAAGCTGTGAGCCATTGCCCAGCAATCAGCAATGACCTGTTACTACAGTTTAAAATTAGAAAGCACACCTGCCTGATATTTTGCTGAACAGAGCTGTTATCATTCTGTGTTCAACTGAGATTCAGAAAAAAGGGAATAAATGCCTTTCTCAATGTTGTTTAAAATTTTGCTGTTATGCAACATATATTATGTTTGATATTTGGCTTTTAGGACTTGTAATTAACTGTCCTGCCCTCTCCAGGTAAATATATTGTGTACATTCTATAAACATGAAATGAAAGATGGAAAAAAAAACTCTTTCATGTAATTAATCTCTGTTCCAAAAGGAAAATTAACCAGTGGTGTTTTAAAATATGAGACCACTTAGAAAAGAGGATCTATATATATATAGATACATATAGCTATTGGAAAGGCTTCATCATTTATTTTTATTAAAGTCTTACTCCAATCCTCTAGTAATTCTTCAGGGTGAAGGGAAGGCAAAATTGCTCACAAGATCTGTGCATATTTTTATATGTACATAACCACTCATAATCTGTATCCATAAGCTATTAAAGATTGTCTCATACTAAGACTGATGGTTGTTAATGAAAGGATAAAAAAAGCTGCATTTTAGAAGATTAAAATGCTGCTAATTTCTGTATGCATTTAAGATTAATAAACTGCTCATTAGGACATGCAAATGAGCATTTTATGAATTCCATCACAAACATTCACAAGTACCTTATACATAAATCACATTCAGTTAATGTATTTTTCTTATGTAATTGGGGAACAGATTGATGAGCCAGTCCAATTAGGTCTAATTTACATGTGTATGGAATTTTGTAATACAGTATTATGAAGCTAATATGCAAGTAAGAAAAAACTAATTATAGCATGTATTGGCTTTAGTAAGATGAAAGAAAATTGCAGCTTATCTCAAAAAATACTGCTACTTACTTGATGTAGAGGTAATATGAAAAGAACATAGAAATTTTAACTTTCTCTCATTAAATAATAGTGTGACCCAATAGCTGTCTCTTAAAATTCTTATAGTATGACAACATAGAGATTTTTAGATTTATGAATTCTGGGAGCTAAATCCATCAGTAGCCAACAATGCCAGAAACAAACCTAGGCTTACACAGAGGATAGCAAAGGTAAAACCAGAATGATGTCTGTCTGTAACTGATGACAGAAGCCTTTGGCAGGCAGATGTGAAGGAAGAAGAGGAAGAGAAGACAAGGGAACAGTGAATTCCTGCAATCAATTCTGGTGCCTTTCAGTTTCGCTAGGAATTCAAGGTCTGAGTTTCTCATAATGTATATATTGTCTTTCAAAATTTTCCAAATGCTTTTCTGCTGAGTAGCACTTGCAGATAAGGTCTACTGGCAAGTGTACTACTGAAGCGTGAGGTTGCTTGGACAAAGTCACTCCATGGGAAGTACAATCCTTATCTTCTGATGCAAGCAATCTCATTCTGTGAAGCATTTCACAGTCATAGACAAATCCTCATTTTATGAGGTAGCTTGTATTCTTGTATTATATTAAGTTAATGGATTGAACTTTAAAGATACTTTGCTGTAACTCCTTCAAATCAGACCTTTCCTTTTCAAAGTGGAAGTATTTCTGACTTTGTATTTGTATTAGGGTATTTGTGTGTGGGTCACGCTGCATGTTTCACCTGATGATAGAAAATAGCATTTGGCACCTGTGGTTAGCACACAACGTGACCCTTACTTTTTAACCTGTGAATAGAGATAATTAAACATTTATTAGCTTTAATTTAATATGCCTTGCAGAGGTTGAACTGCAAGGCATATCGATGGTGGTTAAAAATTATAATATCAGGGAGGACGCATTTTCAGTCACCTTCTGTCACAGAGTTTACAGCATGAGAAAAATTTTTGGGGGTTTTGCCAGCAGTCACGTGTAAACACAAGAGCTGGAAGATTATTTCCAGTTTCTTCCTATTTTCTATTTTCAAATTACCACTTAAGAGTATAACAACAACCTCCTTGCTATTTCTGAGTCAGATTCGTACAGAAATCCTCACTGCATGTAGACAGAGTGGGCTTTATATTTAGCCACTTACCAGCAACATACTTGGGCAATGCAACACAATGTGCTTCTCCCACAAAATGTCATGAATAAGGAACCCAGGGCCTTGTTAAAATCTTCATGACTGCAGGGAACAGGAGTGTATTTCTTGATAGTATCTGACATTTCAGCTTCAAGAATAATACAATAGTCGACACCAATGTTCAAAAGAAATGAAGTACCATACTGCCTAATTCAAAGACCAGACCTTTCTGAAGCGAGAAGTTGAGAAGAGAAAGGGGGAAGGAAAATGTGAATTGAACTGGGTAAATTTTTCAAAACCATCTGTAAATTGGAATAAAAATACATAATAAAAATGCACAAAGTTAAATCAAACTCTTCTGTCTTATTGAAAGCAACTTTTATAAATATTAAAAATATTTAGAATTCTAGTAAAAATTTGTTGCTTTATTTTCAATAAAGTGTAAAAAAATTTGATAGATATTAGACTTATATGGACACATACCTGAGAAAATTTTTTTTATACACCTGGGATGAATTTTCCTTTGCTGTCTAAATATAAAATTTCTGAAAGAATAATAAGGTCATTCTATTATTTCAGACAACCAACCTCTTTAAAGGATGTGACAGGAGCAATTTATCAACAGATTAGCTCTTTTCTGAAAGACTAACCAAAAAGGCCATCTTCTACTTGAAATTAAATTGGTGCTGCTTTTAACCCCTGGTGATACTCATTTCAGTGAGTGTGATGAAGGTACATCCAGTACCTATTTGCCCAGTCTATGGAGAGCTTTTCTTCCATTAAAAGACTTACTATAGAAACTAAACTATGTGTTTCTACAAATGAAGATGGGAAATAAATTTTCTATACACTATAGTTAATTTTTGTTGTTTCTGTTAAAAAAAAAAAAAAAACTTCAAAAATTTTTCTTGTTTTTGACATCTTTATTTTCCTAAGGTTATTACTGGCACTCTCCTAATTTTTTTCTTCCTTTTTTTTTTTTTTTTTTAAATTTGGCTAGTAAATGCTCCTGGCTCTCATGTCATAGGAAACATAGAAGCTAAAGTATAATTTTTCTCAGTGGCAAAATCTTTGTCACCTTTATTAAAGCCAGTATTTTACTCTGAAACTCAGGGTAAAATGAAACTGGTATGTCTGTTCAGCTGATTGGTAAATGTATGCAAACAACTTAAAATATTTCTAATGTGAAAGAATAATAGCATTTGGTTTTCACTTGCAAAGGTATGTATCCATGTGGTAGTTTATCTGACTTTCAAAAGCCTAAGTCTTAGCTGGATGTTGATATTACTTCCATATTTTCAAAGCAAGGTATAACATTACTTGGTTCACAATATTGACACAAAGTGTCAGGATGCAAACAGGAAGGATGCTGATGTCTAGTGCTAATGCCTTTGATATAACTAGTAAATGTCAGTCTCTGCTATTATTTCATGTGTCTTTTCCCTATCCAAACAGATGTGTTCTTTGAAGATACTCTATAAAACATATTTGGCAGGAAATACCCTGGGTCTGTTTATCACATATTTTTATAGGAAGTTCTGAAAGGAAGACATCAGAACTCTTGCACTGGATCTGTTTTAGCACCAGAATGAATATAGCAGTTTTAAAGGAGGTAGTTACAAACATATGGGCTTCTATTAGAGTTCCTGTTTCTGCAGGCTATTTAAGGAAGTCTTGTAGCTATTCAGGTTAGAGTAGGCTCAAATTGAAGCTGAGAAGGGTTGACACTCTTTTAAGAAGCAAACAAACCATTCTAAACAGCAGGAGATAAAAATACAGTCATGTCCTGCCTGTATTGTACTCTAATTTTCCGGCTGGCTGATTACCATTGACTAATTAGGTAATCCAGAGGAAATTTGTATAGAGCTCTTTATATTGCATCAAACTGGGGGGGGGGGGGGGGGGGGATGGGGGAATTCTGTGAGTAAAGTCAGAAGTTCAGTGCTTAGAATATATGGAGAATTAGTCTCATTGATATTTAAGATTTGTAATCTCAGCAGAGCTATAACCCCATCATTTTACCCCTCTGAGAAAATATAGAAGATACAATGGAAAACTACGTTTTCTGTTATTTTGAAGAATTTATGATGTGTAGGGTTATTTGCCAAGGAGTTTATAGTATTTTCTGCAATAAACTGATTAATTTTCTCCTAGAAAGAGCATTAATTGCATTACAGTTCTAAAGTTAGAAGCATGATAGACAAGGAATTGAAAATTGGAAAAAGGTGATCCAGCTGCTACTATAACATTGCACAGATTTGGAGACTAAACTGCTTTTATAACATGAGAAGATCAAAGAAAATAATCTATAATATTTTATCTATTTTTCTGTCAATTACACTTGATACTTCACAAAACTCATGTTAGCATTTAGTATGTTTGTTTAGCAATATAACACATCTGCTACTGCATCTATTTTGTGCATTGCCTTTCTATAACATGGCGGTTCCAGGGTGCTGTGTGTATTTGTTGGCAGACATGGTTACTGTGTTAAGTATACAAGAAAAATTAAACTGTGTCTGGCATGTTCCTGGAAGTTTAAATGTAGAAAAACACTATTCTATTTTTTTTCCATCCCTCTTCTATGATCTGCCAAGGAAAGTTTTAATTGAACTTCATCAGTTTTTCTGCTGCTAATAACTTTTGAAATATATTTTCAGACAGCTAAATTGCATGTTCAGTTTCTGCTTGATTTTTTTTTTTTTTGTTTCATTTAAGATAATGGAGTATTTTTGAAAAATGTTATGATTTCTATTAATTTCTGCTAAGTCTTGTTTGGCCCTCACAATAATGGTCTTTTGAGAAGCATTTAGAACTTATGCCAGATACCAAATGCATGAAGATAATCATTCCACATCAGTAATAAAGAAACAATTATTTTAAAAAAATAATATGTGCAACATCAGCCTCAGTTTTGCTAAGCAGGATAGGAGAGGACCAAAAAATAGATGTGTTGGCCAGCACACTCAACAAATACTTGGTTGCACAATGACTCTCAAGCACCAGAAAGGTTATTTCTCACACAGTTCCAGGTTCCTCCTAGATTTTTTTTCATGTTGATCTTGTTTTCTTCATCAAATCTCATGCTTGCAGATTGGGTTTTTTGTTTTGCTTTCCAAACCTTTTTCCTTTGACCATTTAATTGTCAATTTCTCTGTCTTGCCCATTACTTCCTTTGCTGGCCATGTCACTTCAGGCCCTTTTAGCTTGCCATTTAGTTTATGTTCATTTTGGTTTGATAACTCTTAGTTCCCTCCCTGAATTCCCTGTTAGTACGTCTCTCCCCTGTTTTTCCTCTACATCCTTGTAGACTCTTTTGAATTTAACCATTCCCAATTTCCACTCTCTCAAAATCCACACACACTTTGCACCTTCAGATCTTTCCTCTTCATTGTATCCTAGGAAATAAGGGGCAGCTTCACTGTTGATGCTAACAGATGTACAAGTAGAGAAATACAGTTATCCAGGGATTATGTACAAATACCATTTATTTATCAACTTTATGCCAACATGTAAATTAATATTTTTTCAGTGCACTCTTGGATATACTTTGTTGCACTCCAAATCTTGCTGTCAGTGATAAAGGAAACACAACTGATATTAAAAGCCAAGGCTTTGTTGCCAATATAGTTGAAATCTTAATGGTCTAATCAGAGAATTATTGTAAGTACAGATATAATTATTAAAGACCAGGAAAATAAGGTATTGTCTCATAAAATGACAATAATAATGACAATAATGATGATGATGATGATGATGATGATAATAATAATAATAATAATAAATTAGAATTGTTATACACACACTTACCACTACCTACCCTTTTCTCTGGCATTATGTCCACCCTTTCTCTTCCTTTCTGGGTCTTATCATTGATACCACCACCCTTCCTTATTCAGGGACAGTTGACTGCAAGTCATTGGTGTCCCATGTTATTTGCTGGAAAAAGTTGGATGTTGGTGGAGTTTCTTCTTTTTATGTCCTCTAAGGGTTACTTGGGACTAGTTTTGTGTTTTCCAGCTTCCCCACAGTACTTCTGAATTCTCCCTGTATAATGTTTTATTTAGGTTAGATGCTTGTTCTTTCTTCTCTTTGTCCTACAGCCACTTTTTCCCCACTCCCTAGCATACTTTTCTTTACCTGACCTCTGGTTTGTAGGTCTGCTGTCTCCAGGGACAGCATGTCCCCTTATTCTTACCATTCTACTCTTGTATCCTGAACCTGTGTCCCTGCTTTTCAAGGTTCCTCTTATCATGCCAGACCTGTATTCCTCTGCAGCGTGCGTTATTTATAAATATTTAATTCTGCACAGAATAACTGCATTTTTCCACTACTTGTAAAACACTTGATTTACAACTCAAGAAGAAAAGCAAAAGTTAAGTAAATTAGGCATACCCACATTGTGGGGTTTTTAAAAAGTTATTATGACAAAACAAAGTTAAAACAGAGGTTAAGTCAGGTCAACAGCAGCTCATAAAAAAATCTAACAACCCTCATTCCTGAGGCCTTGAAAATCAGGACAAGGTCTACAGAATTTTAAATCTGGGTCAAAATCTGAGTTGAAACAAAGTAATCTTTTTTTAAGCTTCAGTAAAATTGTTGAGGTTGGGGAAAGAGAGAGAGAGAAAGCAGTTACTGGCTTCCTTAAGATTTTGTTGGATGATATGAGAAGCAATATTCCCACCACAAATTCCTTAGAAACCCCTTTGTTTTAGTGAGTCACTTCACTGAAATTTATTTTATACTGTGGAAGCCGGAGTCTATCAGGAAACATGTCTAAAACACTACAAATTAAGTGTTGCTCTTGGGTGGGTTTTTGAATTTTGGGACAAATATCTCTCTAAGGTAGTCTTCCATATCAGTGCTGTGACAGTGTTCAAATGCTTGCATCTAACATGGAGAAAAGAATAGCAACCAGATCCTAACAAAATTTTCTGTGCTTGCTTTACATGTGAATCAGATTTACTCACTGTACAAGAGTAATTGGGTATTCTGTTTCATTTTGCATTCAGTTCTTTGCTTATATCTCTGTACCATTCTATACAAAGCAAAAATATTAGTCCCAATCTCATCCTGAGACTGCTGGCAGTCAAGTAGCATAATATATACTATTTTTAATCATCACAGTACTTTGGACACCTTCTGCATGGTCCTGCATTGGACACATAGGTCTATTGATAAAAGCAGAACTTCTCCTAGTGTGAGTTGGGTTTGGTTTGTGTTGCTCAAATAATGAAATTAATCCAAGACTGCATTCCTGGGCTGGAGTTTAATGTTATAGCTTTGGAAATAATTATTTTTCAATAAACTAGAGCAACACTTGTTTTCTTGAAGAGACAATCTGATAGACCAACTCTTGTTTTTAAAAAATGTTTTTATCATTTTGGTACATTAGATATGAAAATAATTTTTCTCCATAATAAGCAATAAGTAGGGTGAGGTAATTTTGTTCATTTAATAATAAAGACAAACTTTTTTCTGAAACAAGTCCCAGTGTTCAAAACTAAAAAGCTCTGAACACATTTTCCCTAGTGAGTGACGAGCTGTGTTCTCTGCTCACATTTCATTCTGTGCAATATAGAAAGAATTTTTTTTTCTAGCTGTTTCAAACACTGTTAAGTCAGTATGTAAGATCATGCTTCTGCCAGCCTTCATAAATGATTAAATGTGTATTTTAAAGATCTCCAAATCAGGAGGCTTAAAATACTTTTTGTGTTGAGTTTTTATCTATTTCTTTTTTCATTCATTCTTAATCATGTGTTTCAGTAGAGAATGTTACTGAGACCTACTCTGAACTGTTTCAAACTTCTGGTTGGTCAGATCTGGATCAATGATGTCAATCTACAAAGTAGTAGTTCTTGAAAACTGGGAAGACCCAGGTTCATAGTTGAATAGTGAATTTGGTCTACAATGGCTACTGTTTCCTAATCATACATCTCCTATATTGATCACATTTCTTTTCTAGCTGTTTCTTTTTTAATGACAACACTCCAGGGTTTTGTCATGCCACCTTAGTGTTACAACAATTACCTAGCACCATGGGGTATCCTTTACTAGACATTATAATGCAAATTACATAATGCAAATAATAAATAATGTTATGAACAGCTTGGAAGACTGGAGTTGAACACTTACTAGTCTGCCTTAAGCTTCAGTGAAATGTATTCCACTGTGACCCAAATAAAAAGAGAGCTATTTCAGGTCGGTATTGGTTACTTGTAATAATCTAATATCTTTTTCAGGAGAGCGTGTCATACTTCGCCAGCCTTCTGTTTACTCAGATAAGTTTTGTTTTCTCTGCAGACCTTAGAAAGCATAAGTACTCTCTCTGTATTCTCATTTGTATTAAGGACAACTTAAAAAACTGATTGTTCAGACTGATGCTTCTTTATGCCAGCAAGTCTTTCCTTAGTTATGTTCATTTTGGAGATGCTTTTACAATTTCAGAGGTGTAAAGTTACCTGTATTATCTTTATCAAATGAAAGTGTCAGACTTATTTGAAATTAAAAGCTGAAAAGTGGTTATCTTGCAGCACTGCAGTGGATTGCTAAACATTAATTATAGATGAAGACCTTGAACCACTTGAGTAAATGACATTAAAGACAACTGCTGTGAGAAGCTAGCTCAGGAGTGCCAAATTCTATTTATGATGGTATGCCATAAGGATATAGGAGCGAACCAGTAGTGACAATCAGTTCTGTTTCTCAAAAACAGATTACATGAGAGCCTGGTCTTAAGGACAGCACTTACTTAAAGAGGAAAAAAAAATCCACAATTAAAATAATTACTTTTTGTTCTCTCCGAACGTTAAAACTTGTTAACTGATTGTAGAACAAAAGTGAAATTAGATGTTCAATGTGATTAACATATGCTGACTTTGCCTTACTGAAATGTTTACTTATGAGTCCAGCACTGCTGTCACAGACAAAATGAGTCTATTTGTCTTACTTTAGTCTCTGAAAGACCGTTGCCTGAATTAGGGAGGTACTGTGTGTATTTACATTAGCATATATACATGCTGTCAAAGGAGTTGGTCTTTCAGGATTGAGGAAAACAGGTTAGAAATGGACAGGTTATCATCGTCATGGTGAATGGTCATATCTGATTGTAACATAGCCCAAAAACTCTATAATCCTAGACTGAAAAAATATGTGTTGTAAACCAGCAAGCAATTGCATTACCCTTTTCTAAAGGAATGTAAGCCTGGTTCTGGCTTTCAAGACACAGCTGCAGTTCCTATTGAATTTATGCTACTGACAGCAGGGTTAGGTAACCTATTAGGAAAATAGGTTGTTCATATTGACATGTGATCAGTGATACAAATGAAATCGCACTTTGAGTTATCCATGTCTGAGTTTATGGTTCAAATAATTCAATCAAAGCTCTTATTGACTAGGTTGCTTTGTTGTATGATGGCTTTGATGCATGATTGTACTAAAAAAGGAAGGACCCTTCCTTTCCCTGTACAGCTGGGGCCATTACAGCTATGTAGCAGGATGGGACAAATTCTTGGAGCAGAACACATGCTGCCTCTTAGAATAATCTTACAGGATTCTTCCTACAGTTCTTCAAGAAGTAGTATAGACTAGCAGACATAGACAAAATTAGTCTCAAATTGCAGAGATTTCAACAAAGTTTCAAAAGTGAGAAGACATCACTGTTCTCATCTTTCATCACAAAACTTCCATCAGTCATTGTGCATGCAACTCCTCTTTAGATTATTGTCATATTAGCCTTGCTTTATTTGGATAGTATTGCTTAATATTCTCTTATTGCCTTCATGCTGATTTTTTAGTGCTTTTCAAAAAAACTTTGAACCAAGACTGTGTATGGTGGTCTTATCTGGTAAATAGAAATACATTGTGGAGATATATAGCAAAATGTGTTAGAGAAGCCAGAAAGAGCAGAGTGTAATATGGAAATATTTTATTGTCTGTGTTTTTCAGTACTTATATTTTATACTGCTCTGAAATAAATTTAAAAATAGCACTCATACTGCACCAAAATAGAATGAAGTGTGTCTTAAAACATTTTTATTAACAATTTCTTTGTACAGGTGGCAAATCAAACTTACTATAGTTCTGGCACAGATTTCAAAATGATTAATTCAGTTTATTTCATACCTCTTTTGATGTAGAGATCAGTTGGGAAAATACCACCTTTTAACCATGCTATTTTAAATTTGAAAGTTTAGATAAGGAACTCTTTTTTTACTTCCTGTGTATAAAAGCCTGCACTCAGCACTTGTGACACTGATTTTTGCATGGGACCTACAGGACTTGTTATATGTGTAAATAATAGCATTGTCAGCGACTTAAGATTGATATGCTGGAAGAATAGTTAAATATGGACAAATTTAGGGTAGAATGTAGAGGATGAACATGCCTTTATTATAACTTCTATATATGTTGTGTATATATATATATATATATATTTAGGATAAATAGTAGAAAAAATGGTGCATGGTATAGAAATGATAAATTAATTTCAACAATTCATAGATGTGTTCAGATTCATACATCGGATTGCCCAGAAGTTCTCAAAGAAATATTTAGAAAATCAACATATCTTCTCATATTGAAAGGTACCAAAAGATTCAGGTAACAAATATTGTCCCCAAAACTATCAGTGTTCCTCAAGCTTATGTTCAGCATGTGGGCATCTTAGTGTAGGAGATAGAGGCAGCATTATATTGCATATTATGATGCTGTGTAATATATTCTGTACTAGACTTGGGGAGGAAAATGCACACACAAGCCACTGATTTTTTAATCTGAAAGAGTAAGTGAATTTTTAAGGAAATTAATGTACTTGCAAAAATCAACTACTTCAGAATTGTCTAATCAAGAAAGGCAATAAATTCATGATGATTTACTCATTGTAAATAACATAGCTAGCAAATAAGTTTTGTCAATAGGCTGAAAACATAGAAATTGGTATTATATTGAAGTTTACGTGTTGACCATATGTCTTGTGTACTGACAGGGCAGTATAAGGCAACAAAAAGTGTCCCAAAAGTATCAATTTAAAATTAAAATAGCTAAATATTAATAGCTACATTTCTGGGGTCTTTTTAATCTTGAAAAATGGGGTTTTTACTTAATCGCTCAAAGACAAGAAATTAACCATTTTGTTTTGGATGATTGTCTATATATATCACTTGTCTATAAAATTAAAATGCTTAGATATTTTAAATGCAATATTCTTGAGGGAAAGAAATAAAACCCCACCAAATTCAATGGACAATTAAAGATCTGAAGTAGTGAACTAAGAAGTAGCATAAGGGAAGCCCAGAGAGACTACAGAAACAACACAGCAGGAAGATGCATACACTGTTTAGTGTGTAAGGTATAGGAATCAAATGTTCACTGAAAGCACTTAGTAGACATACTACATCCTGCTTTTTGAAACTGCACACAGTGCTGAAAAGTACAAAGTTTTAATGAAGAAAGAAGTCACGACCAACTATAATATCATATTTAGGCATTCTAGGGATATCTGTCTTCAACGCTTTTTATTAATTCACTGTTTCAGTAATATTTTAGCACCAAAATATGTATACTAAGTACCAGTCTCAAGGCATCTTCCTTGTAAGTTATGCTGACATATTTATGTTTATTCAGATTCCTTTTTTAATTTATTTTTTTTAATGATGATAGTGTTTATTTCAACAGACTAAAACAAAAATATTCAGGGCATTTGCACAAAGAAACAATGTACAACATGATCAGGATTATCTGGTTCTGGTCAAAATATTCATTCAAAAGCATTAATTTAGAACAGCTGAATGAGTGTTCTAAGGCAAGTATTTTCATCATCATCATTAAGTTCTTACCTAGAGCAAATACTGAATAGGAAAACAGTTTAAAAATTTTTGTGTTCTTTTGTTTTTAATTTACTATTAAATGAATCTGTTCAAATAGGAAATTTTAAAAATATACATGTGAGTCTAGCAGTCAGTATATTCTTGGCTTGATCCCTTAAGGCATTGAGAATTTTAACCAGATTTTGAAAACTCCTTCAGTTCAGTTACCCTTGATCACAGGAAAGATTCCACAAGATCTGAAACCCCCCGTCCTGCTTCTTGTATTGATTTACTCTAGCTCAAAGAATAATGTAAAAGCTATTCTCTGTATACAGTCTTTACTCTCATCTGATTTTTATTGATGTAAGTGTAAAGACAGCTGGGGCCCAGCATGCTACAAACACTAGTGGGCTCCTTTCAACTCCAGTTGCACACTCCTGCATATGCAGCACACTTCTTAGGTGACAGCAGACATAGACAGGCTGTATTTGATAAGAAAAATCCTGTCAAGGCCATATTTAAATGCTGAATATTGGTGCAGTACAGGCCCTGAAGATTTAAAGCACTAGATGAGAATGAGAGATAAAATATTTATAGTGGGTAATGTCTAGAGATTCAATTTATGCATTATTTTATTTAGCAGGACTTTGGAAAGCAACTGATAGTCAGATAGGCTCTGGAGGGCAGCTTATATGACTGTCTTAAGTATCCAACACATAACGGAGCAGATTTTGTTCTCTCACTGTTTTCCAGGCTCTTTGACTACAAAAATATCTGGGAAAGTGGAATAAGTCCATCTTAAAATACCCACAAAATCTATAGAAGCAAGATAATTCATTTTCCTGGCATATGTCCTTAGTCATTTCTAAGTAAATGGAGTCATGCCATGCCAATATTTTCATTATTGCAAAGACATGAGTGCTGGAGACAGAGCTAGTGTTGTCAAAGTCAATTTGCACTGACTCTCGCTTAGTCTTTGCCAGTCTTGTTTGTCAAACAGAGAATGTCCTGTATTTTCCATAGACTAAAGTTGAAAAAAAATTTGAGTAGGGCAGACAAGACAGCTGGAGCCTTGGTGCTGGTGACAGAGCACTTGGCAGTGTTGTGTGTTGTTACTTTAATATGACAGGACAGGACAACAACCAATCCTAAGTAACAGTTATTGCAGTCACAATCTCTGAATTTACTCTAAAAATTGATGCCTTCATGTAGGGAAATCACCCCTGCAGTTTGCTATTTCCAAAGGCTCAGTTTGCAAAGGACTTTCAGTACAGCATCCAAAAGTATGAAGCGAGTAGCTAAGCTGAGGCAGCCAGCTTGTTCTAAAAAAGGTGATGGAAAAACAGTTTCTTTGCCTGGGTTCCCCAGATACAGTAAAGATTCCAGTAGGCATCTCACAAAAGATGTTTGTTTCTTATATTTTTTAGTGAATAAGAGAAAACTAAACTGAAATACCTGCTCCTTGGTTGCAGCCAGCAGCTGTGAAATCTGGTTTCATGGCCCTTCCCTTTGAATGTCTATTTGGAGACCAAACTGAAAATGAGATCTCTCTTTATTAACATACTCTGTCCCAGACATTACTGCTTGCTGAGATTTCTCCAAAGTCATCTTGTCATCCTTGATTTGCTGTAAATAGCAGCCATTGAAGCAGGACCTTGTAACTGTCTCTGGAATGTCATTAATTTCGTAAAGATTCCACCATCATTCTTTTGAGTGAAGTGTTAGAGAACATAAATGAAATTAATAGATGTTTCAGCTGGCACAGACATGCAAAACCTGACTAGAAATTTTTCAGTATTTGTATAAGGAGGATATGAATAGCTTGATGGTTTCAAGAACTGGGATGTCATGGAGGGGTTTTAATTCTGGTTTTAAGCAATTTATTGAACTCGGTACATAATGTTACCTCTTGTATGATAAAGGATCAGGATGTTATTTTAATAAATCAATAGTTCTTACTTAACCCTTTTCACTACTCATGACTTTTATATACCTCTATTTTATCTACTCTCACTTATCTAATTTCAAGGCTGAAAAGCCCTAGACTATGTAGGCATTTTCCTCCAGGAAATTGTTCTCTACTTTTAATCATCCTGTCACTGTTCAATGCCTCTGCAGTTTTGTCATCATCTTTTAGGATGTAGGCACAGGGTGAGGTTCAGGACAAAACTGGATATGATGTTACTGATATGAGTCCCCTATTTATATACTGAAAAAAAGAGGCTTTTCTGCCTTATCTGTTTCTTTCGCACTAATTGCTAGTGCTGGGAATTGTGCTGGGGCTTTTTTTCTTTATTTTTTTGTGATCAGTAGAGAGCTGATATTTTCACAGGATTGTCTGTTAGCATTTCAAGGAGGTATGCATTTGTTGGGTGGAGGGTTATTTGGGGGTATGGGATGTTTTGGCAGGGGGAGTCTTATATGCAGTAAAATCTATGTGTCTGTACCTGTGGCTGCTGTCTCAGTTTGAAGCAAAACACAGTAATTTCTTTCTAAATCTTAACTGAATAAAAAAGATAAGCCTCTTTTAGATTTCAGCATGGTTTTTAACCACTTTAGTATTTTCAAATGCTAATCATCTTCTTGAATTTGCCTTAGTAACACCTTTAGCACATACATATGCATATTTTCAGTGCATATGCAGCCAAGTTTTAAATTTTTTATTGAAGTGAAAAATCCTGCATATCAGGAGTGCTTCAGTCTTGATTTCTGTTCTGTGTTCAGTCTGGTCTTGGAGATAATCTTTTAGTTTTATCCCATTTTAGTAGGAGCAGCAATCTCTTCATCAGTGTGAGCACTCCAGTGTCTAGCAACCTATCATGTGTGAAATGAGAATTCTTTTACTTCCCAAAACAGTCTGTCTGCACTTGAATCTTCCTTCAACTTCACCTTTAAAATTGCATCATCTTTAAGGAAAGCCATAGTAATATGCAGCTGCTTTGGGAAGGTGAGGAAGAGACAGCAGACACTTAGTTCCACTGGTTTGCTGCACACAGGTCTGGAAATGAATGCCCAGGACCCATCTGAGCGGAAGCAGCCACTCTTTCCTGTTTCAGCGGCCATCTCTACCAGAAACTTGTTATAGCAAACAAGGGAATCATATTTTTCATCATTTCTGATAACACTTCCTAAAGACCACACCTTTTTGATTCTCAGCAAGAAATCTTTGTTTTGATGTTCTTACAGACTTGGATGTGAAATTAGGTTTATGGCCAAAAATCTGTTATCTTCTTTCGACAATTTGAGGCCTGTTATATTGACAGAAACCACATATCAGCAAGGGAGAGAGACACTTCCAAATCCCATGAAACAAAAGTTACAATATGTCCATATTTGTTATTATATCTCCTAAGAGTTTCCTGATCTTTCTTAGGCTTAAACCTGTGTAGTTATTATAATAAACACATTTATAAACTTGCATTTACTGAGATATATTCCTCTTACAAACCAAAAGGTGATCACCTTGCTTCAGTTAATTTGTTTCTTTCATTTGGATAGTAGCCACAGTCTCCTGAATTTTTTTCATGATCTCATTAAGGATTTAATTGCCTAGATTTTGTTCTCAGAAGAATAAACTACTCCAGATTAGATAGTGATAACCAGGTATGTATTTCCTTTGTAGCTGTTCCTATTCCCTTTGAAATTTTGGGGCTCTGTTTTTTCAGGTTTTTTTTAATCTGGTTTGCTCTGTTTTGGCGGTTCGGTTGTTTTTTTGTTCTTTTTTTTTGGGGGGGGGGGTTGGTTTGGTTTGGTTTGGTTTGGTTTGGTTTGGTTTGGTTTGGTTTGGTTTGGTTTGGTTTGGTTTGGTTTGGTTTGCTGGGGAGTGTACAAGGGGGAGTGGCTTTCTTACATCAAGAGCTTGTTGCTGGTAGTTTTCTATCAGCAACACATGCTTTACTGAAGGTCTGGTGCCATCATCTGTTCACCATTACTGTGTTCTCACCAGGAAGTGCTGAATTCCTAAACTGAGCTGCCACGTCCCTTTGTCTGGGGTTTTTTAATACCAAATTAATGTGAAGAGTAGGCGTGTCTATAGATATGCTGTATGACAATTACTTTGTTAAAGTTTTGTCATGGCTGATTTTTTTCATCTTTAGAATGATCCAACAGATATTTCAAGTTCTTCTTTTACTCCCATGGATTTTCTGTAGTTCATGACAGAGATAAGAAGCACACAGGAACCAGATTGCTTGCTATTGCATTCCAAAAGCAGTCCAAGGAATCAGGTCCTTTAAGGGCATGCCTTTCCTGATTTAGCAAACACCTGGATGGATTGCCTGGCCCTGATGCCTTCTGACAAGAAACATCCTTCATCTTTGCTACTAATGACATTTGGACTCTTCCAGCTGCCAAAGTGTGTTAGGAATTGTTTGCTTCAAGAGCTAGCTGAAATAGTCTAGATGATCATGTTATGGTACCGCGAAATGTTCCCGGGCTGTGCTTGAAGTTAATAGTAGAGGAGAATTTTCACTGTATCTTACCACTGCCTGTTTTTCTTGCTCCTGCTCTAGTTTATAATAGCTAGAACCCTATGGAAAGGTCAGGTGTACAATACTTCACCTGCCTTCTATTTATGTGGCAACAACTTAGGAGTAACTCTGTCCCATGAAGAATGCCAAGAATGAAGCTCTATAGTTTCCCTTTTGGTAAATATCCTCAACTTCTTGGGAATTGTTTTCTTACCAGACACCCAGTGCCACATCTTTGACTATCCATCCTCTTAATGTGAAAACCCTAAACTAGGGATAAAATATTGAAATTAATTTTTTTCATTCACATAAATAGGATTTAGTTTTATGAGGAAATAGAGTATTGAACATAGTGGGGAAGTAAAACAGTCCAAAAGGTTTGAATTAAACCTACAGTGAGCATGATGGCAGTTGAGATTAAACAGTCAGGATTTTAAAAATGTTTGGAATCCTGCCTTACCATCTATATGTTTTCTTTGAACATCTGCAAGCTCTAAAGACTGACTAAAGATATGACTAAGTGCTCTTGCTGGAAGTTATGAAGATAGTGGAGCCAGTTTAATTGCAGCAGTGAATGTACAATCCCACTCCCATTTCCTCTGTGGAAATGAAACAGTCCATCACGTAAGGCTGAGTTCAGTGTGGGCCTTCTCTGATGTGTAGTCAGGGCAGTAAGGGCTTTTAGATAATTGTAGCAGGCAGCCAATTCATCTTGATACACAGGGTATAGGAGAAAAAAATCAGCTTTAAATGTCCATCTGGGTTTTGGAAAGTAGACATTTCATGACATGTCAGACTGCTTTGTGATTAAGTAGGTCATCAGTGTCAAAACACATTGAATTTCAATTCCAGAAATGCTTTTGAAAATATAATGCATCTCTAACAGTGGAGAGTTTGTCAGTTCTTTTTTAGTAGCTGTCTATTTTCCGGTTTTGTTTTTAGACACTTGTTGTTTCCGCGCAGTGGGAACCAGAAGTGGGGAAGTCAGTTGAAACTGGTTTCTCAATAAGCAACAAAATGTATCCTACTGCATATGCCTGTGCCATGGAAATTTTCAAAACTATTACCAATTCATATTTTTAAACTGAGCTCAGAAATTTTATTTTTTTTGGAGAGAGGTTACTTTCTTTTATTTGTACTTTAGTTTTAAATCATTGTCCCCTTTTGTTAAAAGGGGACTGTTTGAGAAATTTTGAATTTGTATACTTGCAAGATCATTTAATTTGCATGTAAATCATCTTCATACCAAATATTTCACTAATTTATCCTCAGAAATAGTTTGGTGATAGTTTTGTGCCAAAAAAACCCAAACCAACCAACAAATAAGCAAAAATCCCTAACCAGTATTACCAGTTCAATAGGACTTTTATACTTCAAAGAAGATTTTATACATGCTGCATAGGCTCATACGTATGAACTCACTATTAATGTGACAATTTTTTTTAACCCACTTTCTTTTCCTTTCCTAAATTCTCCCAGAAGGGGGACTCGTAACAAAATGAAATATTATGGTTCCAAACTCTGGGTTCTCCCATGGAGAAGTAGACAGATTTTTAGTAAGAAAGACTAAAAAACTCATTCTGTGCTGAAAACAGACCTTAAAACTCAAAACCACCGAATTTATTTCAAGGTAGCTGCTGCTAGTTGCTCTTGCTGTGCATACAGTTGCTACATGGCAGTGTAGCAGTCCATTGGCAGAAGTCAACTGTTGATGATAGTAAAACTGCCATTAGTCACTGAATAAGACAGGGAAAAAAAACCCCTAATGATAGAGTTGCTTTCCTTCACAAATAAATGAATCTCTACAGAAAAGGGTATTTTTACAAAGCTGCTTACAACAATACTAGGAAGTATTAATAATTAAATTAAATTATTAAATATCCATTACAGAAAAACAACATAAACATTTCATAGCTATATTTGTGATATAGCATTTGCAGGTGCAATTTCAGTAACTAATGAATGCAATTATAACGTGGACATTCAAGCAATTTAAATGAGAAGATAATTGGATAATTGCATGTTCTAATAAATTAATATTAACAGGAAGGAATTGTAGAGAAAAAATGTGTAACTTGAAAGCTTTTGGTGTTACTTCAAGTGGTAGTTCTTTACTGGCAAAACATTATCATCAGTGAGGCTTTTGATCATGTCAGTCTGTTTTGACATAACTTCAAGTGACTTCCTTGTATATAGGCAGAGGGAGAGGTACTAAATACAAGATTTGTAAGGACAGCTTGATTTCCAATACAAATTCTATTCATGTTTCTTAAAATTGGGATGTTTAAACCTTTGAGGTGTTTAGAGTGATGTCTCTGCTAACTGTTATTTAAAGATTGGGGTGTTTTTATTTGGTTAGTTGGTTGGGGTTTTTTGCAGAGGAGGAGAGGCATATGCTTATTTTGGGATATTGTATTCTGTTTTTAAAGGAAATAACTCTGAATTTTTCTGAGAGAGTATTTATTCAGCTCTCCTGCTTTCTGTTTAGAAGTTATCCTAATTGACAACTATAAAAAGTAAGAACTGAACATACATTTTTCTTGTTTAGTTTTTTTTTTCCTTCCAACTAAGCAACAGTTTTAATAATACAGTGATGTTTTGGAGTTCTTTTTTCAAATTTGGTAAAGGGAAAAGTAGTAAAAAGTACAACAAAGAGAGATAACATCAATTCTGTTCAGGCTGACAACATTAACAGAGAACAAAGTTCACTTAAAATAATTTTTGGTCCTAGTATGAGAAAGACGTATGCAACTGTGAGAAAAAAACTATGCAACAGGTCAAGTTTTCATTCATTTCCATTTACCAGTGGGGGTAGCATGCTTTCTTTGGTTTCTAACAGTCAGTGTGTCTGAGTTGATAGAATTGGGAAGAATTGGGAAGGCTCTCATAGCCTAATCCTTCTTGATGATAGGAAATAAAGATCTTGAAACTGTCAAACACATGAAACAAACTACTAAAAAATTAAATCCCTTTAAGTCTCATATTTTCTGGTAAAGTAGATAAAATTTCTATTTAATAATATTAACAAGTATTTTATTTGCCAAGAAAAATGAGATTTAATTAATCCTTTGTATTCTATTGGGTATAAGGTGATATGAGATTCCCCAGATAATTTCCATCTCCTTTGGAAATCTTGGATCTTCAAGCCTTGCACAGAAGAAAAGGCAGGAGACAGGCAGGTTGTTAAGGCTGCTGGAAACACGGCATGTGCTGTTTTCTGTAAACTCTTGTCTACAATTGGAAACATGAAGATTCATTGATATTATGGTATAATCACAATAGGCAGACTTTACATACACTGTTGTAAAATTTGTTGAGCTTCAATTGGCATCTGAATTAAAAGTTTACAAGTTGGCAACACAGTGGAACTAATATCAAAAGTCATCTTGTCTACATTGTTCCTGCCACAATAACAATGTTCACTTGTTAGGCTTTTT
The DNA here is from genome assembly GCF_036417665.1 of Passer domesticus. Classification (NCBI taxonomy): domain Eukaryota; kingdom Metazoa; phylum Chordata; class Aves; order Passeriformes; family Passeridae; genus Passer; species Passer domesticus. The sequence goes on along the minus strand of NC_087474.1, from coordinate 49,241,477 downwards.
AACATATTCTCCATCTTTAAACAAAATTAAATCTTTCTCTTTGAGGTTAATCTGCCCCCATATATTTTGCATCTGCGTTGCGTTTCAGCGCTCATGTGTTAAAGCTGTACATTGAAGGTGGAACAGAAATGCCTTCATTAATACTTATGTTCAATAAATGGAAATATATTGCTCAGGTTTTTAAATGCTCTGTTCTGGATTTCATGCTTCTTCTTCTGAAGTTGGACACATTAATAACAATTATGAGACCTAACCAAAATTGACCCTGATTTTAGTGAAGAGTTGGACAAGTAGTCATTCTGAGGTTCCTCTATTCCATCCTTTGTTATTCTGTGATTCAGATCTCTTAAAATCCCAAACAATGGAACCCAAAAATAAATTTACTGCTGTGCAGCCAGTTACTGACCCTTGCTTAGTGAGGATTTTAATGATCAAGCTCTTGATACCATGACAGATTAAATCAGAATTTCAAAAACATAATAAGAAAAAGATGGCTAGAAATAAAGGAATTAATATCCATTAAAAATGGATTTGAAAAAGAAATTTGAAGGGCACATCTTAGGAAAAAATAGATGTTTTGAATAATTTATAATCTCTCAAATATTAAACAGAAGCAGTCTTGAGCAGTGTTGTCTTTGTGGTTTGGATGAGATTTTACAAGTGCCAGCAGATTTTTAGGTTCTTTTAACTTTTATATAAAACAATTTTTGATCAAGAGGGTGTACTCAGACACTTCCACACTGCTCTATCAATGGTAAATATCAAGATACCTGGGACTGTCCGTAGAACACAGTGTGTGATTCACTTTGTTTCCAAGAAATATCTGCTACAAAAAGCTTTTTATTTTGAAGTCGGTAGTAGCAAACAAGTTGGAGGTTTCATTTGAACTGCCATTGAATTTTCCACTCATTATTGAGTTCACATTCTTGCCTATCTGAGCAAAGACTATCAATCAAAATTCCAGGATAGTTAAAGAAGACAGAGAAGTCAACAGCTATAAGAAAAGACTGCTTTTCCTGCTAAAGTATTATGACACAGTTTACGGATCAAGCAAACTACCCGATCAGTAGATTATCTAATTTTTCTAAGTGACAGAGAATTGAGTGCTTGCTGCACAAACCTGGGATCACTGACAGAGCACAAAAGCAGAGATCTTCACAGGAAGCAATAAAATCACTGCTACAGGATGTATCTCAGATATGTCCCAAAAGATTAGTGATAGGAATTGAGGGGACAGTAAATCCCCCCTTTCAGTGTTTATGAACAGGTTTTAGGTTGAGCCCCTACCTGAGTCTCTGAGAGGAGAGGAAATAGCAGGCATGGTGTGGGATTCAGGGTTTAAGAAGGTGGTAGGGATTTCAGGAGCTGATAGCAAGCGATGACCCAGCCTAAGCATTTTAAGTACACATAGAATTTAATGCCTTATAAAGCAAAGACCAAACAGAGCATGAAAAGTAATTCAGAGCTACAAGTTCTGAAACCTTATTTTTCAATCCCTCCCAATGGGTTTATTTACTCTGTTATGTTTTTTGGAGGTGTTTTCTTTTGGTTTCGGGGGGAAGGAGAGAGTGTTTGGTTTAGTTTTTTAACCAAAAACAAGCCCTAACTCAATGAGATTTATCCTTCAGGTAGGAGATCTCCTGAAGGGCAAGTAAAATCTTAATGCTGCAGTCCTGGGTAACTTTCTGTCTTCTCTTTAGCATCAGTAATTATTTTCCCAATCAGTGTGGTAATACTGCTGACTTTAACTGTTTGCTCATAGATTAATAAGGGATAATTATTATTGAGCTTAATTCTTTATATTTTCTAATTTCTGTGCTGCAGTATTATAAGAAGTATAACTAGAGCTTTCAAAAGTGGCCTTAAACAGTCATTCTAAGATGCCGTGTGCATGCAGGTGAAATACTTAATACATCACTAACAAGAAGTGGTAAGGGCTTACCTGAAGGAGGAAATTTTAAAAGTGTTTCTACTGCTATCACTTTTGTATTTCTTTAATTTGGTGGAAAAATGTGGTTTGATCTTTGATATAGTACATGGGCTATGGAACATGCCCTATGTTTAATAAGAATTGCAAATAGAAAAGCCTCCTCTAAAATGGAATATTATGGAGTGGTTAAGAGTAAAGCTCCATTTCCATAAGTCTTTGCTTAATTTCAAGACCCAGAAGTAAGCACTTTGAAACAAATATAGGCTTACACACATGATGTAGACATTGTGTACCAAGTTCTGATACCTTGATGAAAACAGGAGCAGAACAATGTAGACAAGTAAGGATTACAGTGCTGGTCTATTTGACCTAGCTTTTAGTTAGCCAGATATTCTGCACTGTCATAGTCACTTAAAATAGACCAGTAAATGGAAAATAGCTATAATAGTAAAAAAAAATAAGCAGTAATTACTTTTTTTTTTTCACATGGGCTTTCATTAAAGAAATTAAAGAGATTAAGGCTTCTCTCTTTACTGTGGCATAAATCAGAGGTGCTTTTTATAGAAGTCGTACTGATTTCAATATTGTGATGGACTGACCCTGGCTGCATGCCAGGCACACACTAAAGCCACTCTGTCACTCCCTTCCTGAGCAGAACAGAGGACAGAAAATATAATGAAGGGGTCATAGGTCAAGATTAAAGGCAGGGAGAGAACATTCACCAATTACCATCATGGGTAAAACAGACTTGACTTAGAGAAATTTAACTGAAATTATTAACAATCAAATCAGAGTAGGCTAATGAGCAGTAAATCCAAATTTTAAAACCACCTTCATCCCATCCATTTCTCCTTCCTTAACTTTATTCTTTATTTTCTACGTCTTCATCCCCAGGAGTACAACATGTGGACAGGGAATAGGGGCTGTGGTCAGGTAATCACACACCTTTGCTGATCCTTCCTCAGGGAGAGGACAACTTACACTTTTCCCATGCTCCATTGTGGGGTGCCTTTCATGGGAGACAATCCTCCACAAACTTCTCCAATATGAGCCCTTTCCAGTTTTTCATTAGCTGCTCCATGGGTCCCTTCCATGGGGGTCACAAGTCCTTCCAGGAAACCTGTTTCAGCATGGGCTTCACTCTCCACAATCCACAGGTCCTGCCAGGAGCCTTCTCCAGTGTAGGCTTTGTTGCTGACAATAATTAATAAATCAACAATTGATTTATAATGGTTTAGCAGAACACTACCTTCAGGAGAGTGGTTTTGAGCAATCATTTGAATTTCAGAATAATTATTTTATGTGTATATAAAAATACCCTTAGAATGTCTGTAGGATGACTATTCTTTTTCCTTCTTCATAATGTAATAAAAAATAGATATCTAAAATGCACATAAATTCATGTAAAGACTATAGAGTGACTGTGAGTATTTTACTTTAAACTTGAGTTGTAATTCTCAAAGTCATCTTTTGTTGGACTGCAAGATTCTTCCCCAAAGTACACTTCTCATGCATTTTGCTTAGTTTGTAGTCAGTTAATTTTTATCTGCAGTAGATATAATCTTCTTGATCAAAAACAATCTTCCATTTGATTAAATGTTATTTTCCGTCTACTTATGTTTCTCTTTCAGTTACATACAGTGTTCTCTACTTCCTTGGTTTTGGGAAACAGTTTTTTCTAGTATTTTTTCTGAGTATTTAGGCTGCAGCCACTGAAGGCCTTTGAAATGTATTTATTTTATTTTAAATATTTTTTTGCCTTGACCAAGTGGCATAATTTTATCTTCAGCTTGTACATTATTGCAGTGACTAATATTTTAAGAAGGGTCACCTTCTTCTTTGCTTTACTCTCTAGAGTGCTATGTAATGGCAAAGATTTTGTATGGCTGAGTATATCGTCTGTTCTAACTTCTGTATTTGTGTCTGAAGAGCCTCCTTTTGCACTATGCTTTCATGTTCAAATGGCATCTTAATTCTTTCTATTTGCTATGTGTCAGTGAGTTATAAATCAGCCTTCAGATCACAGATTTTTGTAAATTGTAAATCTTCTAGTAAAGATCAATCAGAAATTAATTTAGTATTCTGAAACTGTCTGCAGTGGTATGCTAGGAAAATAGCATTGCTTTATATTAAAGAATGAGCTAAAAACTTACTCATTTGTAGCTAACAAAAAAAAATTAAATTATTCTTTACTTTTATTTGTTATTTGCACTATATCCAGGATCATAGCTGCCTGACCTTTCCCATGGCTTGTGTACCTTTCCACCTGAGACACCTCAGTGAGCTCTGACATTTGCCGAGCTGCAGACAGCCTTAGGAAGTTTGTTGTCTGTCTTCTGGGTGAAGCCACTAAGGCATCTCTCTCTTGTGCAAGGTTGTGCCCAGCCAGCTCCACAACAGACAAATGTCAGGAGGCCTGAGAATAGCAAAGATTCTGTTGGAGAGACCATGCCACGATGCAAAAATCGGGTCACAGTGAGTTTTAGTTCTGGAGCATAGACAACCTACAGCTTTAGTTGGTAAATTAAAATAAAGGATGGTGATGAAACATTTGGGCACATTTCAATTGCCATGTTTAAAGGAATGTGTCTAAGAAAATGCTAGGAATTTTGGATACCGAAGCTGAAGAATTTTAAACTGCTTTCTTACCTAGGGTTAGGCTCCTGGCCAATTTCAAAGAAAATTATTTAAGTCCCCTCATTTCCAAAACTATTTTCCAGCTGCTTGTCAAATTAAAAGCAGGAGGAATTTTAGGTGTTTTTGAGATCTCAAAATTAAGTTGTTTGTACTAGGGTTTTCTGCAGACTAACTTCATTATTCTTTCTGAAATTGCTGTAGCAATGCTTTGAGACACTTTATGTATAAAGTTATCCTAACAAGCTTCCTATGTGACCTTATCTCATCTGGTGTAAACTGAATTTTCAGCAGAATGTTGTGATAATGCAGTTATCAAACTGCATGAAAACCATGCCATGAGAACACCTGACATACCCTTAAAAAGACTGTAAGTATCCCAAGTGACACATTCAAAACCAGATCCTTTCAAAGAAACAAACATTAAATTTTGTTCTGGTATATGCTGTAAATTATAGCAAGTTCTGTTTTCAACACCTTATTGAGTTTGTTGAATTCCTTTTATAGAGTATGAGAGTATTGTGCAAAAAGTGTAAATGTTAAAATTACAAATTTACATCATACGTATTATTAATTTTTGTTTTTCTAAAGTAGTGACAGTGTGCTAACTAAACCACTAGTTTGACTGATTTGTAGATAAGAAATTTTTCAAGAAATTCAAGATAAGGTGATTGTATTCACTTTACTACTTCTAAAACTCTGGAGCGACTTTGAGATAATTACCCTACTATTATATATATATATATATATATATATATATATATATATATATATATATACACAACTTCTTGAGGTCCTGCTACATAGTGTTAAGAGTAATTAAAAAGTAGAGGTTATGGATGTAATGAAACAATCACTTTTATTTTGCTTTCATTATCATTTTTTTCATAACAATTTTTCCATCTCCTGTCCCCTGTCATCAGAGGTGTAATCATAACAACACCATTCCTCCAGAGTTATATTTATACCCTTATCAAAGTCCCCATTTTTTAGTTCTACCAATATGGAAAGATTGTAAGGAGTCTATTAATAGCATTTTATACGAAGTTATGCCCTTTTATTACATTTTCCTTAGAAGAAGTAACTCAATAGCTCTTGTCCTTAGGTCAGGCGTTTTCTTTCTATAATAAAACTCACCAGTGTTCACATCATCAAGAACATTTTCAGAGGGGGAAAGGTTCTGACCTATGACTTTACCTGTATTTTAATTATAGTGTTGCAATAATAACTGAAAAATTATAGAAGTCCCTGACTATCTCCTCTGAGCATTCTTCTATTTTAAGGGTTTACTACTCTGTCACAAGTTCTTAATTCCTTTTGAGTGTAATTCTGATTTTGTATGCATTCAAACCTATGACTCCATGGGTCAGTAAACTAGCACATCCCACGTCTTGATTCTTACAGGGTTTCTTTCTTTCCTTGTTGATTTCTAAACACATTATTTAACAGTATTTATTTATTTAGTGGCATATTCCTATTGAGCTAACTGAGTAGGTTGAAAACTGAATTCATTCTACTGAAAGTTGCCATAAAAAAATTTTTATCCAAGGTAAAAGACAACATTCCTGCTCTTTTCCTTGGTATTTAATATTGATTATTAGTATATTATTAGTATTATTAGTATATTTTATCCATTAGAAAAAATATACTTATTTGAAATAAAAAATAATTGGACTTTCAATTGCTTAGGTAAAATTTTTCAAGGGTGATTTCTACTTGGTTCTAATTAGAATGATTTTTAGGTTTTATTCTATATGTGTTTATATTTCCTATTATTATTTTTATTGTTCTCATTGTACAAGCCAAAATTTATGCCGCTGTAGAGCAGATTTGTATCTAAATTAGCTGTCTTGAATACTGATAAAAGTTTAATTACGGCAAAACAAGGTTCCTGACAGGATATGGGGATCAGCATTTGCAGAGCCTAAACAGATCTTGTAGCTTTCACTGAACTTTCCGCTGGTTGCAGCAGGTTTCATTACCCTTTTACCTCTGTGAAAATAAAGGCTGTGTCTTTAAACAGCTGCAAATTACCCTTGCTGGAATGCAATGGAGGTCTGATAGACCTTTACTATGTTATGAGCAAAGCTTTGGTTTAAACCTTAAGTATATACTTTAAATATATATTTCCAACTTATGATGACCATTTCTTCAGAGTAATGACTTCTATAGGGATAATGTAGAAAGGATAACCAAAGATTATTACCAGGTTGGTCAGTGCCAGCACTGTTGGCCAATTTGACAGCTAATGAACCAATATGATGTTGAAAGTCCATAATGTTCCAGTGAGCCAGTCATTAAATGCTGCAATGAAATTTTTTTTTAAGGGATTATTACTGTTCTAAACCACGTTTAGTGATTTGTAGTAGAACATTTTCATCTTGATATTTGCATTACAGTATAAAATCATAGAATCATTTAGCTTGGAAAAGGCCTTAAAGATCATTGAGTCAAAACATTAACTTAGCATTGCCAGGTTTCACACGTCTCTAGGCACCACGTCTCTGGGATTTTTTGATACATCAATGAATGGTGACTCAACCACTTCCCTGAGCAGCCTGTTCCAATGCTCAGCAACCCTTTCAGTGAAGAAATTCCCTTAACATCCAATCTAAACGACCCCTGACACAACTTCAGATCATTTTCTCTGCTCCATCACTTGTTACTTGGGAGAAGAGACCAACTCCCACATGGCTACAACCTCCTTCCAGCTAATTGTAGAGAGTGATAAGGTGCCCCCGAACTCATTTTATCCAGGCTTAACACCCCTAGACGCCTCAGCCTCTCCTCATCAGACTTGTGCTCCAGACCCTTCACCAATTCATTGTCCATTGCTGCTCCAGCCTGTCCTGATCCCTCTGGAGAGCCTTCCTGCTCTCCTGCACATCAACACTCTTTGGAGTCACACCCAGCTTGAAGTCACCTGCAACTCAGAGTCACCTGTAAACTTCCTGAGAGTACTCCCCCTCTCCATATCATGAGTAAGAGCAAAGAGAAACAGTCCCAGTGCTGACCCGTGGGACACACCACTTGTGACCGGCTGCCACCTGCCTTTGGCTCCATTCACCGCCACTCTCTGGGCTCAGCCATCCCGCCAGGATTTTACCCAGCAAGGAGTGCAGCCCTCCAATGAGCAGACAGTTTATACAGAATGCTGAGGGAAAGGATGTTAAGGGCTTTACTAAATTCCAGTTGAATAACACCCACAGCTTTTCCCTCATCCACTGAGCAGGTCACCCTGTCATACAAGGACTGTCAATTAGTTCAACTAATAAATTATGAGACAATACATTTGGAAATTCTGTAATTCCTGTGTGTTTATCAAGCAAATTTCTACCAGTTACAAAGCCAGGCATATTGGGGTACACTAGGTTAGTAATTGTTATCAACTGAACCAACAGAATACTTACCATACTTTTTCTGCTGATATGTTTATTTGTATTCCTTTATATTAGTGGCCATAGAGTGTTACAATCCATTTTTATACCACTTAAAGTCAATTTAAAATGAGTGGTGAATTGTAATTGAGAATATGAAAAAGGGAGTCTAACAATAGAAGTTTGATAATCCTGTGGACTCAAACGCTAGTTTCACCTTCATGCTGACCTCATGTAACACTTTATTACATTCCTGAAGGATTAGGCTGAAAGCACAAAAAGCTTAAAATCAATCCAAGGCTAAAAGAAATTCAGACTAACTCTTTATCTCCCTAGAAAGCTCATTCATTCACAGCCTCCAATCCTGTTTTCATTCATTTTATCAGGAAAAGAACTTCAGGGAAGTAATTCCTTGTAGCTGAAACACTGATCTGTAGATGAATTAATCCTCTCTTCCTCCACTAGACTCATATACTTACTAATACTTAAAGCTGAGTTGTATTTGTTATCCTTCAGTCAAATGGAAAGTTTTTTCTTTATGTTTCAGAAGACTGTGGATTATTGTAATTTTTTTAAAAAAAAATCTCTTGACCTTATCTTCAGTACAAAAAAATGTCATAGTAAAACATGTCTGTAACATTAAGCCAGCTAATTTAACCCTGACCAGAATTTTGTAATCATTATAGATGAGGATGGACTGCATCAGTGATAGTTAATCTGAACTTGGACCAGAGCTTTGTCATAATTTAGTTCATCCAGTGTAAAATGGGATTCTTTGTCTAACTCAGGCTCGTGATCATGGTCAGCCTTATGAGAGCTTACTTGGTACGTCAACATAATAAAATTCTGCAGAACGTCATAAAATCATTCTCAAGTTCATAGTAAAGATAATTTTTTATTTCCATTTATTTTTCTATAGGTTTTTCAAAATTCTCCTGTCTTATACACATTCTACATGTTTGTTTGACCATCATTTGTTGCAGCAATAAGGCAGTCTACCATAATACTTTAATGCACATTCTTACAATTGGAGTAACTGAAACAGAAAAATCTTCTGGAGCCTAGATTGTCGAAAGCATTTAGTGGCCTCATTCTCATTGGTTCAATAGCAGATGACAATAAAGGAGTGATATATCTAATTATCTATAAAAATTTGAGCCAAATAATTCAAACAAAAGCATGCAGGAAGTGTAACCACAGGTTAAGTCTATGCCCTCAGTCTTGAGGACCAGGCATTCTTTTGCCACCAGACTCATTCATCTATTAATACTTAAACATGAGTTACAGTTGTTATCCTTCAACTAAAGAGAACATTTTTATCTTAGTGTTTTAGAAAATTGAAGATTTTTGGGTTTGTTTTTGAGGTGTTTTCTGGCAAAACATCTTGTATTTTGGTTTAAAATTAATTTCAGGTTGTGATCCCTAGAAAAAATGTCTTTGTTCCTGTTGTATTTGCTATTAAAGCATGGTTCAAGGTAGAGGTTTTATTCTTAAATCCTGAAGTTTACAGAGCCGCATTCTTAGTCACCGTCAGATTGACATTAAAGATGGTGAGTTTTGAATATTTCAAAAGTCTTCATTGAGCTTGGAACTACAAAACACCTTGAGTTATAAAATATAAGCCTGGGTGATCACAGTTGTAATGGCTGATGTAAATAGATCCATCATTCCATTATGATGAAGTACCCATTTTAATTACTGAGGAAACTCAATGTTATTAACAGAGTTCTTGAAAGATTACTGCATAAAGGCTTCACAATTTGTTTTTTCCTTTCAAGATTAAGACTCCATAATTTGTCAACTTTATATCTTGTCATTCCTAATTTTAATTAAAAGACAAGGTTAACTGCCTTTTATGTGATTGTCTTGAGGCACACAACCCCAAACTTAATTCCAAAATATTCCTCATTTAACCACCAAACCTTAAAATAGAGATGTGTCCCATCTCTTAAAAAAATTCCTAAAGATATGAATCGTATTAATTATAGAAGCATGAATCAAAGAAATATTAAGAAGGCTAGCATTTGGGTTTTAAGAAACACAAGAAGCAGAGAAATAGGAAGATTTTAAACTGGACATTTAATCTGGAGACGTGTCTACAAGGAAGTAGATACCTATTAATCAAGCAATAATAAAAATTCAAACTGTTGTGAAAGTGGTTTAGGTCAATAAATGCAGAATCCAAAAGAAATATAACTAAAACCATATAGAAGGGTAAGAGCTAGGAGGACATACGTAATATGAAAATGTGTTGTGTGGGTGCAGTCGAGAGAGAAAGGGGGAGAGAGAGCTTTTCTTTCATTTGGCAAAAGAGTCAAGAATAACCTAGTACTTCAATCTCTGCCACTTTGTAATATTCTTTATTTTGAAGTTAGTACCACAGGACAGTATTAATCACTCCCCAACTGGAAGACTGTTGATGATAATGTTTTGGACAGTTGATTCTCTTTGGGTTTGTACTATTTTAAGCATAGCTACTCAAAAGCATGCCTTATCTAAGCTAAGATTATGTGACTTTGTTGGAAAACTTATCCAGCTGATGAGATAAATATTGAGATTTAGGGGTCCTAGCAGATTTTTTCCAAGTCTCTCACACTAGTGAATGGAATGCAAGTTCTTTTCATGTCTTGCAGCCTTTTAGCTTCATAAGGACGGACCTTAAATACTGTTTATTTAATTACTAAATAGGTAGGTTAAATATAGCATGGTACGGAGAGGAGAGGTATTCTTTCCTCATTAAGATGAAATAATATTTTGTAAACATGGTGAAGACAAGTTAATTTTATATACCTAGTCTTTGTAACTGAAACTGAGATCCAGTTCAAATATTTGTACTCACATTCACCTAAAGACTGTATATAACCTTTTGTCTGTGGCTAGCAAAGTTGCTACATGGGTTATGCTCTCATATGGTTTTTCACATTTCTGAAACCTGAATTCTGATGTGGTCTCAGCTGGGGTCTTACTCCCAGTAAAGTACAGTTTACTTAGGAACCACAGTAAACAATGTCTTTAAGCTTCGAAACACTGTCAGAAAACAGTATTTTCTGCACTACAAATTGGATTAATAAGTAGCCATTATAACTTCCAAATCATGGATCTCCAAACTTGCATGTAAGAGGCTGTGCATTCCCTGTATATCTGCCAATTAGACAGAAAAATATTTAAAGGTAATATGTGAAGGCAGTTTAATTTTATGTTGTACAATCAGAAGGCTTGTAGTTTACAGATAGGAGCTTAGTAACAGTTACCTGTGAGTACATATTGTCCATGAATTATCAATGGATATAAAATACAGAAACCAGACACATTCCTTAGACACACAGCATTTGAAATATCACTGTATGTAATTACTGAGAGAAGGCTTTGTATCATCCAAGTCAGAGACTAAAATTTGTGGTTTACCTAAATCTAGCATCATATATGGCCAGACTCATCATTTTAAAGACGAAGGCCAGCTTCTCTTTCTGTCATTTCTCTGTTGCTAGATTTACATACACATGTGGAAGTAGCTTAAGGTTGCTACAGCTACTGCTCCTGAGATCTAGGCCACTAGGAAAAACAACAGATGTCACCTCTCCACTAGAGGATCATTTACTGAGTAGTGAGTCAGGAAAAATGTGGACAATAAAAATTCAAACTCACAAGAACTCTGAGTGCATTCAAGGACAGTATTTGTTTGGTGGAATGCAGATATATAGCTATCAAAATATATACAATTTTGCCCTGAAAGTTATCACATACTAAAGAATTGTCTCTACTAAGTGTGCATCTTTAAGTGCATTTGTGACAAGTGCTACCCTTGCAGCAAGCCTATAACATCCTAGTAAGCATAATGCTCTTTTCAGTAGCTTTGTACAGATTAGAAACAACATAGTTAACATAGTTAACATCTTTAAAGTAGACTATTTTAGCCCAGGTGGATGTTAAGGAAAGGAAACTGAATTATTTTGATGTAAAAGAACATTTGCACGCATATGACATCATCATTATATTTTTCTAGAAACAGTTGCAGAAATTATTATTTTAATGGGCTTATTTGTGCACTTGCCATGCAAGGCCTCAGTATATTGTAACACTATATGCATAAAGATTTCTCAGTCAATGAAACAGCATTTTTCATATTCTTTGGGGAAAAAAAGTAGACTTCAGGAAATATCTCCAACAGTGTTGAAGTATCTGTGTTTTCAAGACCACCTGCTGTATGCTGTTAAAATGAGTAAGAATAGAACTCAGTGCCCAGCAGAGCCTTTTTGAATTCTAATAGCTTCAGTAAATGCTTCCTGTAGAATGGAGAAAGTCTGTCTCAACTGCTACTGGCTCTACATGCCTTTGTGACAGGTGGGAATGTTCTGTCTCTTGTTGAACACCAATGGTAGGTGAACTGGAAAGGGAGAATGAACCCTATTTTGTATGCTATTTTCATTCTCTTTACTGAACAAGCAATTTCATTTTATTTGTGTTTCCATTTTGCAAAAAGATTTCCAGATAGGTTGATACTTTGGCATGTGTAATAACACATCACTTCAGGTGAGACTATTCAAAGGTTTTCTATTGTTTTGAAGACAGAATACAGGACAAGCTCACCAATATGTTTCAGCAGCTTTGTGCCTGTTGGCACAAAGCAGCCATGAACCTGACTTAACAGACTAGTTAAATTGGTTTTATGGCCTCTTTGTGCTGTGGGAATATTGTAAAACAGCTGGAGTGTATTGCTGATGTATCTGGTCCTAAATTGCTTGCATGGTATGAAATGCTGTTGTACAGCTGTCTCATAGAGGCCCGCTCAAAACTGCATTCATCTAGTGACACTGCACTAGCAAACTGGGGTTTTAAAAGAAGGTGCCTGGTACATAACACATTAGGTAGCTTTCATCTTAGTAGACCTGATGTACTTCAAAAGCATCATTAATCTCCTTTCAGTTAAAAGAATAACTGACTGTGACATCAGAAGCACTTATACAAATATGGTACAAGTCAGACCTGCACTTTCAAGGGAAAGTGCCAGCCATTGCTCTTCCTGCATTCTGGTTCAGATCATGAAACCACATTGCAACATGCATTTAATCCCTTTTGAGTGAAGCAAAGCACAACTCTGCACTTTGGTAGTAGCCCAATGGATCCCAACAATTAATAAGCATTAATTCTACAAGAATAGATTAAAGTTTATCCAAAATACCTGCAGTGATGGAGTGTAAGTGCTTGCCAATAACTCTTTCACTCCAGGTCTGCACTTGTGCTCTGCTAATGCGCACAGGCAGAGGTAAGGTATTGGTCCATGCTACTGTCCACCCAGGAGAAGTTCTAGGTTTCCTGAAATTACTTTAGTTCTTGCCATAATTTCTGGATGCTTGAGGTGGGATTCTAGCCCTTTGTGGAACCCAAGTTGAATTCCTTCCTTTATACCATATCAAAACCAAAGTTTTTAATAGATTTCCCTCAAGTTTTCTCTGTTGCAACTTATCTTTTTTAACAACTTTATTGTAATTACATATTCTGTCTCCAGCTGCTCACTACAAGAATTGCTTATATGTTCTGTGGATCTAGAATTCTGAGTCTGCACACACACACTCCTTCTTTCCCCTCCCCACAAAGAATTGTGAGTTAAGACTTCACATGGTGGGTAATTTCTCTGAGGCAGTAGATAATTCCACCCTTAACACAGCAACGCCAACATAAAGCTGGTGCAGGGACACTGTTTGCATAGAGCCCTTGAGCAACTTCACCCTTAGTGACTGTCAAGACAAACCTTCCCTTGTGTCATATTTCCCAGATGGTTACAACTGAGTGTCATACGCTCCAGACACACCTTTGTGAGAGATTCAGGGTGATGAGCATTAGCTATTAATATCCTGCTCACTAAAGCAATGCTTCCACTTAGCTTTGTATTTTATCTGGTATTTTGGGGGAGGTTAAGCCAGAGATGAGCTCTCCTGCTGTAGGGAAAAGATGAGATTTTCCAACTCAACATCAGAGGAAAAAGCAATGCCAAAGATTAATTGAATCAATTAGAGGAAAGTACAATATGCTGACATAAGTGCATAAGCAATGGGGTTTCTATTGTTGCCCCATGTACTTAATTTTAATTACCATCAGCTCATCAGCGTAAATCTTCAAGCATTGCACATTATGAAATGCTAATTAGTAAATGTGTGTTGCACTAAACATTGGCTTCAGTTTAAAAAGTAATTGAAGATTTTATCAAATCCTTGACCCCAAAAGTCACACTGTTTAGGGCAGGTGGAGATGGTATGAAGAAAATAAAATGCTTGTACAATCACCAGTTATACCATAGAATCATAAAATCTCTTAATGGTTTGGGCTGGAAAGGGGTCTTAAAGATCATCTTGTCCATCCAACCACCCCTGCTTCCATGGTGAGGGACACTTTCAACTATATCATGTTGCTCAGAGCCTAGTCCAACCCAGCCTGAAACACCTCCAGAGATGTTTCCCTGGGCAACAAACAACAACTTCCCTGGGCAACAAACTGCAGTGCCTCACCACCCTCATAGTAATTTTAGTAGATATATTTTTATTTTTAGTATCTATTTTTTCTTATATTTAATCTAATCTAACCTACTCTCAGTCTGAAGTCATTCCCCTTTGTCCTGTCACTGCATACCACTGGAAATAATCTTGCCCCATCTTTCCTGTAAATTCCCTTCAGGTACTGAAAGGCTGCAATTAGGTAATCCCAAAGCCTTCTCTTTTCCAGGCTGAACAATCCCAATGTTCCTAGCCTTTCCTCATAGAAGAGGTGCTCCATCCCTCTGATCAGCTTGGTAGCCCTCCTCAGACTCATCGATATGATTAGCTATCAGTAGATGAAATTCCAAAGCTACATGCCAATTGCATGCTCAAAAGTTGCCAAAAATAAGAAAATACATAATATTCCTTAACCTTTGGACTGATCTTTTCAGTAATCAGCAATTATCCATAGTGGTTTAGTTCTCTGAGTAATTTTAATTTAGCTTTCATCCAGTTCCTTTGATTAGTTCCATATATCCTTTTGCAGCTTTCAACAAACTATATTACATAAACAGTAGGTTGGAAAAGCAGTTTTTCTTGAATAGTCAATTCTAATTTTTTGTTTGTTTTTTTAGATCCAAAGTGACAAACTATATTTGCATGATCAGTTAGAAGGGAACACTGCAGGGTCTTGCTGCTGTCATTGTAGGGTCTTCAAGGGTGGGACTCTTACTTGACTGGATTTTCATTTGTGTGATTGTATTGCCAGAACTGAGTTAGATTTGAGTTTGAAGAGTAGAATATAGTATAGAGTCAAATAAACAGGATTTTAATTAACAAAATGAATTCTAGAAACTACTCATTTATAAGATTCCACTCTTGAATCTATTCTCTGCAATGCCCAGTGGCAAGACCTAAGAGAACAGCCTGAAGTTGTGTCAGGGGAGGTTTATGCTGAACATTACAAAAAGATTCCTCACCCACAGGGTAGCTGGGCACTGGAACAGGCTCCCCTGGGAAGTGGTCACAGCACCAAGCTTGCCATAGTTCAAAAAGTACTTGGACAATGCTGTCAGGCACATGGTGTGACTCTTGGGAATCGTGCTGTGCAGGGCCAGGATTTGGACTCGATCATCCTTGTGGCACCTTTCAACTCAGCTTAATCTGTGAAATAGTAAATATACCAAGTTCTTTGGTGTGGCCAACTAATATCCATACCCAACCACAATCTGTATAAGCAGTTTCTGGAGTTCATTTTATTAATTTAAAAAAAATTCCTACCAAAAGTATAAAAATAAATAGGTCAATTTTTCATGTTTTCAGAGACTCTGTGCTGTAGCAAAGCCTGGCATGTGTTCAATTTATGTCATCAAGTAGTGGATTCTTACAACTGAGAGATGTCACACAAATTTTGTGAATTTGTAGGGCCAAATGACATTACATCTATAAAGCAGTCTATTTTACTATTAATACTTAAATCTGTTTTTCATGCTACTGTGAATTCATACTCTGTCTGAACTAAGGAGATAAAATTTATGTGATCAAAGTCTCCTCTATGCTGAAACTTTAAACATAAAAGCAAATTTGAAGAATTTACCATTACAGAGAAAAGAATGCTTTTAATCTGGAGCAATTTTTGGATCAAATCATGTTTTACTAGCTGTAAAAACTAGTAAAAACTACATCCTGTATGTAGTTTACAACAATTCACAAATGACTGTCCATTCACATAGACAAGTACTGATTTATAGTAGCATATTTTTAAAGATAGACCAAGGAGAGGCAGCAATTGTGGATAATTAATGAGAATCAAAGCAACATAGTAAATCACTAGCCACAGTTAAGGTCGTTAAGGTTTGCAAGGGAACAAAATGCCAATTTTAGAAGATTGCCTTTCTCAGCTTGAAAACCTTAGCTAATATCCAAAACCAAAAAGAGCTGACAGTAGAGAGAAATGTTGAGGAAAATTGGCATCTGTTGTTATGCTACAAAAATATTTATTCCTATTAATATCACTAATTTTTATATTAGCCATGCACTTCTTAAGTGGCATTCTGTAGTTTTTTGTTTGTTTTTGCAGTTAAACAAGTTGGTTGGCTGCTTGACACCTATCTGGGACACATACATAATTTATGGTTGGTTTTCAAAGTGCTTCTCTTTGCTTTCATTGTATAGAAATACTCTCAAGGCTACTCTTTAAAAAAAGGACTTCCAGTGAAAAAGTGTCATTCTAGCCATCCTACGTTTGACAGGATCTTCATATTCCAAATCAAGAGGCAGGTGAAATATTACAAAGGACTGTACAGTAAGAAAGTGAAAACTAGATTGTTCCTCATTTTTAAAATTCTATGGTTTCATTTATATTTCTAAATCTGTACATAGAATCTTAGCATTGGGCTCTTACTATAAAGGGAAAATAATGAATTTTAATTAATTAGAAATTAATATACCACTATATAGTTATAATAATTAATTATATGCTATATTATATTATATTTCTAGATAATTAAACTATTATCTCTATAAGATTTAAATTGTTTTGCATTCACCAATTTTGCAAGTAACTTTTCTCAAAACTACAAATTATTTTCTAATGTATTCTTCTCAGACAGTATATATATTATTGCTCTTCCATATTTCATACAATAACACTTCAGTCTAAAAAATATATGCAGTTAAGCTTTATACAATCAGCTGATCTACATATACATTGTGTTCAAGACTGGTATAATATTTGATATATTTTTCCATTGAAAAATCACTATTTTTATGACCATAACACAGAGCTAAATCAAGGAGGTTTACAGGAAAAATGTTAAATCCATTTCCCATGACAAAGGACAATGTAAACAGCTCTTCTGACCATTTGGATTGCTGATCCAAGTGTGATGTCATTTGCTTCTCCATGCCAACATAAGAAACTTGCTTAAATATAATTGTTAGAGAAACTGAATGGGGCATTTTGCCTATTTGCTCACCAAAGCCCACAATCTGTTTTCAGAGTAATTTTGACTCACAGGTGAAAGGCAGTGCTGATTTCCTTAGTCAGCTTTATCTGAAGTGGATCCATAACAGACTTGAGCTTGCAGGAGCTGGCATAAAAATGAGCTGAACCAATCCCAGCAACTGCACGAAGTTGTTTCATTAATATATAATGGACCTTATTTCTGAGAAGAAACTTCACGTCTTATCCTTTACCTTTCAGGAGTCTGTATTGGGAAACTGGTCACATGCAGTCTATCCAAGCACATGCAGATACAGTAGATTTCCAATAATACCCAGTAATGGGGCACACCACAAAAATATGTCTAGCTGAAAATATTTCATATGGGGGAAAAACTGAGCAGTAATTTGTGAGGGCCTTCAGAACAGAGATATATAACCAAGTACATACATAAACACATTTCTTCCCAAAAGCCTGGCCAAGAGTGCTGGCTATTAACAGAACATTAGTAGCAACATTTTTAGTCCAAATAACAAGTAATTAGCCAACCACATTAAACAATAATGAGAGCTAGTAATCATATTTTTATCAGCAAAATTAGCCTGGATTCATTTTAAAACAACATTTAATGCAAACAGCTTAATGAATATGTAAAACACAAAAGTTATGCACAGAACCAAATGTTCTCTGGAAACCAAAGATAATTACTATATCTTGACTGTTATGCATGAACTTCTATCAAACAGTTGTTTCCTCACTGTTCATGTGCATGCATAAATTATGGAAGTTTTCTGTTAGTGTCTCCAAAGGACTGTACGAGAATAAAATAAATTGCTGATCAATTTGATAAATCTTTCATCTGCATTTTTGATACATAATCTTTGAGAAGTCTACCTAAATAAAGAATGGTAATAATCAAGCATTAATGAAAAACATTTTTAGAAGTGTACAAGGGCAATGTAAGTATCTTCTCTGTGTAGTACTAAATAATGTGTTGAGAAGTAGGCTGGATTTATATGGACACTACTGATGTCCTGAACTTAGATTGCATAGAAGAAATCCATAAACATGGGATTTTTTTCCATTGAGAATTCTTTGTCTTGAAACTGATGATGAAGTGTAGCGGCCAGTAAGACAATTGAGGTTTGGGGCACCTTTCCTACGAGATAAAGAGAATTTGGATTGTTCAGCCAGGAGAAGAGAAAGTGACATAACTGAAGCCTGAAGTACATGACCAGGGTATAGAAAAAAGATGGAGAAAGACCTTTTAACAATGCATATCATTACAATATATAGGGAGACAATATCAAAGTAAAAGAGAGTAGGTTTTAATTGGATATTAGGAAGAAATTCTTACTGTGAGGGTGGTGCTACCCTGGAACATGTTGCCCAGAGAAGTTGTGGATATCCATCCCAATATGTGTTTGAGGACAAGTTGAATGGAGCTCTGAGCAACCTGGTTGTGTGAAAGGTGTCCGTGTCCATGGCAGGGGGTTAGAACTTTAAAGCTCCTTCCAACCCAAGATATTCCTTTTAGCTTTAAAGCTCCTTCCAAACCAAGATATTCTGTGATTCTATGATAATACGTCCTAGAAGCTGTGCCTCAGTGACTGAAGTTATCAATCCTGGTATTGTCTTGTGAGAGAAAACACTTGAACAGTATTTCCAGTAAGTGTCCTTTCAAGCAATGCCCTTATAAAGAAGTTAGACCAAAATCTATGGGTTTTCCTTAGCCTCAGCTGCCTTGAAACTGATTGAGCTGGAATTCCATGACAGAATTCTTCTCTTCAGTACTCTGATTTTTGTCTCTATTTTCTAATGTAGTCTTTTCAATTTAGACAGAACTAGCTTCTTCAAACATGCTGAACTAAAGAAAAAAAATCAGTCCCCTGTACAGCAACTTCAATGATTTATGCACTATTTTACTCAGTCTGTGTCTAAGCTTAGCAATACAGTGTTTGTAGTACCCTATGAAGAAGTTAGAAAACACTACAATAGAATTAGTACAGGTCTTGTCAACTAAAAGCCAAAGTTCATTAAGTCAAATTGTGGCAAGTCAAGATATATTAAAGTAGGCAAAGACTTTCAGAGGAAGCTTTTTTAGTATTCTGTGATACACCTTCAGCAGCTTCAGTAGACCTGAACCTCCACTCATTTCTACTCAATCATTTGACATGATGTCTCAGGACTGATTTAAATCAAGTCTTTAGAAATTTGGAGAAGACTATTAATTGTCTCACCCTGAATTCTCAGTTCTACTGAGATTTTCCCCAAATATTACTACAGTGCATTTAATGAACATAGAACTTGACATTGCCAGAATATTTGCTTAATCCTTTACTATACTAAATCCTCTAAAAAACTATTTTATTTTGATAAATAAGAATCCATGAATGCAAATTATATATGAGTATTTTTAAGAAGAAACCACTAATACAAAAAATTAGGGACTTCTGCTTCCATTTTCTGAATTTCCTTTACTTTCAACAGCACTGGCTCAGTTCATTAAAGTTATCTCAACTGTGCTAAACAGAAAGTAGATATAGAATTAGGATAATCTCTGTATTGTCTATAAGGGCTTCTTGTGACTTGACTATCATATATTGCTAGTCCTTTCCTCCAATGTGTTTTTGCTGTCAATCTAAATTGAAATTAATATGGGAATATTTTATAAATTCCATTGTCCACTACTGAAATGAAATGTATGAATATTCATTTATAATTTTTGAGAGAAGTATCTTAGATCTAAGCCTGGTCTTCCAGGCAAAAGCAATGACACAGATCAGTATTGCAATAATTATATTTTATATAGATATAATAATCTAAATATATAATATGTATAACATATTATATATTGCATAGTATATGTAAAGTATTTTATATTATATGTTATATAATAGAAATTATATCTATAATCAGGTTATATAATTTGTATAGATTTCAATATAGAATTTGTCCCTTTGCTAGATTTAGTTTTGTCTAGTGAACTCCAACTATTACATTATACCAGAAATTTGTGGAAGCAGAAAACAAAAAATAAATGTAACACTATTTACAATTTGTACATTATGTATAGCTGTAGATTGTTTATCTTAATGCATCCTTCTGACATGGACTTCTCAGCCATTGCTCTAGGAAAAGACTGAAAATGTCCTCTGTGTTAAACACAACTCTAATCTTTTTTTTTTTTGCTTTTTTTGTTTTTCTTAAGTACTCTAATATAGTAGAATTTGGCTCCACTTGGCTACCCAAAGCAATTTTGTGAAGTTTTTTTCAGCACTTAATATAATATCATTCTTACAATTTGACCCATTGTTTTCTTGTTGGACAGAAAATACTGGGAAAATAAACAGCAAAATCTTTTTACCTTAACAAAGATGATACTTGGATTTCTACTCAACAAATAAATTCACTATAACTTTTAAGATTAAAGACTCAACGTTGTCAACTATTCAGTAAAATCTATGTATTTGTCAAAAAAGCACTTAGGTCTAGTTTTACACACATGAAATATAAGTCATCACTATAGGGTCAAAAATAAGCAGTATATAACTAAGTTATTTCTGAATGAATTTGGTGTGTGCAGATTTAAAAATCCTATATTTTGTCTCTAAAACATTGTGGACTTTTACAACACTAGTCTTGCACTTTCATTCTGTAGAGAAATCCTTGTAGCAATAGAGCTAGGAATGAAAAAAGCATTCTGCTTATGTGCTTGGTAATTTTCACCAGCTCTATAGAAGTTCTTTACAAAATGCAGCAACCTACAAATCAATTATTTAATTGTAAGGGATATTTTCATTGATTGATTTGTCCATCTGATTGAATGAAAATGTTTCTGTTTTATTCAGGCTTGTATTGAAATGTCTTTGTCTTTAGTTCTACTTGGAAGCAGCATTAAAGAATTTGTTCAGCACAGAGAAGTTGTAGCTCTACATGTTATGGTACTAAATGTGATGGCTTACGTGGCTGTTTCACTGCAGTCAAGTTGTGGAGGCATTGGTTCTGTTCTTGTTAAAAGGCTTTCAAATTCAACACAGTAAGAAAGTCAAATATAGGGGTGTTTTCCTTTCTCAGACACCATCACTCACAGGAAAATTCTGTTGATCAAATTATACCATAGCAACTCGATCCTCTTCAGGTGCTGATTTCTGGGTGACTGATAATCCCTGCCTGCTGCCTGTGAGCCTGTATAGGTGTCACTAAGCAGGATTTGGTGAGCAATGCTCTCTGTAGTATACTGAAAACAAATGCTCCTCAGCCTCCTGTTTCTGTGCTGGTGTTATCATGCACAAAGTGGTAGAAAGCAGTGGAGATTTACCTTAGTAGTGAAACTAGGCAGTGACAATCAAAGGCATGGTGTGGGTGAGCAGGGACATGCTGTTTTGAACAGCTGCTCTTCACAAGGGCAAGGAAGGAAGCTGTGGGAACAAGGGTCAGGAGACACAACAATTAATATCCGTTCTGTCTTTGCTGTTTACCCTGGACAGCTTCTTGAATTAACAGTTTTCTTCTGAAACACATTTTGGGGATTATCTTAGTTATTCAGAAATTATATATTTGTTATTCTGTGTGATGAGTCTTGAGCCTACAAAGTTTTTTAGTAGTTGCACAGCTGGGAATCACTCTGTCTTCTGATAGAATGAGTAACTGAATTTAATATAAATCTGAAATATTCTACTGGACTTAGACATAAAATGTGTGCTTGTAACATTAAAATTGTATGTGTACTAGTAGCAACATGATAAAATATAGGAAGATTGTTCTAACATGATTTTTGCTGTTTAGTAATTTCTTCTTTATTTTCATGGTGCCTGAGGTTGCCACATTCTTACATGAGAACTGGAGGGGAAGTACAACAAACAAGAATGTACTTTGCTGAATTATATTCTTGTAGTTGGTAATGTCTCCACAAAACTGTGCAGTTATTTTGATTTAATACATTTTATGGAATTAGAATTTTTTAATTAATATATTTTAACATAAAGACTTACTTGTCTCAGCTTTTTTTAATTCTTTCAGATGTGAAATGTTCTCAATTATTTTTGAAAGTTTAGTGATCTTCAAAATCCTTGAAACTATAATGTAGCAAATTTTTTTTGTTACTGGTTAGCAAAATGGTACTTATCTTCTTCTCAGTGTTCAGCTTGTATGTACTCACGTTTTATCTTCCATTTTCTGTTATATTCATTTTATATCTCAAGCACATTAAGCACATGCAAAAGTGAGTTTCCTACTCTTCTCCTTGAGAGACATTACTTGAATAGCACATACACAGAAAACAAGCAAATTGTGAGTTCTTGTACTCTGTCATCAAAACCCTTTGAACAGAAGGAGAGAGAAAAACATCACTGTCAATCTGACAGTAATTCTATAATTTTTAATCACATGTCTATGTCCCTGGACATCACTTTCGAACTGTTAACTTTTGTGATTGTAATTTTGAATTAATATCTAATATATTATTTCACATTCCAAATATGGTGAATGAGTATTAATCTTCATTTGTAATATACATTTCCTGTAACTAAATTATTGACTGCCTCCACAGAGTGATTGCTGCCCTGTAGAATTGCCTCTTACTTTGATAATTTAAGCCTTGCATAAGAGTCTCCTTGTGGGCAGGATCCCTGCTGGTTGGCGTGAGGAATTTTACCTGAGTTTAGTTCAGGAGGTAAGGCAAAAAATATTGCCTCTGAAAGAAATCCATTTTCAGTTTTTAAGTTACCAGACCTACTTTGATGTGGTAAAGAACTCAATGGCATATGAAGACAGAGACATGTGCTTCTAATTTAGTTACATACATGATGTCTGAATTCTGATGCCAATGCAATTAAAAAGTAAATTTTGAAAATAAGTGAAAAACACCACTGAGAAACAGGGTAAATTAGATCAAATCCAAACCCAATGCACCACTTATTTGCTTTAGTATCCTCCAGGTAATTTTTCCATTTTTCTAGCCTGAGACTTAAAATTGTATAGGAATCTTTACTCCCTGTGTGTCATGGTTTAACTCCAGCCAGCAATCAAGCCTCACACAGCTTTTCATTTACTCTCTTACCAGCAGGATCGAGAGAATGAAAAGGGTAAAAGAAAACTCATAGGCTGAGTTAAGGAGAGTTTCATAGAGAAAGCACAAGCTGCACACACAAGCAGAGCAAAATGAGGGATTAATTCACCCCTCCCCATGGGCAGGCAGGTGTTCAGCCATCTCCAGGAGAGCAGGGCCCCACCACATGTAACAGAGACTTGGGAAGACAAAAGCCATTGCTTCAATTATCCCTGCTTTTGTCCTTCTTCCCCCCACTTTATATATTCAGCATGATGTCAGATGGTCTGGAATGTCCCTTTGGTCAGTTTGGGTCACCTGTCCTGGCTGTGTCTCCTCCCAATCTCCCATGCACCCCCAGCTTGCTGACCAGTGTGGCCGTACAAAAAGCAGAAAAATCCTTGGCTCTGCTTGAGCCGTGCTCTACAATAACAAAATATGTCTTGTATTATCAACTCTGCATTTAGCACAAATTCAACACATGGCCCCACACCAGCCACCCTGTAGAAGGTTAATTCTGCCCCAGCCAAAACCAGCAGACCATGCAAAGAGCCCTTTAGGCCTGTATATCTGCTGCTGCTCAGAGTCTCATTTAATTACTTTTTGCATTTCTCAGTCTTGCTGTGAGATTGGGACTTTCCTGGACTTTGCATTCCAAAGCACATTCTGTGTCAATGCATATGCAGCTCCACAGAGATGCTCATTTTGCTGAAGTTTTCAGTGGCATGATCACAATTAAACAACACAATACTCTAAAAAACTCTGGTTCAGGCAACTTTAAATTTTCTTACTGAGGTAAGTGATGCTATTTTTTTTACCAATAGTGATGTATTTTAGTTTTGCACCAGAAGATTTTTGACCTTCCAGTCCTTTGAATATATTTGTGTCATAGCGGGGATTCATACAAAATAGCCAAATGTCATGAAGTGTCAGAAATTCTCACAACTATTACCTAGGTTTGGATTTTGATTGCCAAGATGATCTGAATCCACACAAATAACTTCAGCATAAAGCCTTTGAGGAGGACCAAGAGAATTAAACTAACAGACACTGCCTTTTAGAGAAAATCAGAAATCTGAATGCTGTTGCAAATCCCAAATATAAAAGGTAGCATACTTTTAGGGTAAGCACAAAACTCTCACTAGTGTCAGCAGAATGCTGTGAATCTGAAGGTACATGCACAGACATGAGCTCAAAATGAAATAGAATTGTGTACATTATGTTTACAGATCTGAACCTGACCAAATATATTTTATTATTAAGATTAGTACATTTGAGAAGAATGGTATCCACATTTTGCTGTTAACTTCTCAAGTGCAGAATGTTTATGTTTAAATGCAATAACTAAACAGTGTTTCCCCAGCCCTAGTTTTATTTCCTTTCTGTGGTATATGATTATCCTGTCTAGATATAAGTATCAGAAGACTATGTAAGAAAAGGGGGATTTCACCAAACATATTATTCCTTTCTGATATGATTTGCTGAATATAACTCTCCTCAGTTATCTCAAGTCTTCTTTTCCTTAAATATGACATGATTTCTGTGAGCATTGTTCTTTTATATATATTGCATTTCCAATCAGAAAGCTATGTAATTTACATAAGTAGGGAAATGGAGGGGAAATGCAGTGGTAATGTCTGTGGAATCCTCAGGTGCCAGTGTTCGTGGATGCTCTCTTCAGGGTATCCCATCAGGAACTGTTTGAATTTAATTTTAGGTCAATGAATAGGCAACAGTCTGACAAAAAAACCCTTGATATTTTTTATATTAAGAGATTAATAATTTCTTCATGAAAGTGGTACAATTTCTGTAAAATTATTTTGCATGGTTCTGAGTGAAAAAGAAAGCTTGTGGATACAAAGAATCATCTGTTATGAAGTCCTAGTCTAAGATTTTCTTGTCGTGATTGTTCTGATCAATTCTTGTTCATCACCTTCAATTTTCTGTCCTTTCAGAGGCCTTTAATCCAAACCTTTGTTCATTTTTAGATGTCTCATTATTATTCTTTTCCTTTATTGTTTCATTTTCCCTAGATACACCTATGAGAGGCAGCAATTAGCAAAATAGTTTTAGAAGTAAATGAAAGGTCTTATTTCTCTGCACATATCCTTTTCATCTTTTTTCTTCTTCGTGACATTTTTAACCTGCTCTAAATAAAAAAGAATATTTAATGCTACCTTTTTGTAGATTGTCTTTCAATGGCTGTAGTTAATTTTAAATAATGTTCTAAATCTTGTGTGTGACAGGTGTAGACAGTGGTCTGTGCTAGATATTTATAAGCAAAGCTTGAAAGGGTGCATACAGGTAGTATTGGACTGGGGTTTAGAATAACTACAGGTGATTTCACATATTTCTCTAAAATGAGTCTGACCTGGGTTTTTTTAGAGAGTGTGTACATCAGCTCTTTCTTTTCACTGAGACTATAAATGTCAAGGTGATGCAGAACACTTGCAGAGTGACTTGGAAAATGTCTGTTTGTGACACAGTTTTGTGAACAATATCTCTGGTGTACATATATATTGTGTATAAGGCATGTCAACTGTGTGACCATGGTTTATGAATGACAGCCTACAGAGTTGCACCAGTTAACTTGATCCATTGTTTCTCTTAGCTCAGACAGTTTATAAAACTGTTGATGAAAGTACAGCCATCCAGGAGATATGGTTCAAATGTGGTTTAATTTTTCACTCACTTGTTTTAGTACATGAATCAGAAATACTGAGTGGGCATGAAGATATTGAAAGGTGCACTGAGTCAAGCCAAATAGCCAGATTTGCATTTTTTGTCTAACAAAAGTACCATTTGCCTAGACAAGTGTATAGAAATACAGCAGCGTTTGAGAGTAACTTTCCTCTGTCTGTGACTCAAGGACTTGCTGAATTGCAGGAGGTATCTTGTACTACTAACATTTAAATGGATCATTTCATCCATGAATTAGTTTGGGGTGATGTTTTTTCAAAATTGTCTGTATTTTTTAAATCCAAATAGATGTGTTGTCATCATAGAGTGAATTTCACATTATAAATAGTCTGCATGTTAAAAATTTGTTTCCAGTCTCTCACCTGATAGTTTTGTTTGATGATTCAGTGTTATCAATATTTTTCTTCCCCACACCATTTATTATAAGCTAGTATTTGATCTCTTTGTTACACTTCCTCTTCCAGTATAAAGAAATGCAGCTTTAGCAACTCTCTGTACTCACATTTGTCTTTGTACAGGCACCATTACATCCTCCCCATCTTCCTCAGTGCCCTTTCTAATTCTTCCATAAGATTTGTTAGCTGGTTCAAACACTAGGACTGCAGGTAGTTTTTAAAACATACATGCATTTATGTAGTAGCAGAATGATGTCTGTAGTTTTGCTCTCCACTTTTCCTTAACAATTCCTATTTCTCAAAGTGCCTTACGGAACTTTTCGCAAAAATACCTCTAACAACATATCTTTCCTGAGTATTTCAATGAGCATTTTCAAAGCCCATTATTGTGCATGAGGATTTTTTTTCTACAAACATTGCTTCATATTTTTCAACATTTAATTTCATTTTATTTACCAGCTACTTGGTCTCATAAGATTACTGAATAGTTTTTAAATTTTGCTAACCCAAATAATTAAGCAGCTAGCTACACTGAAGTTTCAGTCTGTTCTGAGGAAAGGACGGCTACCGCACATACCTCAGAAAAATGTCATCAAATTGGCTCCATTCTCTGTGGCTGCCTCCTCTCTAGACTTGGATGTCTGCAGAATCCTTTTCCCAATTCATTCTTTTGTGTGAAGTTTCCAGTATTATGTGAAACTCGTTTCTGCAGTGCTTGAGGCAAAGTGTTATGAAAAGCCAATGGATCAGACTCCCACCAAAAAAAAAAAAAACCACTTAGAAATTGTACATAACATCTTCATTCATTTTACCACTGCTGAACACCTATTATTCAATTTTTCACATGCTTCTGCTAAAGGTGTAGTTGAGTATTGTATTTCACAAGGTCTCTCAACCACAGCCTCATTCCACTTCACACATGCTCATTTTTCTCATATGAGCAACCAGAAGGATTATGACACTTGATACAGAAAGTACTCATTTTTGTTAATCGGAAGTGAATTTGAAGAATATCCTATGACGTATTGCAGCTATGCTCTTGCTGTTTTTTAGATTTAAAGATGCTGCCCCTAAGCCACAGTTTCCCTCTTCTTTAAAATGGTCAGTTATTTTCAAACCATTCAATAAATTGCATTTTCCCTTCCTTTTTTAAATAGTGATATGCTTGATATCAGGACATTTGTAAGAGAAGTTTAAAACTTGAGCTAGTTTAGTTCAAAATCTGTCACTTTTTCTAGCCCATAAACTTTATTTTCTTTCTCAAAAACACTTATTTCCTTCCATTTTTTCCATCTGTGCAAATTTCAGTCCTCCCTCCTTCCTTCTGCAATAATGATCACAGGAATCTCAACAGATATCAGCATGCTGCCATGCTACCAAAGATGTTTAATACCAATATTGTTAATTACTGATCTGGTAGGATATGCTGATTTAGCAGCAAGGACTCGTCTCAGCTTCTCCTGAGGGCATTTCTTAAAAACACCACCTACTGATTTTTATCTTTTTATGATTGGTTTTTCCTATATTTTTTTAGTCCTACAGCATGAAGATATTTGGTAACTTCAGTTCCCAACTAATTTCAACCATTGTCTTTGAATAATGTAGTAGTACAGAACTAGAGGGTAGCCTTTCAGATAAAGAGAAGAGTGGCACAGAAGCTGTATTTGTCCCAGGAGACCTAATTCTTTGGTCACTCTTTGGTCACATGTAGCTTCTGTGTATTTGAAAAACTTTTTCTTCCACAGCTGAAGGCCTGATCCTGCTTGTATTGGATAAAAAAGGCTGTCTTCACTGCCATCAGTGGCATGATATGGCTGTGGTAAGAACTGCCCTGTGTGTGGAAGATGGAAAACTGCAAAATAACAAGACTTAAAATAAAAGACCACCTGTTACCAGCAAAATCCATATGAGCAAAAGGTGCACAGCTATTTGAAATACAAAAATTCACATGCAGTTTCAAAATGGTTTCCACCTTTTCCTTCTTTTCATGGTTTAAAAAATTTTAGTGACAATTTATTACATTCTGCAACAATCGAAAAAATTACAAACCTGAAACAAATGTATGAATAATGAAAGGGTGTAGCTTTTAAATATTCAGCTTCCCTGGGTGAATGACATTTGTCTCCATAATAAATGTGGAGGTATTTGGTTGATTTACAGTCTTCTCTACATAAGGTATCATATCCTTCCATTCAGTGCCTATTGCTCCTGGCTATGTTTTCCCTTTAGCACCTCAGTCTCCCATCCAGAAGAAATCTCCACTCCCAGGGCTAGCTGTGGGGTTTCCATGGATCACTGCTTTCAAAGACTTATCTGTTTTAACGTGACAATGTCAAACTTCCCTATTTATACTCACAAACACTTCATTTGAAACTGCCATAGGCAGAAGAGGCAAGTCTATTTCTGTTTCTGGAGGCAAAGACCGTTAGTTCAGGATTTGGAATGCAGGGAGAATTTGGGGCTGCTCAGCAAGGGAAGGATGGGAGGAAAGTATCCACTACTGTTAATCCACTGCACCATCCCCTCAAGATTCACTGCAAAAAGTGTTCTCAGTGGTAGATTGTTAATGATAAACAGTAAGAGCTCTCTTGACCTGGGAAAACATGGCTCTACATTCCTTACAAATCACCTGATCTTCAGATCCACCCCTTTAAAAATGCCCTACTTTAAAAATAAGAATTTACATCACTAGGTAATCTGTCACTTGTGGTACTTTCCCACTCCCATCTGTTCAGCAAGAGCCTGATGGCCTGGCACTTTCACCCTCATATCGGCAAATAATCCTGGCATCAAAGTGAAGGAAAGGGGGGCTGATGGGGAGTCAGGGGAGCAGGCCCTGGGGCAGATCAGGGCTAAAGGATCAGTTTCTCCTTTCCAGCCTTATAGGTGAGTTGTACAAACACTAAATCACTGGGAAGAGGTTAATTGGTTGTTTAATACCCAGTTGGTGACTGGGTGTGTACCTTTCCAGCATAGAAACAGGGTAATCCTTTTGTGGGTGCATTATTTCTTGTGATTTGAAATGGGCTACAGTGAAATACAGTTCCTTGGCATCATGTGTGCAGTAGCAGAACAGCACATATTGTCAATGCAACATGCAGTGCAGCAATCATGGCTCCTCCTGTGATACAGCCCTGTTTTTGTTTCCTGCTTTTTATGTGGCCATAATTAACATGTCACTACTAACAATAAAGATCATTGAAGGTCAGAAGTGACAGGTAAATTTTGACAGCCTCTGCTTCTGTGGACTGCTGGAATGAGAACTGAGCATATTCTTATTATCTTTCTTCAAAGATTCGCGGAGTAAGTGAGGCAATTACTCCCTTACATGGCCTAGAGCAGCTTCAATCACCTTTGTTTGATGTGAGCTGCACATCAGACAGCAGAATTTAAAAATAGCAGGTCTGTCTTCCCCTGCGCACCAAAGCTGCTGCTGCTCTGGTGAAGCAAAGCTCCATAAATTCCCCTGAAAGCTGTCCATTTGCCTCCCCTGCAAACTGTTTTGAATGTCCAGCATGGTGGTATGAGGTGTCCACAGCTTGGCAGGAAAGCTGGCTTGGTGTGCAGAAAATTTACAAAAGCGAGCTTAGTTGGGACCATAAAAATAAAGCCAAAACACTGAGGTTTTCTCCCATTTTTCTCAGTCTTATACTCTTTGAAGCAGAAACAGAGGGATCACAGCAAACATTTGAGCATGTCATTGCGCAAACGGCTTCATACTTCAGATGCAGAGAAATTAAATGTTTTTACCATGGCAAATTTGCTCAGTCCTTGAACTTGTAAATTTTTTGTTTCTAGCTGACAGATACAGGAAGTATTTTGGGCTAGTGACAACTGATGTGAGATCAAAGAGCTCAGATATTTGTTCATTTTTAACAGCCAAGGAAGGAATGACCAAGAAATTTCTGTTCAAGTGGTCTTTGACTGGTGTGACTTGGGCAAGTCCCATTTACTTGTTGCATGTGACTGCTGAATTTTCCTTGCTGTGACACCTCTAGTTCATTGCAGTCAGCTTCTCATCTAATATGCCAAGTGGGCCAACTCCTGGAAGGCCTGAAGCAGGAGGGATGTTGCAGCTCTGCAGAGCTTCTGGGACAGTTCTGCCTGTGGGTTCCTGCATGTCGGGGGATCCCAATAAAAGGCACACTGCATCACACATCTGCCTGTGACTGAAAGCACAGCCTCTGAAGAGAATCAACCATTCTGATCCTCAAAGTTACAGAGAAAGAGGGCTAGAAGAGAATTGAAGAATTCATTTAATCCATATCCTGTCTTGGTTTGAAAAGACTGCTAAGGAAGGCAGGAGCTTCCATGAAACGGAAAATGTAAATGCCCTCCCTCTGAATTATTATAATTTTGAAATTAAAAAGCTCTCAGGCAAATATATGGGAATAGAAATAACAGTTATTTATTAGGAAAACTAAAAATACAAATGTAACAGTACAAACAAAACTAAACAAAACAAGACAACCAAAAAAAATACCACTGACAGAGTCAGAATACAACCTGACACCGTGTGGGTCAGGGTGTAGTTTTCTTCTGAAAGTCTAGTGATGGTGTAGATGCCCTGGTCTTCCTCTGGGAATCCAGTGGAGAAGGCTGACTACGGTCTTCCAAATCTCAGATTATATCCAGGTAGGAATGCTTGGGTCCTCCCCCTGGGTGAAGCACCTCACAATGGGATGATGCAATTTCATCAGCCATGCAGTGATACTCAATGGCCCATTAACAGAAGATATTTCCCAGATGGATGATCCGTTGTGGGAGAGATAAAGAAAAACTGCCCATTTAACAGAAGATAACTGCCTCACCTCTAACAGATGGCAAATAGAATACACATATTTTACAACCCAGGACATGCCCTAAATTCCAACATACCCCTATTAAATAACACCTTTATTATCCCTGACAGAAATTTACCTCCCACATTTTTATAAAAATCTCCACTGAGTTCCATGACTTTTCCAATATATTTCAGTACTACCACCTGTTATTGGTAGATTTCATCCTAATCTGAATCTTTCCCACCATCAGAAGAGAATGCTCAGGGTTGAATGAACATCCCTACAGGGATTTAAAAGACCTATAGGTGTTGCACTTAGGGATGTGGTTTAGGAGTGGACTGGGCAACACTCACAATGATTGGACTCAATGATTGCAAATGTGTTTTCCAGCCTAAACAATTTCAATTTTTTTTGTAATTATTTTGCACTATCTCTAGCCCACAAGAAGCCATAAATCACTGTTACCTGTGGACAGAGAAACTATGTAATATAGTCTTCACAAATTGCTAAAAATTAACAAACTATTTCTCTGGGGAAAAAGATATTAAACTTTTGCTATGCATTTGAAAGAAATTGTAACATTTCATAAGTTCTACTAACCACCCTTTCTTTCACAAATTTCTAATATTTCCTAATATGAAGGGAAAAATATATTAAAAAAACTTCTGTATCTTTAAATTTCAAGTAAATATGTTAAATTTATATTTTTTCTAAATAGTATTCAAATCTCATTACATCAATACATCTTTGGATATGATGAATACAAGTATTAAATTATTAAATCAGGATTATGAAGCAATCAGAGCAACTTGCTTAATAAGTTTCTCCTTATTGTCTTTTCACCTCTAAAGATGATCTGTAAAAAGCTTTCTCTCAAATCTCCTATCTTCTTTAAAAGTTACTTCTAGTAATTAATAAATAACTCTTTTAATTCATAGTGTTTCTTGGATTCTGTCATTCTTTCACTTTCCTTGCTTTACAGAGCACTTGCATATCACCAGTAGCAAAAAAATGTCTCCTAAAATATCAGAGTAGTGCCCTTTATGAACGGTGTCACAATAAGTTCAAAACACATAACGTTTCATTTCAGCAGCTAAACATAGCATCATTTTACTGCTCAGTCATGAAAAAAAGGTGCATTAAACGTGACAAAGGAGGCATATATTTAAAAGTACTCCAACTTTTTGCGAATAAAACTTTGTTCTTTCAAATTATTCATAGATAATTTTGCATAAGAAAAAGATCCTTGCTACTGATAAGCCACCTCCATGTAAGGGGTACTAAACCCAGCTTAGTAGACCATATTTTTACGGTTTTTCTTAAATGACTATTCACACTGATTCTATGTTTCAGATAGAGAATCTGAAAAAGGTTGTAACTGTGTTTGTGCTCTAAATTCTCCAACACCAATGTATTTCAGAAAATGATGACTGAAAAGCATTAAGCTGATAGTAAGACATGTAGTCAAATGGAATAATGCAGTGCACTATGGCAGGAGTATCTATAAATTACTACAGGTTCCATTTTCAACTCAAATATTGTCCGCAGATGTAAGATTGCTGTTATTCTTTGAGCATGCTTTTGCTATGGTATAGTGCGTGCTGTTTCCTGTCGTCATCCTGAGCACTGACTGAAGGTCTGTTTATATTTTCTCTTATGATTTTTTTTATTTGTTTCATCACTCTTGAGACAGTTTCATGAAATCTAAACAACATCAGGCTTTAATTACATTATTCTTTTTGTATATATATATATATATATATATATATATATATAGACACAGACTAACACTGTAACTACAGAATTATGAATTCTCTCATGTTCTTTACACTGATGTTCCAGAGTAGTATAGTTTTCATATTTTTATATTTACTTATTATATCCCTTTACCCTAAGTATCTGGATTTCAGTGACAGTAAATATTTGTAATTTATCTTATGCAGCTTTGGTTTTTTAATAAATACATAATAAAAAGCTTTGGGTTCTGAAAGTCCCTTGCTTTATATAAGCATGTGCTGACAATAAGCATTTTTAGATGGCAGACATTTTTCTTAGAAAGACTGTGTCATCCACTGAAATATTACTGTCTTTGTTTTTCATTATTACTGAACTGTACTAATACATGCTTGGATTTAAATCTGATAGATCCTTAAATGAATCTCAACTTATTCTGCAATGCTGCTTTGCATTAGACATGATAGTGGCAGATATAGTTCTTTTAGTGACATATGTGTCAGTGTACTGTGGATCCAGATAGAAAGGGGTGGAAAATATCAAAAGAGTTGCAGCCCTAGCTTGCAGGTTTGTAAAGTCTATTAAAAAGTTAGGGGTTTGTGTTTAGTTTGCAAAGTGTTCAAAATCTTCCACCTCAAACATTCTAGAGTTGAGAGGAGAGGTTAAGAGTTTGCAAAATGCATTATCAAATGTGTTATTTGAACAGCAGTAGAAATTTTTCACTTTTAAATTCCTGAAAAGTTAGTAGAAAAGTGATGTTTGCAGAAGACAAACAGTTGTTTATGTAAAGAACTGTAGATGTTTTGTTTGGCTGTGACGAGTCCTCCTTTTACCCATTATTCATTAGGGAATGCTGCCTGCAGCATCTTACTACAGAGTACATTCTGTAACTCCAGTCCCTATGTTTACATAATAATTGCATAGTTAATTATCGTTGACTTATTATCACTGAAATAACTCCAGGTCGAACAACAGGTCTTTGCAGCAGAGATAATGGTTATCTTTATCTGAAGTTATTCTTGTGTTCTGTTACAGTGCCTCTGGGGTCAAGTGGGTCAACCCAGGTCAGGGGACAGAGCTGTGGCTGGAGCAGGACCACACAGCTGGAAGGAGTGGGTGATGGAAACAGGAGCAGACGTACTGGGGAAAAGAGAAATTGGGGGGAAATCAGAGCAAAGAGAAATCAGGATTGCTTCTAGAGCTTTCCATTCTTTGAAAGGGAACACGTATCAGACTCTGAATGAGTCCGAACAATCAAGAATCAGAGGACATGCAGGTCACAAACATTCAGATCCTGAAACAGTAGAGGTATCTCATGCAGACTTTATGCCAAAACAGGGGCTTAGCATAGTTACTCTGGAATGAGAAATGAAGAAAATGAACACCAAACAGTCTCAAAATATATAATTGTTTGTTTGATTGATTGATTGATTGATTGATTGATTATAAAGAAGTTTAGGAGTAAGAAAGTAGGAAGAAATAGAGAAAAAGAAATGAAGTGTGAAGTGCTTATTTTTTTATGTCAGCTTCACTTTTTGATTTGCAACTGAAGGAAACTGATTAAGTAATTAGTTCATTGTTTTGCAGTAGTCACTAATATGGGGCCCAGTAATGTGGGCAGAGGCCAGGAGCCAAGATTTTGGAATGTTCAAGACCTTATTGTGCTACAGTGGACCATAGATAATTTCATACTTTTCTTTTTACTTTTTTATTTTTCTGTTCTTCGTATTTTTCCCACTTCTCTTTAAAATAAATAGTTCATTCCGATTGTTAAGAATGTCTCTAAAAACCCCAATGAGAATGATGTATGACAGCTTTACTCTTCTTTTGCATTTATAGCAGATATACATCCTTTCTGTTTGTTTTTAAAGGAAAAGAGAAAAATCAATTGAAAACATGTAGATTTATATTGATGGTAGTTGTAAGTAATCAGCAGGGCACATTGTCTGAAAATTTTTCCTATCTTAGAAATATTTTGTTTCTAAGTTTCTCTGACACCTACGGAGGAGAAGGAGGAAAATGCCTTATGAACTATTCAAATTAATATCAGCCTTGATTTAGATTTTTTTGAGGAAATATCTTCTTATTTTCATAGTGCAGTCAACAGTCTCCAAATACCATTGGTCATTATTTGAGAGTACATTGCCAGGATACAGAAATCAGTGGCTTTTTCTCCCAAGATTTTAGTTGTTCTTGTGCTGAGAATAGAGAGGAGGTTCATTAAGATGGGCACAGAATAAAATCTGAAGGAACTGAATTTGCCAAAGCTTCTTTAAACAGATTAATTATGTGCCCTGTCCTGGTCAGAATCATGACCACAATGAATTTTCTAAAATCATTTCTGTTTTCAATAAGTAAAAAAATAAAATCCTCATTTTATCTGTCATAGTGAATGGATGGTGACAGTAGACTGATTTCTATGCCTAGAAAGATTAATGATGCTTCAAGAGCAGATCTTTTACATTCATCATTCAAGGGAGATTTCCATCATATTGCTAATGAATACTTTGGGATCCAAGGACTTGGGAATAGATGTCATCACACATCACATGAGAAAAAACACAAGCCAGCTACTTCTGCACATAGCAGTATCTTTTATAAATGTTGCAAGCTGTATCTGTGTTGATTCTTTCAAGCTTTTTGACTAAGGTTGAAACATTTCCCGTTTTTTACTACTTTTACATACTTTTAAGAATTATTACACACACGCACATACGTGCACAAATATTTGGTTTCATTGCATTTTTTCTTGGATAGACATACACATTTTTTCTTCTTTGTTCTCCTCTGAACACATCCCTCCAGTAGAACTCTTCCAAAACCAACTCTTAGTTACAAATTTATCTTATTTTGTATTTTTGCAAGCTGTGCATTTTTAAAAAGTGACTTTTTCAAAAAGAAAAAGAATGAACACCTACTGTGTCCTTTGCAAGTGTGGATTAAGGTCAAGTAATGTGGTATCTTTATATATGTTTTATAAAACAAATACTTCTGTTCAGAAGTCAAATACCATTTTTTCCCTGTTTGTTTTATTTTCCAAAGATATACTTATCTCTTTATACCTAAAAAAACCCACACTTGGGAGTGCTTCTTTATCCTTCCTGGAGGCTTGTTTAATTGTAATCAGCAAAGTTCCTTATAATTTTGGGGAGCTCAAAAAAAGAGCTTCTTATGAGGCTGGTTTCTGTTAAGTGAGACTGGTCATGTTTCTTTTAAATGAGAGAAAATAGCCTTTTAAAAGTCCTTCAATAAATAATCACATTATGGGTAAACACTGTTTCTGTCTGTGTAGGCAGGCTGTAACATGGAGTAATACATTTACAGGATCTGACAAAGAAAATAATGATGCACAACGTGCAGTTCATCCTCATAACCTCCCATGTGGGAGGTTATGATTACACAAAAAGAAAACCATTTGAAATATCTCATTTTGTATTTAGGAGGTCATGAGCATCTCTTGCTAATGGGCTAAGCTCAACATCAGCTAGATGAGCAAACAGAAACACTTCAAAACTCAATTTCTATACTACTTCTCTGATACTGTAATAAAATTTTATCAGAGTCCTATACAGAATAAACTAGTTCAGGATTATCTGTTTTTATTTAAATGCAATAATTTCCTAATACTATTTGCCATCAGTTTTAACTCTGTTGGAATGCACTCAAACATTCAGCTGAAAAATAAATACAGCAAAGTATGTATTTGTATGCCAGATTTAGAATTTAAAGCTATAGCACTGAATGGTTCATGGAAAACCAAAGAGGAGAATTTTTATTGTTACTGAAAGACTTTGGCAGTGAATTGTTCATATGGATTGTTACATTTGTGAGAAGTTAGTATTAAGCTAGTAGACTGAAACATCAAACATAAAGACATAAAGAAAATCTGAGATTATTATTATTTCTTGAAAATTTGTAAGTATTGACCAAGCGATGTCTTTTAACCACAGGGTTTATCAAGATATTCTATCCATTAGTATTTAATTAGTAAAAAAACTCAACAGAAATAAGAAAAACAGCATTTACTTATCGAAAATATAGCATCAGAAATTATTTTCAAAAAGTATTTGTAAGCAATTTTTTTCACATGATATTATAAACATGACTGGAAGAAAGTCTTGTAATTATCTGCTTTGAGGTGTTAAAGTATGGGACTGGATAATTTTAAAAGGCAGACTGTACAGTGTCAGAAACAACAAAAAACCCCCTAGGTCTTAAAGGAAGGAATGAGAATTTGGTGGCATATTGGTGGCTCATTTCTCATAAAAGACAACATGAAAAGTTCCTAGTTAAGAGAATGCCAGCTCTTTAAATATTCAGCAGCATCTCACAGTAGCTTATGGTACCATGTTCATTCACTGGAAAGGTTCGTTCTGTTTTATCATCTTTGAAAAGCTGTGCCACAAAAGCAGAAATATGACTCACAAAAGCCAAACATATTTTAAGATGTCGGGATTTTTCTGCTCCTTCTGTCCCTCCATTATTATAAATGTTCTATGATCCCTTTAAGCCATATGTTACCCTGAAATTGGTAGCATATACAAGTTTCAAAATCACCAGTGTTCGGCTTTGTAACAATTAACCATCTGCTTCCAGAGCTGGTGCGAACTGAGAGTATCTCCATGGAAGTCAGGAAAATATTAGAATACCATACCTGAAAAGCCTTAGCCATGAGTTACCTTACATTGTAATTTGTAGTCCCCTGACAGCAGTGAGAGGCACCAAAGTTGCAAATGGAATTCTTCCTAAACATTTGTCTTAACAGACTGCTAGTGATGGATTAAACAAGTCCAGGAGCAGATGTCACACAGATGAAGTGGATTAAAGAAAAGCACAAGGGGGTAGAGTTGATGAAGAACAAAAAAAAATTCCTGATTCTGGGACAGGTATTAATTTGTCTGTAGCTTCATCTGAGTGTGAACACATGGAACAAATAAGTGCACATCATCCCCTTTAACCACAGTCCCTTCATCTGTTCCTACAGTGTATTTATGTGGTACAACAAAAAACCTGGGGAGTCTGGGCAGTCTTATCATTGTTAGTAGCATGAATATAGGATTCATATTTTTATACAGTGATGTGTGTAAAAAGAGAGCTTAAAAACTCCTGCTGTGGTCCTGCCTTATGGCCAAACCTGGATAGCTGAGGTCAGAAGCTGGGATTGCATTTGTGTAGACAGAGTGTACATCATCTTCCTCAGCCATAATTGAGCTTGTCACAGTAAGATCTTACAGGTTTAGTTCTACAGCTTAGCACTGGATAAAAACCCTAGTATTTTCCTGGTATGTTACTTTAAGCACTAATCTAAAGAGATTTGCAGGAATCTGCCTGGCTAAAAAATGTGCATGAGGGAGAGTAATCAAAGAAACATTCATTTCCCTTTCAGTTTCTCCTTTCAAGAAAGAAATCCTTCTGTTAAATTGAAATAATCTCTAGACTCTGTATCGTGTTGCAAGAGAAAACAATTCAGACCCAGGGAAGAAATTGAAGTCTGATGGGTTACTATCTCAAAACATACAATTGCTTTATGTGGAGGAAAGAGTAAATAGCATAGAAAGAAGCTATTAGGAAGCTGAGTCCTGGGAAAGACAGATTTTGTTTAAAAGCCCATGTTAAAATAGTTTAATTACAGACTTTGAACTACAACATCAAGTAGGAGGTAGTACTCCTGCCCTTGATTTCATTCTAATACCTGTCTCCTGGGTCCACTTATGATATCCCTAATTTCTGAGGAGCTAGAAAACCTGTACAGTTAAAAAGAAATAAGATAGCTGCCCACAAAACAGTTCCTTACTAACAGCTCCCTGAAAAGTTAAATCATAATTTTGCTTTCCTGAGACAGTATAAAGCAAATTATCACAATATCATGTAGTGCAATAAAAAGAAAAAAGTATCATGAAAAAAACTAAATTTCCCCAAACAAGCCACCACTTTAACCGCTAGAGGATATTAGAATTTAGATCACTTTGTCAGTCATATCTGTAGAAAATTCCCTTTCACATTATTTCCTCCTCCAGATGGATCTTGCATCCTAATCCTAGGAACAATAGCTATTCCAGGATAAAATCCTAATCTTTATCTGATTCTGAAGAAAATTTTAGATTATGGCATTCATTGTGCACGTTTAGCAGATTTGGTGAATCATTTCCTTGAGGATGTAACAAACTGCATCCACAAATTATATAATACAACCTCTAATCAGTATCTCATATATCTCAAATTTATACTCTGATAATACAGGACTGGAAACTCTGCAGATGAAATTTTTACCCCTGAGCAGCAAAGAAAATCTTTGTTATAAATTATGTATGCTTAATTTGACAAGGTGCTTTCATACTAAGAAAAACTTCTGCCATTCACTAATCTTGTTGCTCTGCTGGGCCCCATCAAATGTCCAGAAGAACAGCTTGATGACACTGAAAATAAGCAAAGCTTTTAATAATTCTTCCTACAAAAATGATCTCATGGAAATTTAATGTGTATATGGTATATTTGGAAGATAAGTTCTACATCAGCATGTAGGCTTCAAAAGGGAAACAAGGCTATCAAATAGCACATCAGAGGTAGTGTGAGATGAAAAGTTATAGTTTGATCACATAGTCTTTCTTGAAAAGTAAGATATAAATTTAGAGGGGAGGGAAATGTAGAGGTGAA
Organism: Passer domesticus; assembly: GCF_036417665.1. Classification (NCBI taxonomy): domain Eukaryota; kingdom Metazoa; phylum Chordata; class Aves; order Passeriformes; family Passeridae; genus Passer; species Passer domesticus. The sequence goes on along the minus strand of NC_087474.1, from coordinate 49,201,806 downwards.
CAGGAAAAGAAAGGTTAAATTAAAAGAGAATATGTTGGAACTAAATCAGTCTTTGAAAATAAGATAGTAAAAGGGTCTGCCAGGTACAAACAGAAAAGAAAAAGTGAAAAGTAGTTCATCAATAGACCACAGGGAAGGAAGTCAGCTGCTAAAATAAAAGCAATATTTTTTATCCAGGGAGGACATTGTAACAGATATAACTAAAGTAGAAAATTAAAAAAAAAAAAAAAAAAAAAAAAAAAAAAAAAAAAAAACCCAAACTGGGATAGAGGTTTGGCATTTGATACAGGGGGAGGGAGGTAGAAAACTTAGATTGGTAATGACTTTGTTTTCAGATGATATCTGTTGGTCTTGTTGGAATGCAGACATAGAAAATTTAGCTAGCTCTAAACGACTCTAGTTAAGGAAGTCTCTTAATTAGGAGTATGCTTCACACATGAGCATAAGAAGCCTCATCTTTTCTTCCTACAAAAAATACCCTTTTGCAGTTAAGGGAGAGTGAAGTATAAAATATAGACAGTGCCTGTGCACCCCAGCTCAGTTTGCAGTGTGGAGTGAGCCAGTGCCTTGGTGACAGCAGTAAATTATTACTGCACAAGAGCTAGATGCTGCACTCAGCTTGCTCATTGCTCTCTGGGAGCAAAAGAGAACATCTTATATTGCATCTACTGTCAGTATAAGTAATGTTTTAACAGCCTGACAATTCAAATTAAATAATACCAAAAAGGAATGTTTGGTTGACAACATAATTAAAATTATTATCTAAAAAAACTTCCTATTGTCTTCCATTTTCTTCCTTTGACTTTCTCAGCATTCCTCTGGATCCCAAGTTGGGCTTGTAGCAGAGAGACTCACAATGGGCATGAGCATCCTAAGTCCTTCTCTTGATAAAGTATAGTGCTCATGGTGACTTTTTCTTCCTCATCAGTCTTGAGTTCACCTAGAACTCCATTTACTTGTCTTCTCATCACAGCCTGCTTCTCTCACGTCAGTCTACAGCTAAAGGTTAAAAATGGCACAACTTCCTCTCCCACCTGCAGTTAATCCAAAGGGCTGTGGTTTGTTTTGCAGGGACTACCAGGTTTGCTGGCCTTTCCTTTGTCCATGGGATTCACTGGGCTGGGTTGGACATCAGTCATGTGGCCAATGTTAACCACAACAGAACCAACTCAGACTCAGGCAAACCCAGACAAGTTCTGATGAGAGCTTGCGCTCTCAGGCTGGCACAAAGCCTGTTTCTGGGCCACATGTGGGAAAACAAGTAAGAAAATTCATATTTTACAGAATATTTCTGCCTTTGTAATTCATCAGGCAAAGGTGTATAACATTAAACAAGATTGTTGCATCAGTGAAAGTCTAACATAGTTTTAGAAGCCAAGGTGAAATACATTTTTATCAGTAGTGAGAATCAACTTTTTAATTTTAATTCCTGTAAGAGGTTACAAAGTGGTTACTATGCAAACTTTACTTGACTTTGCAAGACCTACAGAACGGTAGGCATGTGCAGGGATGGTTTCTGTTAACAGCTTTCTTTCTAATATTAATTTTTAATATTTTTAATTGCATAGATAACCACTAGGCTACAGAATTGTGGGATTTTTTTTCATCTTTTTGGGGTTTTTAAAGGGTTGTAGGCACTATCTGCATGGATGAAAAGTATGTATCCAGTGTACAAGCAAAAATATTTTCAAATTGCATCTTATTCCTCACATTTTTTGTGTGTCTGATTCTGCTACATCTAAGCTTAGTGCTATGTTGTCCAAGTAGCCTTATTATCATTCAGGAAAGATATTAGATGAAATGTAACTTAGGATTTTTTGGTCTGATTTCCAAAAAGTGACAAATGAATGCGTAAATAATAGATGAATAGTAATTAACAGACAATTCTGTGAACAATGGAAATAATGGATGGGATTGTGTCACATATTATTAGTCTATCTCCTTACTGCATTTCCTGTGATAAATTTAATAATCCAGAGGAAACCACAATACTATTCATATGCTGATAAACATCTAGTGATAGCAAGGATGTTTGATATCCACCAGAAAGTATAGGAGTTTTTTCTCAACACAGGCCTAAGTTTGTATCTCTGTTCTCCGGCTTGGAATTCACAAAACTTTTAGTACCTCAACTATCTTAGAAACTTGAGTCCCCTTTAATATTGAGTTACAAAAAATTTTGTGTTAATGTAGAGAAATCAATCAAATTATTGAAAATGACAAAATTATCCTGGCCTAGACATGACAATTTCTGTATAATGCTTCTTTAAAAGTCAGCTAGATTTGTGAAACACTTTTTCTGCATAGAGCATAGAATTAGATAGTAGTCCTAATACTTCTAACAGAAAATATGTAGAGAAAAGTGAGACTTCTAGCCGAGCATAGTGAAAGAAAAAAACCCTATATGTGAAAAGAACAGCATGCTACTTTTCACTGCAATTGCAACAAAAAATAAAAGAGGAGGATTTGTAACCTTTTGATGAAAAGATTTGAAGGGAGCTTTAGTATTGGAAAAGACTAGTCCCAGAAAAAGAAAAATTAGTCAACAGAGGTTCAACTGTACTTATGAAATGGAAGCACTGTATTTTACATCTGAGGGTAATCTCAGTAGTAGTCAAAATTATATTTTGGAGCCAAACTTGATAAATGTGAAGCAAAGAACTGTTTGTTCTTTGTAAATACTGTTGTGTATTTAGAGCTTTTATTATTCATCCTTCAAGGCTTAGTCTTTTTTCAGGAGCACTTCCTTCAAATCAAAATTCTGTCATGAAATTATCTCAGAAGAAGAATCTGCAGTGAGCTACATTTGATCTCTTAAAATATTTTTTCCTATTAATGGTAGAGTGTCTAACAGCATGTGGGTCATTTTACCCACATCTCAGCATCCGAGTAGAACATTAGCACAATAAAATCTTTGCAGTTACTGAAACATAATGTACCAAAAAACAAATTCAGTTATGTGCAATATCTGTTGATATATTCAAATATCCATTGATCAAAGAGTCCATTTTTATTGGATATGCTATACTGATCACTAAAAACTCCAGATGGAGTTACTGGACTGAAAAGGGGGAAAATAGCATAATACACTGCACATATTTTAAGAAGCAAGACAATAAAACAAGTGAAAAAAGTTAACTAAGTTTTCTAAAACAGGAAACATTCCTCCACTCACTTTTCAATCATTTATAGTTATAAATGAGACAAATAATTTATATTTCTTCTAATTTCCAGAGGAAAAAATATTATCTTCATACCAACAGAAAGTCTGTAGACATTTCAAACAATAAAATTATGCATGTCATGAGAATAGTATACACTTTTCCTCAAAAGCCATTTGCATATTCAGTTAGCAATGCTTTTAGTATTAATTGTCTTTTGCTCAAAAAGAACTCTAAGGCCTTTGAAGCTGTTGTGTATTCAGTCATCCTACACAGTAAGTCTACTGTGCACACCTTAAGATTTCCATAACTGCACAAGTTTTAGGGACTTAGCTAATTTTGGACCAGTGTTTAGTCTATTTGTACAGATGTGAGAGGACAGGAACACAAAATGAAGAATTAAGGTATCATGATGATATTATTCCCCCCTCTGCAGCAGCTCAGTGCAATGCCTCTGAGAGGGCAGCTTGTCCAGAAGAGCATTTCTGTAAGGTTAAGAGCAAGGTATAACACTTGTGACAGTCTTTTACACAAATAAGTTTGGACTTCATCCATAGAGGTTTAGGGATGAGGAAAGGACAAAACACATCACTGAGTACCCTTGTGTCACCTAGCCAAGATTCTAAATATGAACCCCTGTTTAGAGTGCAAGGTCTAGAATAGCATGCATACACCCAAATGCACGCAGGGTAAGAAAATGCATCCTTCAAAACATTCAACACTCATAACTGGGTTATACAATATTTCCTTCCATTATTATGAAGTGCAGAATTGGCAACACTGGAGGTTGTTGAATGGTGTTTTTTAACATTTCTACAGGTTAATTATTATGACTAGAACCTTTTGTCCATTTCTGCCATTGTTCCATTATTTTTCTCTCTCCAGCCCTTATAATGTGCCACACAAGGCCTTATTTGTTTATCTTCTCTCTGATTTAACTTGGGTTTTTGTTATCTTTATACAACAGTATTCATTTTATATAACATTTTGTAGAGGGCAAGTCAATGTGGATTTTACTCTTTTACCCAGTCCCTGTGTAATCTCTCTATGGCATGGTCACTGAATTTTTAGATTTTTATCCTGAGGGCACAGCTAACAGCACGTTCCCATCATTCTGACCAACATATTTTGTTTTTAATATATCTTATAAAACCTAAAATTGTAGTAGATTTTTTTTTTCAGTTAAGACTTAAACATTGCAATGGCATTTAGAAATTATTATTTTGAATATATCAAGGAGAAAGGCTTCAGGAAAGAGAATCTAAACTGTGCCATGTCTGGAAATATAATAGTTAGATTTTGTAATTAAGTACGCAGAAAGAACATAGTCTAGAAATTTCTGCATAAAGGATAAATCTAAGTGGGCTGTCTTTGGAGAAGTAAAATACAGTATTTTAAAAATGATGGAAAAATAATACCAAATAGGAACAAACAGCAAGTGGTATTTGTCTATGCTGACTTCCATGCAGTAATTAGAATTTATAATGAGAAATAGCACAGCATATACAAGGAAATGTTTACAGCAAGAGTCCAGGATAATACAGGTCACTTCTGCTGTAATCATAGGACTCAAGGATACTTCGGGTTGGTTGTCTGGTCCAATCTCCTTCTAAGTTATTAACTACTCTGTGATAATACATTGAAATCCATTGTTCTATGTGCTGTAAAAACACTCTGCTAGGTTTGTCTCAGACTGTCTTGTCTCTTAAGCAATGAAAGTAAGGAAATCCAGAGAGAAGCTCATCACAGAACAAGAAATACAGGCAAGTCACTTTTGCCCAGCCACATTCCCTGTTTTGTAAGTACAGCTAACATTCAGAGCTCATTAAAATGAGAGTTTCCAATGAATTCTAAATAGGATTCTTAAAGGTGTTTTGGGGAGGCAACTTGCATTGGCCAGACAGGCTTGAATTCTCACTGCTGAATAAGAATCCTGTAACAAAAAAATCTCTGATGGCTCTTGAGGTCACTGAGTGACCATGTGTAGCTAGGCCCTGGCAAAGAGGATGTTATCTCAGGTGAATGGTGAACATGCATGAGCAAAAGCTCTGAGGTTTTTCTCATGACCCTCACTGGCTCAGATATTCATATTAAAACAGGGATTGCCTTTTGTATTTTGTTCACCTTTTCTACCAACTTACTGGTGGATGAAAGGGAGGCAACTTAGTGCATGACATAGGTGCTCTTAACACTATGCAGTATGCTTTAGGAAAAACCTGATTTCTCATGACTGCTGTTCTCAAAGCAGCATTTTAAGTGGTACAAAGACCAGGCATCATAACCTATCATAACTCTTTCATGATTCTGATACTTAGTGTGACTGATTTTGTTCAAAGATTGCCCATCCATCATCAGTAAATGATATAAAAAATTAGTGATTAGTATTAAAGGGAAAATAGCAAAGAAAACAAAGCCACAAACAAGCCAATGTGTCTTAAGCTTTGCAAGAAGGAGAAGAATCCTCAGGACTAGACAGCTTTGGATCTGCTTTTAGGCTCTGTAACACAGCTGAACTGACAGGCCTTGTGGTGAGATGTGGATGTAGATCTCAGCTGGAAAGTTTTGTTTGTGAATAAGTAGAAGTCAATGTCTGTCATTCAATTTGACATACTTCTATTTGTTCTCAAGCAGTCAGTAAGTCTTTAATCAAAGAAAAAACCAAGCAAGCTAGAATTTCACTAGTTTCATGAATAATGTGTGAATGTTCATCTACCGTCTTTCATGCTTAAAGCACAGTAATAAGGTACAGAACAGTAATGTTGGAGAGACCTCTAGGAGCTCACCTGGTACCTCCTGAGACAGCTGCTCCTTTGTCTTTCCTGACACATATTTCATATGTCTTTCCTGAGGCAAAAATAGAGCTCACAACTCACATAGAGCCACCACAGCCTCCCCAGGTCACAGGACTTCACTCCCCTTACCATTAGGCAGTTTCACTGAGGTCTCTTCTGAATTTTCCTTGCTCCAATTTTAATTCTTTGCCTGCCCACTGCAAGAAAGCAATATGGACTTCTCTCCTTTGCAGAAGTCTATTTTGTGAGCAAGAACTGTCATTGTGTCCCTTTTCTTCCTTAATCTAAATCCTGACAATCTGTTATTCTGTATATGTCATGTTTTCTGGACCTCTGGTTAATCTCATGGCTATCTACTAGTCCCTGTCTAGTAGACAGGACAACCTCACCCTTCCCCCTTGCCTTCTTTTCCCTTTCCTTCCCTTTGCTAGTTGCTGGTTTTGAATATTAGTTGGTAATGAAGCATTCAAGAGCTGAAACAGAAAGAATCAGTATGCGTCTCTTGGAAGCTCTCCATATGAGGTGTTTGCTTTTTTCATGGCACTGGTGACTCAAATTGCCATTGTGGTTCCCCTGACTCTTCCAGTTCCTGTCTTGTATTTGTGCTTTACTATCCCTACTCAGAAATGTGTAGCACTGTCATGATCTTTTATGTTTTCCTGCAGCTTAATTTGTAGTGAACTTTTAAATCACTTAAGTTACAGGATTTGTGCATGTGGTAGTTAACACAGTGAAAGTGTGAATGAAATTTACAAAGCACTGAGCCTTTCTGTGTACCAGAAGTAAAATTACATTGTGCTGGGGCTCAATGCACAAAAGCAAGTCCTTAATGTCAGAGGTCTGGGAATTATTAGAGAGATTTTAGCATTTCCTTGATGTTCCTGTTATTAAAAGTTATTAAAAGTAATTGGAGACTAAAGTCATAATATTTACTACAGAGTTGTCATTTGTTGATTTTCAGTTCTTTCTAGGCAGCCTTGTGAAACAAGGAATTAGAATGAGCTCCTTGAAGTGCAAGCATTTCTCTGTCACAAAAATGCTCCAGATGGACATTGAGCTGGGCTGGTGGAGGTGTGGTGGGATGAGATTTCAGAAAATTGTTTTACCCTTCTGTTATTCATGCTGAACACTGTAACTGAAATGCCATTCACTGCGCTGTCAGACTGGGACTGCCAGAACAGAGAGACAGACAGATGCTATTACACAGTGCAGAATTACCAAAAGGAAAGACATTTCTTGCTAACAAAATAGACCACATGCTAGCTGGTAAAGGGAAATAAATCAGAAATGTGCATAAGTTTAAAAGATAAGTACCTGCACACACATTTGTATCTATATACATAGCTGTATATGCATATATACAAGGTACATATATACTTTTTCCCTATATACATATGCATACTTATTGTATTTGCATGGTTCTCCTGATGAAGGCAGAAATGATGAATCTGACTCCATGTTCTCAGAAGGCTAATTTATTCCTTTACTATATTATATTAAAGAATAATATACTATACTAAAGAATACAGAAAAGATACTTATTCAATGCTAAAAAGATAATAATAAAACTCGTGACTCTTTCCAGGGTCCCAACACAACTTGGCCCTAATTGGCCAATGAGTCAAACAACTCACACTGGAGACCAATCAAACAATCACCTGTGGGTAAACAATCTCCAAACACATTCCACACATGAGCACAACACAGGAGGAGCAAATGAGATAAGAATTGTTTTCCTTTTCTCTGAGGCCTCTCAGCTTCTGAGGAGAAAAATCCTGGGTGAAGGGATTTTTTCAGAGAATGTGAATGCCACACATACATCCCTACACAAATTACATATTTCAATCCATTAAGCTAGCAGGGATCCATTTTGGATTCTTTTTTTGTCTACCTTGTTTCTGAAAATGGTACATACATACATAAATTTAATGAGACACATGGAGTTTCTCTTGATATGGAATTACTTCATTTTGGCTCTGATTGCATCGCCATAATCTTCTAAGGTTTATTAAATAGATAAGCAGATAAGCAGAGCTATTTGGCACTCCCTTGTTTTATACACCACCTTTCTCCCTTTTAATTTTCATCTCTCTCCAACTAAAAAGTCCTTTGCTTTACAGAAGAAAAAAGAAAAAGAGGTAAAAAAAGGGGGAAAAAAGAGGTAAAAAATGAGGTAATGCCAATAAAAGTTAGTAGGAATAAAAGTTAATTGGAAGTTAGATGCAGAATTCATAAAGAAAATAAGCATTTATTTGACAAAGGTTTGAAGGAATGCTCAGCTTTATCAGAGACAACTTCCTAGCCATCAGCTTAATCCCTAACACACCTATAGCCACAGGGCCAAATATCTTAATTTGATTCAAGGCTGGTCTGAGTCCATTATAACACTCTTCACAGTTGAATCCTAGCAACTGGTGACTACTAGAGAAACAGTAACTTCTATGAATCTTCGAAAGTAGTTACTAAAGCATGGTGGAGCTAGTAAAATAATTGCTCAGCAAACACTAATTGAACTGTATTCCATGTATCAATTGTCACTTAGGTATCATCCAAGTTACCATTTTTTTAGTCATTATGTATTCAAATGCATATTTTCATGCCTCACTCATTACGTCCCTTAGTTATTTTTTTCCTACTCTTTTTATAAGTAACAGTGTAGTGCTTTGACTGTTAAATTTGCCAATTCACTGGACAGGAATTGTGCAGAAAAATGTACATATTACATTCCATCTTTATTCTGCATAGTAGCATAGAGGAGAAAATATTATCTCCTCCAAAGAAATTGATCTTTTGTTATCACCTACCTCGAATGTTTCAGTGATATTGAGATTTGTTCAGTCAGGGGTCAGAATCACCCTATAATTCATCGTGTAAGTATTTGTGTCATGTTCCTTGTAGCACAGAAGGAACTAGCGCCTCATCTGAAATGTCTTGAAATCCCCTTTGCAGAAAACCCATTGTGAATGGCTGGCTGTAGGTATTGCAGATGAAAAGAATTCTAATTCCTTTAATAAAAGACATAATTTGTGCATTTGTGTGTTCTGCCTCTGCCCTTTCCCCAAAAAGAAATTGATTTTGCCTGCCATGTTTTCTTCCCACAATGGCAAGTTTTTGTTCCATTCCTGACTAATTAAAGTGGCAGTGTTCATTTTGAGACCATGTCTACAACAAAAAGAAAATGCTATATTGAAAGAATAGGCCAAAGACTGAATTTCCTTACATCCTGTTACAAGGTTCTAAGAAAATAGTGCATCACAGCATTCTGAGTGTTTCTTTAAAAATAATGAACTCAGAAAACCAAAATTTCACATTATAATATTCTATTAGGTAACTATTGTCTGGTATCTTGCCTGTTAAAGTTACTATACCATTGCATCTTCCTAGAAAGGTGTTGTTCCAGAAGCATGCCAGATATTCTCTTAGATCATTTTCTCGTAGATCATTTATGTTTGCAGTAATCAATGACACCGTCTGGATCAAGGAATAGAGTTTTGGAAACTTGGCAAAGAGTCATTTCGTAGCTGTTTCACAGTCATTAACATCAGATCTGTGCAGTACTGGATGAGCCAGAAATGTATATTTAATCTAGTTCAGGCAGGTGAACATGACTGAATCTCATTTGAATTTTTTGAAGATGATGCTAATACAGTTACCAGCTTCATGCACTCAGGCTGGTTTGATGTCACCTGCAGAAGAGCAGATGCCAGGTGATACCTCAGCTGGAACAGAGCTGGAGTTGCATAGACAGGAAATACTGGATGTGGGACGAAGCCTCTTAGACTCAGTTAATCCATCATTGTCTTTGGACAATTTGGACTGGTGTCCTGGTTTCAGCTGGAATAGAGTTCTTCTCTTTCCTAGTAGCTGGTGCAGTGCTCTGGTTTGGCTTTAGTATGAGAATAATCAACTGAGTTGATCACTCAGTTACTGCTAGGTACTGCTTGTCCCATGGACTTTTCTATTTCCCAGGCTCTGTCAGGGAGCAGGTGCACAAAAAGCTGTGTGGGAGAAAGCCCAGGACATCTGACTCAAACTGGCCAAAGGGATATTTCATACCCTAGAACATCATGTTCAGTGTATAAACTGGGGGAGCTGGCTGGGAGATGCCAATTGCTACTTGGGAACGGGCTGAGTGCTGGTGAGTGGATGATGAGTACTGTACAGCACGCATTTCTTTTGGATTTTTTCCTCCCTTTTTATTACATCATTACTATTATTTTTGTTTGGTTTGTTATTGTTTCCATTATTGAACTGTTCTTATCTCAGCCCATAGGTTTAATTTCTTTTTTCCATTCTTCCCCCATCCCACTGCAGGTGGGTGTGTGTCAGAAAGCAGCTATGTGGTACCCAGTTAACAGCTGTGGTCAAACCACAGCAACTGACAGAGTGAGTTCACACGAAATCTGTGCATTTTCCATCATCCATTTGCACTATTTCTGCTCTGGTACTAGGAGTCATAAAGCTATTCCTACTGTATGATAAACCTGAGCAGTTTGAAATGGATTATATAACAATGACAATTATTCTTGATGAGTTTGGTTTCCAGCTCATTCACAGTTATTGTCTCTTCATACCTCATCACCGGATAGATAAGAGTGTATTCTGCTCCATACACAGCTCCAAATATCTTAAGAGTATGTGGTTCACAACTGGGGAAAATTAACTAGACTGCTGGAGCAATGGGAATAAATGAAAAATTTTACGTTATAATGCAAAACTAGTTTTTGCTGCTTTACTACATGCCCATCCTTCAGTCTGTTTCCCTTTCTGAAATAAATATGTCCAGTCTGAAGCCAAGATTTCCCTGGTAGTAGTTTGTTCAGATCATCCATCAATAAAACAGACTCACAGCTGCCAGTTCTGTTAGGTCAGATTGTACAATACCTCTATTTTTCCAGACACTGACAGAGTTTAAGACTTGAAGAAGAGGCAGCAGCTGGTCATTGCTGATAAGACTCAGTGAACACAGTAAGTCATAAATAAAATATACATTTGATACAGAATGTGCAGTTTTATAAGTTACTCATTAACAGGTCCACAGCTTGCAGATCCTGCTGGATCTCACCCAGTAAGTCCACACAGTACAGCTGGGTTTAGTGCTTCTTTCTGGACATCAAAATGGTAGTTTTTTCCAGTTTCTCACTAAAGGTTTGTCACTAACTACAAAGTAGCAGTATGTTGTGCACAGCTGGTCCAAAATTCTAACACTTCTCTCAAATTGCATCTTTGTTCTGGAATGCGATGGGATATAGACTAACTATAGTGTAAACAGCAATTCTATGCATACAACTACAAGTGCCTCTAATTCCGAGATCATTCTCTATCTTCCCCAAAGGCTTTTAAAAATAATTTTAGTGGTCTCTTCTCAGACTTTTAGTGTAGATAGAGAATTAAAAGCTAGATGCAACTACATCTATCTTAGTTCATATTAATGGAAATACTTCAAAACCTTGATAACTTTTGTCACACAATAAACTTGGTTTAGTCATTCACTTGTAGGAGAACGATATTGGAAAAAGGCACTCTATATAACATTGAGAGTTACAGATACCTTCTAATCTAACCTGATTTATAGGGTTAGTTCTTCCAAACAGAACATACTAATAGTCACAAGAGAAGTAAAATGAAAGAAAATATTACATGTGAAAATGTAGGACTCTTCAAACACAAATTAATCTGTCAGATCAACAGTAAATATCTGAAACCAAAATAAGGGAAATCTCAGGCTCTCTTGTCTAAAAACCATCAGTCTTTTGGTCTATAAGGTGAGTAGAAAACTGTCTGAAGAGCCAGCCTCAGAGTGCGGCAGCCAGTGTTTCAGATTCCACCTGCCATTCCTCAGGGACTAGCATTAAAGCTAATGCTAACTAATGTTTATGTCAAAAATGCTGGGACAGGATGAACTACTTCACAGGTAGTACCAGAGTGGTCAATAGGCCAGGCTGTCACTCAGAGGAAGCTTTATATGCTGTACAAGTGGTCTGGCAGGATACTTATGCAGTTTAACAATCCTCCAAACTGGAGGCAGTCCAAAGGTAGGGCCATGAAAATGGTTTGGAGAGTGGAAAAGATAATATACAAGTTGAAGCAGAGAAAGCTGGGCTTGTTCAGGTCAGAGAAAGGAAAGCTAAGGAGGGATCTAAATGCTGTCTTCTGTTGCTTAAGGGGTGGTCTTATAGAAGTTAGGGACAGATTTTTCTCCAAGGATGGCAGTGGGAAAAAACATACAACAGAGGAAATTCCAGCTGATCTAAAGGGAAAAAAATTACTTTACTGTGAAAGTAGTGATCCAGGGCAGCAAGCTGCCCAGAAAGGTTGTGAAATCCCATATTCTGGAGATTTCTCAGGTCTGTAAATGCTTTGATTCAAGCTTGAAATTAACACTACTTTGAACAGAGGTTTGGACTAAATGATTTGTGGATGTTCCTTCTATTTTACATTGTTCTGGCTTTTTGAGACTAATGCAGGAAGCCAATTTTGACCAGGAAGTGAAGGGTAGATGAAACCATAGCAGACTGAGGAGAGTTTTGTGGCAATGCCACGTGTTGCTGAAGCATCACTGGACACAATGATCAATTATGACAGTGAAATATGAGAGAAAAAGGAGCCTCTCGGAGTCAGAACTTGAGTAATGTGGCACAGCATGAAAATAGCAACTCCTAAATTCCACTGTCAACATTAAACAAGAATCCAGTGCTGTTTGCAGAGAAATGATGGGGGATCCATCTTATTATTTATATAGCAAGTACAAGTGGAAAATCAGTCATGATTACTGAAGGTTACAAGTAGTTTTCAAGGGTAACAAACAACTTTTATTTAAAAATATTATAAGGCAAAAGGGATTTTTAGAATTATTTATTCTCACCTCCAATTTAAAGCATGCATGGCATTTTCTCTTTACATAGAGCATAGTTCTAGAAAAGATCTTACTTTTCACTATACAAATTTTTAGTTGTAAAGAATCTAACATAACTCTCAGCAAATTGTGCCAAAGGCTAATGAACTTCACTTTATTTCTAGCTTTAAAATGCCTCACTTCATCTTCTACCAGTGGGTTATTTCATGCTTTGCCTGCTACAGTAAGATATTTCAACTCCTGCAACTTCTGCTTTCTCTCTAGGTGTTCAGAGAGTGTAACCAAGTTTTTTATCATTTTACTTCAGGTTTTTCAAACTTGTATATGAAACATCATTCCTATAGCTGGCAGTGCATTGGAAAGCCTGTTCACTGAGGAAGAGACTTTGTGTGATAACTGCGATTCAACAGGACAGCCCTCTTGAAAAATGCTTGTGACTCACAAGTAAAGAAGGGCCCTTTATGATAGAGTTCCAAGGCCTTCAAAATGATCAGTCTAACTAGCTTTTTTTTTCAGTCCATTATTTTGAATCTTCCTCCACGTTTTCTTTATGGCAGGAAGGGGTGTGCATGCTGTTTCACTGGCACACTGTTGTGGTTAAGAATAGTATTCCCCAATTTAGTGTTCCCACTGAAACGCCAAACCAGGCACAGCTCATTCACTTTCCCCCTCACCTTCCCTCAGAAGCAGGCTGAGGAGGAGAACTGGTGGTACAAAACATAAAGATCACATGTTGAGATAAGAACAAATTCCTGGAAAGAGCAATGAGATAAGAAAACAAGCCAAAACAACTACAGTATCCATAACAAAATGCAGAAGAGGGGCAAACAATTTGTACGAGGTTGTTTGGAACTGGCACTACACAATTGCTTCCTCCAGCTTGGAGCCAGCATTACTCCACAATTCCTTCTGCCACACTTACTCAGATGGAAGGGTCCTTGTGAATGCAGGGGAGAGTGGGCTGGAGACAACAACACACCCAATACCCATGTGGCAACAGCAAGAGTTTATTCTTCAAACCCCTCTTTATAAAGGGGGTTTGAAAAACCTGGTCTGGGTAACTCATTGGGCTGATCTTTTACACTGCCCAGCTCCCAGACCAGTGAGATGTCTGCAGCTCAGGATGGAACATAATTGGTTGAGGTTCCTGTCTGTCAACCCAGGGGCCGGTTGGAACCGGCTGGGTTTCTTAGCTCTGGCTGAATTAACTGCCCAGTACAAGCCACTTTGTATAATAACAGGACCCCTTTCCCATCAGCCTCAGCAATGCCCTGGGATGGTATAGAACAACCTCTATGTCCCAGCCATGCTCTTCCTTTTTCTCCTGCAAAAATCAACCCTGTCCTGGCCAGAACCAGGACAGTCATGTAACAGGCCAAATATATCCAAAACTCTTCTCTCAGTGTAAATTGTTTCTCTATCAAGGGTTCTCATTAATATCGGTATTCGAAGAAGGTATTTCCATATCAAATCATGGTCAGAGACAATTTTCAGGTCCAAAGGTCAGCAGTCCAAAGGTCCACAATGGCAAGACAAGTTCAAGGTCAGGCCAGAAGGCAAACCATTTGGTCTAGGTCCAAATTGGAATGGTCCAAGGCTGCAATACCTGCAGTGTTACACATGTGGGAATACTCTGGAAAAGACCTCTCCAGAAAAGGGAGGGATCCCCAGTGAGGTTTCCTTTCAGAGTTTTTGAGAGGAAGCTTCTGTTCAGGTGTCATCCAGCTTTTTTGGGAGAAACTTCAGAGTCAGGTGAGGCTTTGAAAAGACCTCTCTGAGCAAGCTGGCCTTGAAGGCAGGGAGGTACACTCCTGGTCCTCAAAAAAAAAACCTGCATGCTGGAGCAAAAGGAGTGCAAAGAATTGACCACAGGAAATAACACTGGTGTTGTTATCTTCATCAATATGTCATTTTCCCTCTAGAGCATGGAGCTTAAACTCTGTCACACAAAGCAGGGGAAATCATTCATCATGTCAGTGCAGTAATGTAGGATTTTCAAGTAAAGTTTTTCAGAAGCAAGTGAAATTGAAGTTCTGCTTCTACTGTTAATAGTGCAACTGGAACTCCATACACTGCACCAGCATAATTCTTCTGCTCTGTGAGTATATATTGATAGTTAAGAAATGTCATTTCAACTCATAGAATAAGATATTATCATAATATCTTATTAAGCCTTCAGTAAAGTACGTCATTAGCCAATTTCAGTTTTCCCATGGAGAAATGTGAAACCCACGTGTGAGAATTAATATGCTTGAATGGACTGATGAAGCAAGCTTCAGCAAGGAAAAAGACTGCCCTGAGCACAGACTGAATGAGGTGGTATCTTGACCATGTGAAATGTGAAACACATCACCTAACATTTCCGTTTGTCAGTCTCAATCAATATGTGTGTCTGTTTTCCAGAAATCAATAGAGACATAGTTCTTTACAGTAGCCATGAGACCCAACCTGACCTGGAAAAGAAATCATCTAAATAGCAAAACACAAGCCCATTATCAAGGCTGACAAATGATCAGCTAAAAAGGGGCTCTGAATATTGGATGTAAAGAGAGTTTTCGCCAGAGTAAGCTGTAGATAGTGCAACACATTCCTGAAGTTAGTTACCCCACTTCCCTGCTTGTTCCCTTTTGCACTGAAATTTGTATCCATTTAAATAACTTCTGTGTAGCAACATCATCACTAATGTCTCATATAATTTCTAAAATGTGTGTATTAAGTATACCTTTTAAAAGGTTATTAATATATTTGTATTAATTCTAATAAGAAGATACAATAGTCTGCAATAATTTACAGGTTGATCTTAAACAGCAAAAGCATTTTGAAATGAAATGGTTTGGACTGTAGAAACATGAAAACATGAAAATGCCTTCTAAGAGGGCTTCTTTGGGAATGTTATTCTTTACCATGTTCCATATCTGTCTCAAATGTCCTTCCTTAGCAGATGGCTTGGGTTTGGACCTACAACTTTATCCTTTATTGGTCCCAGAATGATGTGTTTTGCATAGCATAACTTCCTTTATTTAAATTTGGAAATGCTTTGGATAGACAGGCTGTTGTAAGACACAGTGCTGAGGCTCATTTTGTCTTTTTGTTCCTCATTTGAAATCTATTGCTATTTTATGAAAGACTATTGCAAGTCGTGGTTATACCTGTTTGGGTCTTTATTAGTTCCAAAGGATGGGATACTCTTCAGACTTGGCAGTTTGGCAATGGTCTTGATATCATGGAAACAGGTTAATATCATTATTCATATGTTAGTGTTAGTTCTAGTTTCAAAACTGTCCATGCACATCATGTAATTGGGAAAAAAAAAAGAAAAAACAAATTTTCTTAGCCTGAAATATCAGTGTTATTATCAAGAATTCATGGCTTTCAATACAGCAGTGGAGGAACATGAAACAGAAAAAGTAAAGCTAAATGTTCTGAGATTCCTCAAGGGTCAGTGGGGAAAGAAAATCAACAGCAGCAGCAGCAGCTGCAGCAGTCTCATCAACAAAAGAAAACCCTTGTGCTTCCCAAAACCAATTTCCGACAGTGCCACAGTCCACGTTCTGTATGAAGTGCCAGATATTAAGTTCACACGGATGAAGAGAAGCCTGAAGTCCTTTTGTCTCTTATAATGGCTTTTTTCGTTCAACTTAAACTACTGCTTGGGGCCAAGGAGTAACATTTGAAAAGGAGAAATACTTGCAAGAGATATGGGACCTCCAAGGAAAGATCATTTGGAGAAAAAGCTTGCATCAGTTCTGCTCACGTTAATTGTAGTTTAATTTACCTTGGGATCTTGTTAGTTTTAGTTAATTTGTTAGTTAAATGATGGCATTGGCTCGTAGAGAGTTATATTTAGTTTTATGTAGGCTGTTATTACTGTAAATCAGATAAAATGGAGCAGCAATATATTCTGGGCTGGATGATGTAGGTGCACATAAGAATGATACCCATTTTCTTCTCTGTATAGGTTAAAAGCATCCATATGTGGGTGTGTGAAGCAAGATCCCAAGAATTATTTCGTTATTTTAAGCTTATTTAAAGAATGTTGTGATTGCCTTCATTATGTATTAACAGCAAGGGAATTAATCTAAAAATAAGACCATGAATACAATTCTGTGATATCACTATCACTGACATAACATTTTACAGAACTTATTTTATCTTTTGACCTGTTGCCACATAATGTACAGAATGCCACCTTACATGATCCTCTCTTTGCTCTGTCTGATCAAATCATTTCACTTTGATTTTACACTAAATTATACTACTTACAAGATTGTATAGTAATCTATGTGATTGTTAGCACAACAATCACAATTTCTGAAGTCTTTCAATCGGTCTCTGCCATAAAGTGAGGCTCTGGCAACAGAAAACTTCAAAAGGCATCCCCTCACTGTTGAAATATCATTGTTGAGTTCCTAGGCTTTTCTATGTCCTTTTTAAGAAGGTAAATAAACCAGTGGTTTTAGCTGTATTAACCTGCAGAATTTCAATGCTAATGGCTGCATGTATGTGTGTATGCTGCTTACCCATCCATCAGGTTTGAGCAGAGATAAGTTTATCAAGTGACCACAAAAAGAGACAGAAAAATCACAGAATCCTCTGACTTATTGTCAGTATGTTCTTCACAAGACCATGACATGGACATGTGCATTCTGTCACCACCCCGCTGGGCAGACCCCAGTGTGACCTATAAGTTTGTTGCGGGACTTTCCCAGCTTTGCTGTTGCTGTTCTACCTCAGATAGTCCTAGCTGTGAAAAAGTCTATTCTTTCAGAACATATAGTAAAAATTATAATTGACTGGTTTTTATTGAGTATTTATGTCTGTAAGTGTTCTTTTTATTCCACAAATGACACTTAGTTTTTTGAAAGTACTTGCTTTTCCCTTAGCAGTATCTCAAGGTAGGATGTTTATTCTTAGGCCTTAAATGATCCAGTGAATTTACAGTACACAATTAGTTGCAATATTAGCAAGTTTGGCACACAGTGCTATTAAGGATAGCAGGGACTGTAGTGATTTTATAATGAATTCACTCTAAATCTCAGCAAATAGTAGCATACAAGGACATCTGACAGCTGCTTTCCCCAGCTAAATCTCACCACTGAGACTCCATTCCAAGAAAAATAACAAGTCAGGCTTGGTTAGTAGTGCTGCATCTTGGAATACGTGTTTTGACAAGGGAAAAAAATCATTTGTACTCTACTAGCTTTTCATGAGCTGGGGCAAGGAGTAAATCTCTCCAATGGCAAAATAAAGCTGTCAGACTGCTTTTCCATAAGATGCCATTGAACATCAATATGACAGTTCTCCCTCCTGATCTTTTTTATAGGTTGCTAATTCTGAAAGAAAAGTCGTCTTTGCCTACATATTTGTGGATTCAGGCACTGACATTTTAGAAGGAGTTATACTAGAAAAAAAATAAAAACTCAATAAAAGGGAGTACCCCCATAGCCTTGCTGAAAAGATGCTTTAGCTAAATATCTATTTCTAGGAAAAGATACTGTATTTGCTGCCTTATATTTTGAGGTTGATGTATACATGTATGAAATAAGCATAAATTAGCAGGCAAATATCTAGGTACATGAAAAATTAGCAGGCAAATATCTAGGTACATGAAAATACTTTCATGAACTGAAGAACACGGCAAAGGCCATCAGCCTGAGGCATGGTCATCATTAAAGCAGTAATTTTGTTTCTTAAGCATCTGAATAGGTTTCCTTTTCTGACTTCACTGAACATAGATGAGAACATTTGGGCTTTTCTCAGTTTGGCCACTTTATGTGCACCAAAACATAATTGAAGCCTAAGTACATTGAAGACTGATTGCAGGGGTCTTCCCTTCCAGGATAACTGGGGAAGCCAGAGCTCCTGATGGGACATCTGAATATCTGATTTTACTTGCTGATACTGAAGGTCATGGAAGTTCTTCTAGTTTAGCGTTTAAGGAAGTTCTTTTAGTTCTAGGGTAATGGAGATGGTTATCTTTACCTTCACTTTAAAATACACTAATTTATGGCTGTGGAGAAAAAGGAGACAGCAATTAATTCTTAATGTGCCCTTAAGAAAACAGTAAATAGAGTGTGTTGTGTTAACATTTACTGAAATGTTGTATGCTTTTCACAAGTATTTTCCAATATTTATCTATATTTTCTATTAAAATCTTAAGAACATTTCCCTTCACAGATTACCTTTGAGGTATGGCATAATTCTGAGTATCTTACATAGCTAAAAAACCAAACACTTCTTTCTAAGGACTGTTGCACTAAAATGTTTGGCCACGAATTCAGACATCACATCAATTCTTATATTAGCAAGCAAGGCATGTTTCAAGTTCTCTTTCTGGGCTGCCATTAAATCTTATCTTTTCAGGCAGTTTAAACAGTCTTTGCAAATAAATAGTACTGTCAAATAGACCAACCACTTTAGTGAGCCTATAAAGAAAACAAGTGTTTGAGGCTAGTCTTAGTAAAAGAAAAAAAAATAATTTGCTACTAGCACTGTGAAAAAAAAGAAGTAAGTCACATGTGAGTGCCTACAAAATTAAAATTATCATAAATAGCAAACTAAAAGTTTCATGTTATTCTTCCATTAAATGCACAAGTAGCTATAAATTAGGTGTTCCTAGTTTCCTGAAGTAGCCAAGGGTACTTCTAGTTTCTTTTCCTTTTGTTGGTAAGTTTTTGAATGTCTGTTTTCTCCCCCAAGTTTCCAGTGTGCTCAAATACCTCATTCACATTGCCATGAGGGTTTGACTAATCTCAAGTCTTAGTCATTAAAAAGGTGACCACTGATGCAAACTCTATTCACAAATAATAAGCACTCCTTATATTTTTCCCAATTGGTTGCAAAAAAAAAAAGATTTATCAGTTACCAAAATGAGACTAGCAGCATAAGAATTGACTTCACTTACCATTCTCATATTAAATTCATGTGTATATGTTTCACAGCACATTAGTGAGCAAGAAGTGTTACTGGAAGAAATGGAAAATCAATAAAATATTAATTAAAAAATAATCTCACTATAACCACATATGCAAGAAATCTTATTTTAGAAGGTTCACTCAAAGTCAGTTTCTACACAAGTACTGTCATTGAAATGTGGAAGTGTGACCTGCCAGACTCTTCTGTGAGTTCTTTTTTCTCAGTTTGAAATAATTCGGCCCTCTGGGTGATCACAGAAGCTGACAGAACCTGCTCATAATCCACCTGAGCTGTGGGCAGGAGCAGAATCTCTCACAGTTTAGCTTCTCTGGTTGTCAGCATCCACTCTTGCCATGAAACTCCTCAGCTGCTGGGTTTTCAGTCCAGGTGGGCACTTCCCAAGACATGAGGCAGGGGCAGCAAACCTGCAAAGTGTCTACTCAGCTTCATGTTGGTCCTAAATTAGCACGTAATAATAAGATGAAGAAAAATCAAATCAGCACAAAATAAACCAGGCCAGCAAAACCTACCAAGCTTTGACACCACTGACTTTAAGAATCCTAAAGTGGAACATGTGGAGGTACTTGATGTGTGAGTGACATTAAACTACTTTGATTATTTTTTCAAAATACTAAGTCTTCAAAAGCTCAGATAAATGGCTTACAATGTTCATTAAAAAGACTTGACCTGAGTGGAATAGATACTGCTGACAGTGTGAAGAAAAAAGCTGGCAATATGAAGCAAGGTGAAAGCTGTGAAGCGCGCAACCATATTAGCATGCTGAACTTTTCAAACAGTGACAAAATTATTCTTGCAGTGTCTGTTTCTTCACTGCAATAGCAGATAGAATTCCTGCACAGGTGTTAATGAACCATGATCTTAAATCAAGTTGACCTTGTGTGAGGCTAAATGTAGTGGGTGTTGTAGTGTAGCTGAATGCAAAATGCATGTTTAAAGAAAGTACTTTATTCAAAGATAAAAGAATTATACCTGGCTTTCTACATGTGCAAATTGAATTTTATCTTTTTTAAGTATTGTCTTTAATTTCATCATCATATATTACGCCTGGGAAACAGCTTTTATTTCTACCTGTAATTAATTCAGGTGTCCAAATTTGCAGTATGTTTTTGAAAAATGTCTTTGGGCCTATTCTGCTGATAACAATGACTGTGTAATTAATTCAAGCTGTTCCATTAAAAAAGAAGTAGAAGACTGAGCAAAGGAATATTTTCTGAAAATAATATCGTACAAGTACTCTAATTGTTGTTGACATTCCTTAGTATTTAGTGGGCATCTATAATACTAATGGAAACTGGAAAGGACTGGAAAGGACCCGTTTAATTCAAAGCTATGCAGTCCTGTAAATGAACAACTAATTTCTTCCAGAGAATAGCTAAATGTAGTTGTTAAAGTCAGACAGGGTCCTCAATAAATAATTTTCACTGGTCTTGCTTTTCAGAGATTGTGAGACATTGACTTCCATTTGAAAGAATTCCTAGCCTTTCTTTTTAACCATTTTCTTTGGTTTTAAGGACCATATAGAGGTCAGGGAAATTTCCAGAGCAAATGGAAGAGACGTATTTAACTTCTCTAGGTATTTTACAAATAAATACAGTTGTCATCATTCTAAGGGCTGTATTTTGAATGGAGTCCTCTGAATGCAGAGTGCCATGGAGCATCAGTCCACTTAATTTAGTTCCCTGACTTCTCTCAGTATTGCTGCTTCAATTACTAGTACTGAACACCTAGAAATAAGAGCCCTAAAATGTTGAAAGTAGCAGAATTTTAATTAATCAATTGTATTTAAAAATAATAAAACAAATTTTTTCTATTAAATGCTCAGTAGAATATAAAGTGTACTTTCAAAAGTTAAATATTTTGAGACTTCAGCTAAAGTGCACTTTAAAAAGTTATACATTTTGAGACTGTTCAGCTATATTAGAAATAAATATATTATTGACTATTAAGAGTTCTGTTCATACTACATTAACTTTTGTTGGGTATGGTTTTATATTAAATGAAATGGTTCACACAAAAATACATTTATGAGATGAAAAAGGAATCACTTTTTTATGGCACTGTGAGAATACAAATAAGTGATCTGTGAGAATACAGAAAAGCATCTTTAATCTTTGCTTTTTCTTGAATATTCTATACAGGAGAACTTGATAGAAAACATCAATGGCCAGATTCTTTACATACTTTTATCTAATAACTGCAAATCTCGCCTAATATTGCACAGGGATGTAAACAAGAACCCATATTTTGCAATAATTTTAACCAAAGTCCAGCACTGCAAAGGCATTGCAACCACTATTAAATGTGTTGCATGTAAATGTTAAAGGCTTTTGTGTGTGTGTGTGTGTGTGTGTGTGTGTGTGTGTTTGTGTGTGTAAGACACAGAGAGAGAGATTGAAATCACAACAAATATGATTTGAGTCTTTGATGTTATAGCCATGCTCATATGTCTGCATGCCCCAATAGAATCATGTTGGCCATTTTGTCCTTAGAAGACTGTTCTTTCTGTGACATTACAGGATCTCTTAAAAATTGGATATCTTTATCCGTTTTCTTGGTATCCACACCCTACTCTGATAATATCATTATATTTCTGCTAAGTCACTGAGCACACAAAACCTTGCAAGGGGCTTCTCTTCAAGAACAGATATGGAAAGGCATCCTGGTCATAACTCAGCATGCAAAAACTTCAACACTTCCCACAGCATCCCTCAAAGGAGAGCTGGTTTGTACCCAAAAAGCAGTTCTGCATCAAGGCTTTATTCTAATCAAAACATCTTGGCAGGCAGAGAGTCTCTTTCCTCCTCCATCTTCTCATTGTGCTATTTGTCCACAAAAGCTTGGGGGGGAAAAAAGCACTCAGTCAATGACAACAACTAAAAAGCTTCCTATGACTCAAAATTTATATATAAGGTAAGAAAAGGTATAAGAAAAGATATAAGAAATATCTTCTTGTATTACTTCTCTTTGCAATACATTAAAAAACTACTTTTGGTCTTTAAACTGAATTTATATACTCTTGATTGCATAAGACCAACACTTTTGATAGTTTAGCAAAATAATAATTTTTGGTAAAATAGTCTGATACTTAAAATTACATCCATTAATCATCATTCTTCAAAATGGACTTCACTGCTCCTTCTACTTGGATTAGCCTTTTCCAAAACCTTCTGAAGCAAAAAAAAAAAAAAAAAAAAAAACCCCGAAGGGCTCCTAGGCAGAAAGATTTACATCGTCAAAAGGAGACTCCAGAACTCCAGAGGTATAAAAGAGAGTGAAATGCGAGTGGAGAACAGTGCTCCTATTTCTAATTTTTTTTTTCCTGCATGATACATTCTCCTCCCTTCTACCTTTTCTTTTCTATTGTTTTGGTTTTTTTTAATCTCTCCATTTGCAGGGTTTTACTCTTTGTTATGCTCAGTCATAAGGGTGTCTGCAATATAACTGTGTAGCATTCCCAGTTTGAAGCATATGAACTTTAGACAAAACGCTGCTCATCCTTTTCTTGGCTGACACGAAACAGGAAGACTGAGAAGGGCTGTTCTCATTTGATTTGACTGGTGCAGAACAGGTGTGTCTCCACACCTTTTATTAACCAGAGACTGTATGGGACCTCCAGAACCTCTTATATGGCCACTGTGGTGCAGAATGGTCTGGTGTGACACTCATCTCATTCCTGTGCCTGAGATTTTGTCCCACTGCATGGATACAACCTAGTGAGGGCTGTCTACCAAGATCTCCTCTGTTACAAGCCTTAGCCCAATATGCCAATGCCACGCCATCGGAGTCTTGGGTGGTGCTCACAAGGCAGTGCTGGGATTATTGGTTGTGGGGATGTCTAACAGAATATGCGCTGAATGCAAAACCCTCAAAATCATATATTACCTTATTGACCTTTCTGGAAATTTTAAACATGCACATTAGTTTCTTCCTAAGTTTGTGTTCCTAAGCCTGAGGGTAGGTCTTTTCTTCAGAATGAAGAAGCTTGTGGCTTAGACAGTGTATATAAAAACACACTAAACACACTAAACACACTAAAAACAATAGATGTGAAAAACATCTCTGTGTATGCTGGAATACATTCATGGTTTAAAACTGTACATCAATTGTCATTTAAATGAGTTTAAACATGCCCCATTTGTGTCTGTCATAGTGGTCTGTGACAGCCATCACTGTAGTCTGTAATTCTGCCATTACTTTCATCTGCTTTAATCATTCTACCTGTTTCTCAATTTTTGATCTGCTTTTTGACAATTCTAAGTATTTTTTTTTCTTATAGTGCTTTAATTAGCAGTCTTGCTTCCCAGTAAATTACTTGCTGACTGAATCATGCAATCCTTCACTTGACAGAAAGGATGTAAACAAAGAGAATTTTGAGCAACAGTCAAAACAGCCGCATTGGTGCCACAGCATAGAAACTAGCTTCAAAGATGAGATAAAAAATCCCTGTAAAATAGGAGTTTCAGATATCATTAATTCTCTAGCTGGATTCTGTTTTAATAAAAGCAGTTCTGTCATTCCTGTGGAAAGATGACATTTACCCTTAAATGCCTTTTAAATAATATTTTGTAATCCGGGGCTACGTACTCTCAGAATTGCTGGATTGCATTGCAGGTTGGGAATGCTGCTGCAGCATTCACGTGACACATTCTCCTAACTTACAGCACTTTGTTCTGTGACAATTGAGTCACAGAAGGTAAAATGACCAATTCAGAGTCTAGAATAAAGTCATGCTATTCCCACACCCATTGCATCAGTACTAGAGCTGAATGGCCATACAGTGCAGTGCAGCAACAACTAATAAAAACCTTCGGCCTCCATGAATTCTTCACATTACTGTATTTTTGTTATATTATATGGTATTAACAATTCAAACACATTCTAAAAAGGGTTTTCAGAGAGCTGAGCATTTCTGGGGTTTGATCCTCTTTAAACATGTGTATATATTTGATTGTTCTCTTCATCTCCGGAATTTAATTTTCTTGAGAGTTTGGTGTGAATTGCTTTCAACTTCTGTCTGGAATAAGTATGATCTTGATGATCAAATCTAATTGTGAAATGGCTATTTTAAGGATTGTGCCTGTAGTTTTGGGGGAACGTGTAAGATGTACAAACAAAAAATTATGGAAGTAGAATATATATTATGTATATATATTATTTTTATATATATATATAAAAAATATATATTTTATATATATTATATATTATATATTATATATTATATATATTATATATTATATATTATATGTATTATTATATGTATTATATATATAATATATAATATATTATATATTATATATATATTTTTATATATATATTTTTATATATAAATTATGTATAATTTAACTAGTGAATTCCATAGATTAATTTTATTGATTATAAGTTTCCAGCAGCAGGAGAAGACATTAAAAAAAGACATTTTAAAAAACATGTATAGCATGTTTATTCACTTATAGCTGAATTTAATCATTATTTTTCTATGTCAAAAATCACTACATACATTGATACTGATTAATTCATTTATTTCTGTTTGAAGTTAAGTTCATATTTGAGTGTCTTGCTGAACCAGAGAGATAAAAATAATTTTCCAGTAAGACAATTTTTTCAAATTAGAAATTAGGGGGGAGGTGGTTTATTTATTTATTTACAAATAATGTCTTAGTTAGTTCATAAAGGATTAGAAATAACCTCAGAGCAGTATTTGAAAATATCCAGTTGCAGACCCAATGCGAAGATATATGATTACATCAAAATTCAGAATGCCTCTGCTAAATTATTACATTAAAAATATATATACTTTTTTAAAAATTGTTAAAATGCTTTTGGAGTTTGATAATTTCTCTTTATGCTTTGTTTAGGATAAAGTATCTGGAGAGAGCATGATGAACATGTTTATTTTCCAATGACAACAGAATAATTTTCAATTAAAAGTTGTTTTTTATAAAATAAATAAATACATACATAAATAAATAAGAGAAAACAAACTGTTTTCCTGTGCAGCATTCAAGTTCAAATATTGAAATAATCTATCTGATAGCTTTATATGTGAGTTTGAAATGAATTGAAAATAATTATGCAATCTGCCAATATATTCTCATTATACAGAGTACAATTAAAAAGCTAAACAAAGAGCATATAAGATTTTAAAAATTAATTTCAGTCATTATAAATTGTGTGAATACAGAAAAGAAAATATGTTCTGTTTACCTGGCAAGGTCCTTTGAATACCTTCAGTAACAATGAATTAATTTGTTTGCCAGCAATGTGGGATGGCTCTGGTTATGTGTTGTTAGCATTTGCATATTAAATATCTGAGCTCAGTTAATGCATTATAGAGCCCTACCTCTTTGATGCATCATAACTTTACATTTTCATTCCTTGCAGAAGGGAATCCATATACCTGGTGGGTTGGAAAAGCCAATGAGAAGCACTACTATTGGGGCGGATCAGGACCTGGCATTCAAAAATGTGCCTGTGGCATCGAACGCAACTGTACTGATCCCAAGTACTACTGCAACTGTGATGCTGATTATAAGCAATGGTGAGTGCTTTACAAGAAAGCAGGATGAGAATGACCAAATCTCCTAACTTTTACAACACTGCCATGACATTGAATATATCTTTTTTTCTATATTTCATTTCTTATCAAAGAAAATAGACAAAATTATTTTCGTGATCCCTCCTGCAAAGTGTTGACCCATGCCTGGATTTCCATTTTATTCATGGTGTCTGTGATCGTTAAATATAAGGACAGTATTTATGATTTCCAGCCCACTGAGCTATAGAAAAGAAGGCTAAAATTGCAAAAGCAAGTTCTCATAGGAAAGACCAGCATTTTGGTTATCCATGCAACTTTGTCTCCATAAGATTAAGATATACTGCAATACAGAATTAATTTTATCCCTACAGCAACTTCATGGTTTTTTCCCCAGAATTTTTCCTTTTTAAAGTGTTGCTTCTGCAACACTTGAATGCAAGTGATATGTGTTGAAATCACTTATCTAGTGCCTCCAACTCTCATTTTCTGTCTTTCATGAGGAAAAATATGTTAAGAACTAGACATATACTATGGAATGAGGCTCTGTATTTCAGAGGAAGCTACCAGGCTTTGCATGAGATAATTTAATTAATTAAGGCAGAAAAAAAAATAAACTTGCATCTCTGGTATTCCCTATAAACATGAACAGACTGCATAAAGCTCATCATCATTTCAATGAGACCCTCTCCATGGCTTACAACACTTTGTTTGTGAACCTTAATCATTTGTGTCTCTTTTCTCATGACAGGCAGGATTATATTTTACATGGTATGCAATGTTCAGTGACATATTGAAACCATACTTTTATGAACATTTCTCCCATTAATAGCAACCTGTGGGTAATTGAATCAATACTGGCTCATAAACCATTTGAGGTTAATTGAGAAATTCTTCAGCTATTAATGAATGTAGAGGTACTGTAGTGGTATGTCAGAGACTAAAAAAGAAAAATAAAAAAAGAGAGTAAGAAGAATTATGGAACCAGAGAATCACAGAATAGCAGTGTATGAAAGGGACCTCAGAGTTCCTCTAGTTCAATCCATCTGTTCAAGAAGGGTCACCTATAAACTGCTGCCCAGTACTTTGTCTGCAGATTTTTTTAATAAATCCAAGGAGGGACTCTGCACCTTCCCTGTGAACATTATCCCAGGACTGGATATCGTTGGAAAGAATCTGATTCCATCTGCTTTGCACCCTGTCGGAACCCAGGACGTCCCTCTGGGTGCCCTGGATGGCTCAAGATCCTGGCAGGGGCTTGGAGACCCTGGCAGGAAGCCAAAGACACTTGGGAATTCAATCTCAATCCATGGAGCAAATTACTAGCTTTATATGAAGAATTACAAGTCACAAAAGTTTAAGTAGCATAATAGTAGTTGTCACCGGGTGAAAGGGGTAATTTTGAAGAATTTTACTATGGGGGTCTAGGGGACAAGATGGAGGAATTTGTGTGTTGTCCTGTTCTTCTCCCTTCTTCCTAGCCTCCATCTTCTTGGTGATGGTGGCATTCTGGGATTGGTGTAAAGTAGAAAGTCACTGTCTATCATAGGTGATAGGTATTGGAACATAACTGTAAATATTGAATACATAGTTTATAGTATAAAAGTCAATGATGGCCCCGTGGGAGGGCAGTGTGCCTCAGACTGACCTGCTTAACAGACCTCAGCAGGCCAGACAGAAAATGTTTTAGATAAGAAAAAATAAACAAGCTTAAGAATTACAGCCAAAGACTTCTGACTCCTTCTTCAACAGCTGGGTTGGGGAAAAGAGACTTTTAATATATCTCGGGGTCATCGTGACCAGAGGGAGATCCCGAGACACTCTTTTAGGTATTTATGGACATTGATGACATCCCTCTCAACCTTCTCTTCTCCAGCCTGAGCAGCCCCAGCTGCCTTTGCTTCTTTCATAGGAGAGATGTCCCAGTCCTTCTGTCATCTTAGTGGCCCTTCATTGACTCCATCCAGCAAGTCCATCTCTCTCTTGTACTGGTGACCACAGAACTGGACCCAACACTCCAAATGTGGCCTCACTAGTGCTGAGCAGGGGAGAAGGATGGCCTCCCTTGACCTGCTGTCAGAACTTTGCCTAATGCACCCCAGGACACCATTGGCCTGCTTGGACTCAAGTGCACACTGCTGGCTCATGTTCACCTTGATGTCCACCAGAATCCTTAGAGAGCTTTCTATCAAGTTACTTCCCGGCTGCATGGTTCCCAGCATATACTGGTGCATGGGGTTGTTTCCCCCAGGTGCAAGGCTTTACACTCTTCACTGTTGAACTCCATATTTCTGTGAACCCACTTCTCCAGCTTATGAAGATCCCTCCAAATAGCAGGACCCTGTTTGATGTGATCTGCAAGAATGAAGTATGAAAAACACAAAAACAGAGTAATAAAGGAAACCTTCCAGGCCCTGCAAAAATTGTAGATTAGGATGTGGAAAATCAAATATTGCCACAGACATTGCCACCCTAAGCTTTGACATAGTTAGGATAGTAACTGTTAGATATGATATGGGGTGAACCACAGAACACTGCAGATATAGAGGAGTCTATTTTAGAGACAGGGTGATCACACACGTTGACAACCTTCAGAAATATATAGAGAGAATGAGGAATATAAAGTCAGATGACTCCAACTCAATCAATAAGCACTAGAGCAGTGTGGCAGGAGGGATGTAGGTTTGGTTCTGTCAAAATGGTAACAATAAAAGGAAGATATTGTGATAATAATTACAATAATGGTAGAATTAGGAGCACTTACTGTTTTCATTACCTGAGGCACTGGATGCATATCCATGAATAATAGGGCTCTGTACCATATGTTGACTGTTTTTCTTTATACCAAGGGAAATGTATGTGGAAAATGGCACTGGATTTTGATCTTTTCTTGAAGATTCCCCAAGAGTCACAGATGATAATTTAATAAGCAACATTCACTCAATAATCTTACTGTAACCTCTGCACCCCCTATATATACTGAAATTATGTGGATTCTACTAATAAACAGATTCATATTAGATTTAGATCTAAAATAGGCTTATAATCATAAAAGATCTACAACTCTACTCAGAACTTCATACAAGAATACATTATTACATATAATATTTCTTCAGATAAGTATTAGAATTTTTTCAGGATAACTACTATTCATTGCAGGACATTTTATGAAAAGCAATTATACTACTGGATATTATATTTTAATCTGTGGTGTGCATAAATCACAGGAAGAAATGAAAGCTATATTATAGACTTTAAGGACATTTTGTTCAAGATTCATTTTTTCAATTTGGTTTTGGCAGAATCTAGTCTTTTCCATAGTCATACCTTCTGGGTTTGGGAGTTATTTTGAAGAGTCCTAGTTAGGAATTTTATCTTGCCATGTCCATCAATACCTAAAAAACAAGTGAGCTCCACAGGAAAGGGGACCTTGATAACTTCAATCATCAGGGCAGAATTCAACTGGAGCCTCCAACACATCTGTGCCCAATTCTGGTGACAGCAAAACAGCTGCTGGTTTGGTCAACAGAATATGCAAGAGCTTATGGTGAGCAGAAAAATCTCAGTTCATATATTAACAAAGCATCTTGCCATAGCTTGCCACTATAGCTCACCAGCACAACTTATTTTAGAAGGATTTACAATCCCCTACAAAAGAAGGGCTGAGTAAACACCACACTGTGGCTGAGAGTTCAGGTGGGACTTCTGCAGTAATTGCATATCTTGTCCACAGCCAAGACCACTGCATTTGCTTGTGGTATGTCCACAGTGGTGTTCTGCACCTGCCCAGGCAGTGTTGGAAAAATTGTTTGGGGGTTTTTTGGGTGGTTGCAGTTTAATATACAGAGGGGAGAAGGCAGTAGCCAGAGCAATAACTATATTAGAAAAGGTAAGGAAGTTAAATAGGAGAAGGAGACTCTGTGAGAATGAAAGGTGAAGGAAAAAAGCAAGATTCAGAAGAGAGATTTTACGAGGAAACTGGGGAGCCACTGAAGAATTGGTCAGGCTAAATCAGAATGATGTAGTGTAAGTAGATTATTGTCCACTTGTTTTTATTTTAGAAGTTAGAAATTGTGTTAGAAATGAAGAAAGGAATTACAGCCTGATGAATGGTTTCATAGCAAAGGCAGGGGAATATTTCGCTGGAGATCTGGTTTTTAACCCTGCTTCTGGAACCACATTCCTGCATGATGCTTCGTCAGTTTCATAAACCATTTCTTCAAAGAACAGTCTGATCCTAATTTTCTGGAAATCCAGTTGTCCATTTGAAACCCAAAAGTCCATTTTGTGAAAATACCAAACAGCTGCAACCAGAATAAGGGATCACTCTCTGAATGCATCTAATGCAGTCATTGAAAGCAAACAAACAAAAAAAAAAAATTGTGTGTATATATATAGCATGTAGGCATCTCAGATGGAGCACTAAGTATGAGTGTTTTCAATATTAACATCTTTCAGCCTCAACATCCAATCTGTAGAATGCAAATTATGCCAGCTACTCCCTCATGGTGGTACTGCAAAGATAGGTCGATTTATGAAGCAATCATCTGCTGTTCTAATGAGCACTATAAAAAATCCAGTGAGAAAACGTGGTCTTTATAGAAAGATTTGAAATAACACATTAGATATAAAATGGTATCCACATATTGAAGCATAAGAGTAAATTTGGAGAGTAAACAATGCTCGACTAAATAAGTACTGTCTGCATCCTATACTGAATAATGCTGAAGCCCTCAGGATAAATACTAATCAGGGACCAGTCAAGGATTGCATCGTGGTGGTAGGAACAGGGGACTAATTAAAGCTCTTTAAGCAGCCTAAAGTGCTTTTTTTCTGAAATTTTGAGTTTAGTTTTTGCTCTCTTGCATTTTGGATTTTTTTTAACCAAGTATGTAGTAATTCTATGTAAGTACAGAACCAGCTGTGTTAATTATGGACTTACTTACAATGTAACTTTTCACAGGGATTAGTGTATACCATAGGTTTGGTAAACCTTACATCTGTATGGTTTTTCTATTAATGATTTTTAAAATTTCACATCACACCTTGTCTATCTGAATAAAATAGTTGTGTAGAACTATTTAGCACGTGCCTGGATGGTAAATAAGCCAAATGGTAAATATTCACAGGGAACATGACATATGAAATTCAGATTTATGTGTATTTGCACACATAGTCTAGAATAGAACCTGATTCTTTAGAAACTCATGTTGTTGCTGCAATGTAAGTATTAAGTAGTCATTTTTGTCATGATAAACAAACAAAAACACTGATAGAAGAGCTTCACCCAGAGTAATCCTGCAAAAATGGTCCTTAGTCCCAAATTATCTATGATTTGTATCCAAAATTAAATTAATTCAGGGTTAAATGGATCAGGTTGTATAAGAAATGTTAGATTTTCTTGCTAATAAAGATCATATTTTAAAGTGTGTATGGTTGACATTTAAAGTCAGATTGCCTCAATGTTGAGAGAATAAGGGTACCTTTTATGAGTAGCAAGAAGTTCTCTGGATTGCTGCTAAACAAAATTATAATAAATTTATTAATTTTAGATAAAATGTAATACTTTTTTTGAAAAATATCTTATTTGTATAAAAACAATATTATTAAAATATAGGCAGTTCCTTTTAAAAATGACTGGCATTGTAGAGATGAGCACACTGTACTGATTAAGTAGCAAACGTAAAGCTCTGCAAAGAAATTTTGATTCCTACTCTCATTTGAGCCTAGGGTCATTTAAGACTCAGATTGGCCAAAGTTTCTACACCACAAGGTCTCTTGCTCAGAGAAGTCACAATAAGTCAGAAGGCTTATAATATGATGCTGTTCAAGGATTTACTCAGAAAAGGTGACATAAGAAGCTTTTTCATTTAGCACTTCCTGATGTGAATGCACTTCAGGTTACAAAGTCAGTCATGGACTTTGCTTCTGACTACTGGTGTGGTTGCTAATCTTACAAGAACTATTTGGTGGCCCAAAAGATGATCAAAAGGGTTTAAGCAGAATTTTCAGATAAAATTGCTTTGGAGAAATTGAGGAAATCAGTGGAGAGAACCTTATTTATAATCTCACAGTTTGGATATTAAAGTTTCTTTCTCCAGAGCCTGTCAAATTGCTTTATTTTTGTGAGGTGTTTTACAGAACTCTCTGCAGGATGCATCCCTCTTCCTTTAACAACTCATGTCCTACAAAAGGAGTTTCAAAAGAAAGTTTCAGGTCATGGGTAAAGATGACTAAACAAAGCTCCGAATGACAAGTTGTTTGAGTTACAGGAATATGGGTGGATGTTAAAATGCCAGCCTGAAGCTGTGGAAATGACAGGTGGGTCATTTGTAGCCAGATTTAACAGGATATTAAAGGTTCCTGGAGCTATAGGTAGACATCAAGGCTTAAGTTTAGTATGTAATAATTACCATCGAAATCATAGAAATTTCAGTTCCTGACTCCCTGAGGCACTTTTGAAAATCCATCTGTCCTTTAACCTTGTGTGCTCTCAGTAACAGAGCTGCTGATGCAGAGAGAGCTGGATAGTTAGGAGACACTGGCTTCTCCTGTCCTTTGTTAGAAGCTGCTAACAATGTCTCTGTATTTCTTTTTCCATTACTTTCCCATCTAGGCAGCAACTGGAGTTTCCACAGAGGTGTTACATGATCAGAAGTGTCTAGGCTACACATTCTTTGTGGAAAACAAAAACCAAAACCAAACTGAGAACTTATTGTTGGCTCTGTGCAGCTACATTTTGTTTAAATTTAATTGCTATTTCTAGTATTATGTAGAGAAATCTGAATATACCTAAAAGAACTTGAAGGACTATAAAAGTGCTATTGAGGAACATGCATGATTAGAATTATATATATATATATATATATATATGTGTGTGTCTGTCTGTCTGTATATGTATATGCAAACAAAAAATTTCCAATAAAACTAGACAGATTGCATAAAAAACCAAGCAATTATATATGGTAATCTCATATTTAAACAATAATTTGCAAAACAGACATTTTTGCTACAATACACAGGCCTGTATTTAATAAGGAAACACACTGGTGTTTATAACAGGAAACCAAAAAAAAAAAAAACCAAAGAAAACAAAACAAAAACAAAAATAAAACAAATCAAAACAAAAAACTGATTAAAAACCCAAACAAATAGAAAATTATCTAATAAGATTTGTAATGTGCTGCTATTTTACTTCACATCTTTATCAGATGATTAATCACAATTTCCTAGAAATGTAGGAAACTTTGTAGAATTAGGCACAACACTTTGAAAACCTTCATTCAACATTTTTGCGTAACTTAAAGGCCATCTTTGAAATTATAGACAAGAAAATACTACAAGTAATTGTATGCAATAATTACATCTCTTAATCAAATAAAATTCGAAATATCAAAACTTTTTTAGTTATGCTCAAGGAATTAATTAATTTTGTTGATGGCGGCGCAGAAACTTGGCTGACAAATTGCACTATTTCAAGTGGCTGTTTTTCTTGTACTCTTACAAATCCAGACAGGCTTTTTCAGATCTTTAGGGTTACCTCACAGAGTTCCTTTGTACGTTGACACTACCACCCAATGCTATATATTTCCAGTCAGTCAAAATTTAGCACTTTGTCAGCATGTAATGGCACAGAATCAAAATTTACATGAAGAGGGACACTAAAGACAGAAAGTCAAGCATTCAAAGCTCAGGAAATATTAGATTTAATACAACTGGTAGTACTTCTTTTCCATATGTATTATATATTTGAGCTGAAACTTTCACCAACAGACAAGCAGATAGCCAGAAGCCATGAAGTTCATTCCTTCTAGTTACAATTTGGCCATTAAAACTACTCCAGTAGGGAAAAGGGTCAAATGACTGGGTATTAAATAGGCTGCTCCCTGTCCTATGTTTCTCAGCTGTGCTCATCAGATGTAACTGGTATGCAACATTGAAACAGACTTTGCATGCTGAAAAATGTGAAATCTTCCTTAAATTATTTCCATCCTCCTATTTTTGTAACCTGTCCTGTTTGTTTTTTTTTTTTTTATAAACACTATATATACATTGTGTTTGTCCATTATGCATTCCTCTTTTTCACTCCTTCCACAAGAAAAGGCTGAATTATTTTGTTACTGATAACAACAGATTAAAAGTTTGAGAGATGGAAACTTTGACGTGGAACTCCTGGTCATGCAACAAACGTGCTGAGTACCACCTTTCAAACTCTCCTTTCCTTGTGCCTTACTACCACCACAGGACTCTCATAACAAAATCCAGGCTTTTGTTGTGCAAGGCTGTCTACAAACAAAAAAGGACTCTTTTATTCCTCAGTGCTGTGCATTCACTACCATAAATGTGTATATAAAACTGATTTGGGTGATTTAAAATTTAATCCAAGAACCAATGAAGGTCATAGCACCTCTTGCACAGTAAGTTCTCAGGCTATTGTTTTTATGTAGCCTTGGAAGGACTTCACTGTCTGGAATTATCCTGAAAGTTTTGTTGTGTTTCTAATGGCTGGATTAGAGAATCCAGGATCTAGACAAACCTAGGATCCCATAGACTGCTCTTTCTCTTTTAGAGATGTTTCATGCAAGTACTGACAGCAGCCATGGTATGTAGCTCACAGGAAATGACAGATTTCCAGCCTGAACTGATACAGATTGAGAGGTTTAGGAGTTTCAAGATTCAATGAATCATGAAGCTTTCAAATTTTACTTTGTTTTCTCTCTTTTCTCTTCTGCGTTATTCACCTTGGGGTCTTCATTCAGGCCTCATTTATAGCAAGCTGATCCTACTTGGACTTTAGCTATCATCCTCCTCTCTGGGAGTAAAGAAAATGTTTCCACCTAGTCTTCTGGCTCATGGCAGTGACCAGACACGTGAGGAACCAAGTCTTAACATTCTCCAAATCTGAAAATACAGGAAAATGTGGGCATTGATATGACATGAAATAACTCTTTAGCAACCTGCCTTTTCTTTGTCAAAATATCACTTTCTTACTCGGTCCTGTGTACGATGATTTTTCTTCCTGTAATCAATACAAAACTATGAATGAGGAAACAGGATTCTGTACTGCCTCATGCATCATGAACAGAGTCTTTTACCTTGCTGTAAATGCGAAAATGGTCAAGCTCTAACAACCTCCTAAGGATGAGGATGATTCCTATTTGACTTCAAGTTCATTCATTTCTCAGTGCTAGCAGTAATGTACGAACTTAAAGGGGAGAGTGATGACAAGATGTTACCCCTGTTTATTAATTTAATCTCTAAATCATTGTCAGACAAAAAGTGAGTGTTCATCCTATTGCCAACCTCACTTCTGAGTGTTGCTGTTCAGATTTTCTTGCCTTCAGTTCCAGCTAGTCAAAGACAGATGGTGACATCCAGGTCTTTTTACGTTAACAAATCATTTAACTGGGGCACTGAAAAAAAAAATCTATCAGAATTAGGTATTTGTATTTATTATTCTCTGGCATATTCTTGCTTTTATTAAAAGTTTCCTGTCTTTCTCAGGTTATTCTAAGAAATTTCTGAGAGGGTTATAAATTAGCAGGTGAAAAGCAGATATATGATTTTTAATTCTACCATACAGACGATCGGAACAAAATTCCCAGCACATTTGTATACTTTTTGTTATTAAACTTCATTATTAGGGTGAGTGACAAATCAAGTGAGCAAGAACAAAAATGTCTTCTATGTTTGCACAGAAAGATGCAGGCTTTTTAATCTGAATGCTTGTAGACCTAGCTTTAAAGCAAATGACCTTCCTGTCACAGCTTGTCAGGTAAGGGCAGAGTACACTGAGCATTGTGCACTGCAGAACTTTCAGCTGCCAATTATTTTCTCCTCCACCACCTTTTATTTATGGGCTAACTTAAAGACTAATGATTTTGCCCTCAGTGCCATGTTATGAAGATGAAATCACCCCAATGCAGACCAGCCCAATGTATTTCACTCTGTACCTAACACTGCTTAAGTCTTGAAGAGGCTGCTTTTCTTCTTAAATTGTAGAACTCCCCTGACTTTTTTATTTCTGAATCAGTGCAGTCAGATGTAAAGACATCTGAAATATATGACAACCTCTGTTATAGGGTAGATGAAGACTGCAGCACATGGTTAGCTGTTATTACTATTAGCAGTCATATTTTAGCTGAAACAATCACAAGGGAGTCCGTCAAGCTGAAGGTGCCTCCAGTGTAAACAAAAGATATACCTGTTATCACTCTTTGTTCTTTAGTGTACCAGGAGACATATATAGACATATAGATATATAGATGATATATAGAGATAGATAGATAGATAGATAGATAGATAGATAGATAGATAGATAGATAGATAGATATACAGATATAAGGGGAAGAATGGAAATAATCATATGGGGGGAGAGTTTGGGGTCTTGGGGAAGAGAGAACTTATAAGCCCTTGTGATACTTCTTTTGTATCCGACTTAATGGGAATATTGTCTTCAGAGAAATTGATCAAAATATCCTGTCAGTTCATCACTGAGGTAGTTGCAAAACCTCAGTATTAGAAGGAAGAATTGTTTCTTGTATTTTTCTCATTTTGCCCAGCAGATTTTTACCACTGCGAAAGACCTGATAAAGAAACAGAAAATAAAAATAGACAAGACTCACCTGTAGCATTGTGTTTCCCTGGGAATGATTGTTATATACATAATGCATTATTTTACTCTAAAGAGGAAAATTACTTACACTGTCTGTGAAAAACACTCAAAGCAATTAAGTAGCCTTTCATAAAGTCTGGAAATTGAGCAAAAAAAGGCAGTGGTTCTAACACCTAGAGAAAAGGGAGACTGGGTTTCCTTGTTTTATCTGTATCTGTAGTTAGGCTTGTAGAAAAAGCTTAAATTATATAAACTGTTTTAATGTCATGGACTAGGTGTGAGTTTACCTTAGTTACCATTCACTTTTCCCTCCTGGTTTGCCCTAGGTATTCAAAATTTTTACTGGTCTGCAATTATGGCTAGATATTTTGTCCCAGCTTCTCATTCCCCAACCCTTCCCCCCACCCCTCCTCCAGCTACTTTCCTTTTCCCTGCGTCCTGTTCACATGCTGAATACTGTACTTGTAAAAATTATTAGCATAAATTACAGTCCCTGGAGACCCCCACAAAGTTTCTAAGAGCTGTCTGAGTGTGCTGTGGAGACTTAGTAAATCAGGTCTAAGGTAATTTGTTGTATTTTTATGTCAAGTTTTTTTAACAGTCTTTAAACTGAAATTAAAATGCTGCATGAATTCTTTACAGCAGAAGTGTGTCTATATGATCCAGCTTCCTGATAGAATTCAAATGGTTTTTTTTTTTCATATTTTGCTGAAAAATAAGTGGTTTGCTAGGAACAAACTATTCTATCTAAACCAATATCTCAGGACAGTTGCTTATTGGTATTCCTTCATCACAAATACTATCTTTTGCTCAGCTTTTGGTCAAGTGGAAGTTGATTACAGGATTACGTTAAACGTAGATTAGGGAAACAAAATCTTATGACTAAGTTATGACTTAGGGCTGGTGTTGGAGTTATACAATTTCCTTTAAGGAAGTACTTGAGTATATATACATATGTATTTATTTATTTATTTATATGAATTATCGAATTTATATAAATATAAAATGAAAAGTAAGAAAATGAAATTAAATTAAAAGGAAGAAAAAAACAATTTTTCAAACAAGCAGGTAAAGTTAATAAACTAAAATCTTCTGACAGTGTTAAAAAAGGTAATGAAAAAATTCAGTAAATACAAAAACCTATATCTGTGACGCAAAAATTTTTTCTTGGCAATGTAAAAGCACAAACAGATTTGTAGCTGTTATCTCTATGAAAGAGAAAAGTTTAAAATGCTGTTCACTAAACATGTAATCACATGTCTAAAGCCAGTTATTTGCTGAATATTACATAAAATGCCATAATAGCATTTACTGGTCAAGAGTTCATCTGTTCAGCTAAAGCATTTAGGAAAAAAAATTAATTCAAGTATCTTATTTCAAATCTAAGATACCTTTTCCTGAAACAAAATTGTATTAGAAATGTTTAAAGGATTTCATAAGACTCAGGAATCTGAGTTTACAGCTGATTTACACAGCACAGTTCCAGATCATGCTCTTAAAACTGACCTTATGTTTTGCTGCCATTTAATTCAATAAAAAAGCCCAAAACCCAGAAAAATAAATTATTAATCCCTGACATGATAAACAGAAAACTGATATGTTCCTTTAAGGACCTTGAAAAGCCAACAACATAGATAACATCAACTGATGGAAATCTTTAGAACCAAGAGAGCAGAGAGAAAATGACAAATGTGAACAGAAAGCTGAGAAATATTTATTATTACTATTATTATTATTATTATCACTGTTATTATTAATTGTTGAATTATACGTGATGATTGTGAAACAGGAAAAACCTAAATGATAAACAGGAAAAAGTGTCATCTTCTGTTCTGAAAGCTGAAAAAAAGCAAAATTCTGTTTAAAATGAAGATAGACATTAACTTGCTTAACTCTAAGGTTAAGAACTGAGATAATCATTGAAGAAACCAAGCATGGCAACAAAAGCTTATTAAATACTTTTGCTAAAGACAGATAATTTTGGAGACTCTTGGAGGGTGCTTAGGTCTTGTCTAAACTCATTTATATACACACACACTCATCAGATCACAGAGTAATTCAGCCTGGGAGTGGCCTCCTGAGCTCTTGTAGTCTGACCTGCTGCTTGGGGATGGTGGAATCAAACTGGCTGAGGACTGTGTCTGTTTGAGACCAGAACACCTCCAAGGATGGTCATCCCAGGATTCCTCTGGAGAACCTGAGCCAGTGTTTGACTACTGTCATGAGGTAATGTGGTGATGTAAGAATGACAGACACACTTTCAAAGACTGGAATATTTGATTTAAACCAGCTGTTGATGAATAAAGCAGGTATTTCTAAAAAACATTTGAAGAATCAACTTTCTCTCTTATTGCCATGGAAGATCACTGGTTATAGAGAAGATGAAAAAGCCTGAATTAAAGACATTGAAAGTTACAGCACACTACTAGTGCATGTTTCAGATTTTTATTTCTTCTTTCATTTATAGGAATTGAATAAGGAATAACTTTTTGATTCTACTATATCCACTAGGTTCCAAGCAGAATAGTGAAGTGCCCAGTTGCAGGGCTTGCAGGGCTTAGGCTTGATAATACTGGGATCTGCCAGTTATTGTCTACTAATATTTGTGAAGTGGTGTGCTGTTTCTGGCTTATGTACCTTTCCTGAAATTTGGAGATTTCATTTAGTTGCAAAATGATGCAACAATCTGATGATTGGCTATAAAGTCCTTGTTAAATTACAGGCCTAAGATTTTCAGTATTTTGGAAGAGATACTGAGACAAGTTAAGAAAATTCTTTGGATCAAAATATATTTACTTGTTGACATATTTTTCCTATCAAGGGATGAAACAAAACAATAGGGGCAAAAAAAAACCTACACACACACACACCCACACCCCCCAAAAAAAAACCACAACAACAAAACCCACCACCAAACAAAAAACCCTTCAGTAAACAGGAAAATAATAATGCCTGGAATCAATTTCCTCTCTTTCTGGCACCTGGTTTTGTATCCTAGACAAATTCAACACTTTTGTCGTGGATTATGAGTGGGTTCACTTTTCACAGGTAG
This sequence comes from Passer domesticus, assembly GCF_036417665.1. Lineage (NCBI taxonomy): Eukaryota > Metazoa > Chordata > Aves > Passeriformes > Passeridae > Passer > Passer domesticus. Next base: position 49,161,862 of record NC_087474.1, on the reverse strand, counting down.
GCAGTCTGAATAAACTGCAGTTGTTTGTAGAATTCAGGGTCTGTTTCTTCTCTGACTCAATGTTAGTTTTGTTCTTGCCATCTGCAAAACATGATGAAATATATATTAGAAGGAACCAATATGTAGGCAAAACATGATTTTCTTTTTGCTTTCATTATCACAGTAGTAGTTCAGCTTCAGTTGCTAAATAAGTTGTGTGTTTTTTGAATGTGTGTGCCAATCTTGTCTTTTACTACATACAATATTTATGCTTATTCAGTCTTCTAACTGAGAGACTTATATGGAGCACTTATTTATAGGTGACAAGCATAATGTGTGACTGAAATAGTTCAGGTTTGTAGGGGGAAGTGGACATACTGATGATTATATCTCTAGTTATATCTTTCATTTAGTTGTGCAATGAAAACAATTGTGTGCTTGATTTTTCAGCTTACAAACTCAACCTGCTTTTGCTTAGCTTTTGTAACTTATTCAACTTTCATGAGAACCTTCCAGTGATTTACTTGAAAACATATAGCACCTACCTCCTCATGATTCTTAACTGATTTCAATTTCCACTTCTGATATATTAATGCTTCCGAATTGCTTGTGATCTTGTAAAAAACATGTAAATTCAGTATTAATCATACTGATACAGCTGAAGAATGTATCAGCAAACTTCCAGGTGTTATTGCTTTGTTATCAGTGACTCTATTATCTTAAAGCACATTATTATTTTTATTTGTAAACATGGGGGGTTTTTTAAAGAAAAAAGATTTTTTAACACTATTAACCTTTCTGGAAGGCTAAGAAGAGGGTCAGACTAGGTGGTCTCTGGAAGCCCTTCCCATCCCAACCATTCTATGACTGGGTGTTTTATTAGATAATGTGAACATAATTTCCTTCCTGACCCCATTTCTGGTTTGTGCCCTTAGGTTTATGCCTTTTGTACCCTTGTTCAGAAGGAACAGGGTTATTGTTACCTACGCATGGAACCACTTCTTGTCTTTTGCCAAAGGTAAAGAAACGAAGGGACATTCACATGCAGTAGAACACTGTTACACAGTGCACACGAGCAGAGCACAAAGACAACAAAAGCTGGTACCAACCTGCTATCTGGGATGAGACCTGACTTAAACAGATGGGGAAAATTTACTGCTTTACACTAGTGAACTCTTGGAACTGGCTGCCAAAGGAGGTTGTGCAAACAGACACAGATTCAGGAAAAAATTGAACAGAGACGTGGAAGACAGGTCTATAAATGGATGATGCAAGTATTGTTCACCCTGTAACATTTTCAATGAAGAATGTCATTCTGGAATAGCTTTTAGGTAAGAGTATTGGGGAAGAACAGACAAATTCTTCCTAAGCAGGCTGTTAAGCTCCACACAGCAGTTTGCTCAGAGCCCCTCACTGGGATGAGAGAGGGATTTGGAAAAGTCAAAATCTTTTGGAAAAGTCAAAAATCTTTTGGATTGCAATAGAGACAATATTAAAGCAAAACCTGCATGCTTGAGCAAAGCAAGGTAAGGAATTCATTCACCACTTCCCATGAGCAAGCAGGTCTTCAGTTACCCCCAAGCAAGCAGGGCTCCATCATATGTAAAGTCTGCTTGGAAAGACAAATGCCATCATTCCAAATATCTCACCTTCCTCTTCCACATGCTGATGTGAGAAGCAGGAAAGGCCTTGACCCTGGAACCACTGCTATGCTTCATCACTGCTATGCTATACAACATCCCTGTGTTGTACTGGTTTGGTCACAAATCCAAAACAGCACCACAGGAGCTACTGTAAGGATAATTAGGTCCCTCTTGGATTAAACTAGTACAGACATGTTCAGATTCTGCAGGACATTAGGTGACATGGCTGCCAGCAGTAGCAGAGAGCTGACATCAGTGACTGCAACCTCTCTTGCTTTGCATGCATTGTCTTTGCTATAGGCAGAAGTGACAGGCTTCTTGGTATTCCTATGTCCATGAGGCAACATTTGTCTCATAGGCTTGTCTTAAGGTAAGAAGCATCTGCAGTAAACTACATTTAAGCTGTGAGGAAAGAAAAGATGCATCAGCAACAGGCAAATTAACATACACCTAGCCACTGAAATGCACCTCAACATTGGCAAGGTTCTCAGTGCACCCTCTGCGAATACTGTGAGCCCCAGGCTTTTTGGCCTATGTTATATTTTAATTTCTCTCTTCACCTAATGCTGATAAAAAATGTCACAGTCTGAAATACCAGAGAAGCACCACTTGATTGCTTCAGGGTCAGCTTCCCCATAAAATCTACCCAGATTTGCTTGGAGTTCTGAAAAGCAACATTCTTAGAGATAGAGGGACGGGGCATTTCACTCACTTCATCATCAGCCTCCTTTGTTCATGATCATATTGTCACATATTGTTTGAAACCTGTGGCCCAGAGCCGTTTCAGTCCATGCAGTCAGGGCTGTCACAGCAGACTTGGTAGAAAAAATCTTGGGGGAGTTCATCCAGTATTGTGCTAGGAAGAGACAGGCTGAGCTTAGATGGAATTGTGTTAGGAAATGAATGGTGAGTTCTGCTAAGTTTGTACCAGTCTTTTGTGGAGGAAAAAAGTGATGATATGTAATGTAAGGAAAGTTGAGCTCAAAGGCTAACAGAAAGGATAATGGAAACACACCAGAGCAATAAAGTGGAGCAATCTGGCTAATGAATAGGTCACTAATCCTGTATAAGTGTGATCAACAAAATGCTAAACAAATGCTTGACATTCTACAGTCAGTGCAGCAAAACAGATTTTTCTAAACAAGGACATCTGCATTTGGCCTAATATTTAACACAAAGTGTGGCATACCATGACTTCCCTGTGGCTCCAATCCTAATCTCTGCCACTCAGTTTTCTTATAATGCTTTGTGTAAATGCAGTGAGAGAATCTCTGTGTACAGTCCCACAGAACCCAGCTGCCTCTGGAGCTAACACAGCTGTACACACTGCAGGAATTACAATTTTATTTAAAACTTCAGTAAGTACCTTGTGTAATATCCTTTCTCATTTCTCCTCCTCCACTATGTGTGGAGATATACACACACACAGACACGAGGTAATGATGTCACAAAAACACAAAAAGGTAAGGAAGAAATTAACCTTGGATAAATTTGCATATCACTTGAAACAAAGGTCATCCATCTTTTTTAGCAAGAGTACTAAAAAAGGAACCTAATTGAAATTAAATCAATTCTACGAGATATATGTGCATGTTTACTAGCAGAGGGAAAGTATCCTAGTTTTACTTGTGCTTGATAGCAAAGTGTTTACATAATGAATACAGACATCTGTTAATTACCTCTATGCTGCACCATTGCTTTAAATGTGCTTGAATATCTTGGAGAATTCAGTTTCAGATAATTATTTCTGATGAATGTGTGTACATTTAAATTTTTTTGTAGTGGGATATTTAATTCTTCTTCTAACTAGAGTGCATTCATGATAATAGACCCCACTTTCCTTCCTCAGTAGACACAGGAACATCATTCATTTTGTTTATAGCACAATTTGTAGATAATCTTTTAAGGTTTCATTTTGGTAGAGTGTTTAGTGACAGTTGTTACAAATTTATTCTTCCGTTTGACTTTGGCATGTTTTAAATAGCTGTTTATTCCTCATCTACTCACCAGATCATTTAAAGAGTCTACATTTCAGAGGTCTAACAAATGATTACAACATAAAAAAGCACAGTCCTGATGCAGAATTCATTTTTAGATTACTTTTACTAATTGTTTTTCAGTTAGAAACAACTTTTCTACTTACTAGATAAGAAGAAAGAAAGACTAATAATTTGTAGGGTCACTGCTTCCAGCTTCGAACAGCAGTAGGTTAAGAAATCCTTGTGAGGAGAAAAGAGCTACAGATGTACAAGCTGTGTGGTGTGTAAGAAAGGTTAAATAAAACTGATCATCTGTCCTGGTGGAGTAAGTGGCACCTTGAAAGAAGAATCACTGCTGGGGATTTGTCTTCTTCCACACACTCATGAAAGTAAAATGGGAAGCAATCTTCTGGAGCTGAGACTGGAGACAAAATTAAAGTACAATGTGATAGTTGCCTCAAAGGACTGAAACTGAAGACTTTTGAGGGGACACAGATTATGTGCAATACCCTTGAAATACAGTATTTAAAGAATATAAACTGATTATAGATACGGAAAATAAGGTGTTGTGGTTGACACAATTAAACTTTGACATCAGGTAGAATGGAGAGAGCTTGCTGAAAAATAGGCTCAAATACCTAAGTTTTGTTAAAAATCAGTACAGATGTGGTAGGGGACTTTACAGAAAGGAAATAAATAGTCAAATAGTAACATGGAATTTTAAGAATACGTGACTTTACTGTTTCTCCTGTATTTTGTCTCTTTATTGGCTACTTAGATTATTATTTAGAAGAGCGGTGCTAGTATGCTTTTTTCTATGTGATGTCTAGAAAGTAACTTAAATTTTCTGTCATCCAAATCTGTGATTTTTTCCAATCTAAGCCCCTTTTGATGTAACTGGAGGCCATTTCCCCTTGTCGTTGTTACTTGGAAGAAGATGCCAACCTCCAGTTTTCTACAGCCACCTCTCAGGTAGTTGTAGAGAGTGATAAACCCTCTCCTGAGCTGCTTCTTCCCAGGCTAAACAACCCCAGCTCCTTGGGCTGCTCCTCACTGGACTTGTGCTCCAGACCCGTCACCTGCTTCATTGCCCTTTTTGGTCACTCTTATCGTACATGTGGAGATTTTGTGAGATAATCCAATTAAGCGCTTCATTCCAGCGAGCAATCTGTATAAACCTTTTCTCAAAATATTTTATGTCAAAGCTATACAAGCAACTCAAGACATGAGCTTGTCTCACAGCATCCTTGTATTCCCCATGTGCCTGCCATAGGTGGCTTCAGTTTTGTATGAGGTATATGCATAGATGCCATGTGAGAATGAATGCTGCAAGAAGTGCCAGTGGAAGGGTAGGAGTAGTGGTAGATGCTCATACAGTTGGATTTCACTGACATTTTCTGGATGCACTAAGTACCATACTTCTTTCAGTTTTCTGGACCAAATTCAACACGAAGTTGTGCACTTCAGTACTGTATTGAACTCAACTGGCATATAGGGGCTGAAGTCAGCATTAACTATAGCCATCTGTTATTTTGTCATGCCATAGTCAATTATTTTTATTTAGCTCTTTCAGTCATACAAAATAAAACTGTCAAAGTTGTCAAGAACTCCGAGAAATGAAGCCTCTGATCTGCTGCTCTGAGATTTTTAATATGTCTTCCAATACAGATCCTTGTGCCCTAAAAATCCTGCCAGAGGTACATTTGGTCTGATAGTTTGATAGGATGTGATCCAAGGCTTGTGGTTAGTTAGTAGAATAGATGGAGCAAAGAATTCATCATTTATCTGCATAGACCTTCCAAGAGTACATTGAGTAGTGCAGATATTAAAAATGTACATTCCATTAGATAACTGCTTCTAGTGTCCACACAGTAAAATATTACCATCACTGTAATGCATTCAGACGTAGAGAAGTGTAATTAAAATTCTTGGTGCTTTAAATTAGATAATTTTTTAAACAGGTGAAAATAGTGGAGTTCTTCATTGTTTTCTTCCCTCAGAGCTACAGTAGCCTGCTGTTCCATGGGAAAGTTCAGCATCTGTGAGGGGATCATGGAAGAAATGTAGGTTTCTCTTTGTCAAAGTGATATATGAAGACAGACATTTAACTTTCTGGGGCATGTTGAGTAGCTGAATGAGGCATTATTTTATTGTCCTTCAATTGATTACACTTGTTCAGAGGAGAGTTTTCTCATTTCTGTCATAAAACAAAGCATTTAAAACTTTAGAATGACCAGAAAACATTTGGGGCATTGTTAATTATGGGATAATTTAAATATTTTTATATACTGCTATTTTTAAAAATAATTTTCTTACTGAATCTTTTTGAGATCAAATAATAATGATTTTTAAACATCAAATGAGATTGAACTAGCAGGAAAAAATTATTTGAGCAAGGTATTGCCCTTTCCAATGTCAATTTTTCCTTTAAAAATTCCTGTATCATCCATTTTCAGCTCTACATTCACAGAAGATTCTTTTCTTGGCTTCAGCTGAATCCCAAGTAATCTTGTCTCTGTAATTACCCAAGGTGAAAGGAACATCCCAATTTAGCATTTCTTCTAGAGGAAATGCCACATATGTCCCCTGACTTACTTTAAAAAACAAAATTGAAATCCCAACATAAAATTGATTAAATTGTTGACAGATGTAAAGATCAGTTAGTGCATGTTAGGATTCCTAGATTTCGTTCTTAAAATATCTCAGTATAGAAATAAGAAAAATTAAAAGTCAAGTCAGAAGAGTTGCTGGATCTCAAAAGAAGATAATCCATATATTTCCTCTTTTTCTTCCAAATAACACTAAAGAAATGTAGATTGTAAGAGGAGCCACTCTGCTTGAAGAGACTTTCTGTCTCAACTGGTCTTTTGGAAGGAGAATATGAGCAAATAGTCAGAAAAGGCAGATTTTCACTGGAAACTGGTTCCATATTGCTCAAAAGAAAGCAGGGCCCCATTTGCTCTCTCTGCTATTCACCTTTCTCTGTGGTTATTCAGTTTCTCACAAATTTCTATTTGAAAGGAAAGTCAAGAAGTGCTTTCAGGTAAGAGAATCTGCAGAACCAGTGTCAACTCTCTCAGTCTCCTTCCTGATGGATTTTGTTTTCTGACCAATTTCTCAGTGTATCTCCCCTTAAATTAATTTAATCTAGTCAATTCAATCTTTTGTAATGTCTAAACAAGGATTACTTGTGAATGCTGCACCATCAACCTCATGTCTTTGGTATAATTTATCTTTACTAATAGAAGTCAAAGTAGGTATTGATGTTAGTAATTTGATCTTTCATCAAATTGTTTAGACTTTCAGGAGGTGAGTGGTCTCAAAAGTAAAAATATTTTATGCATGCTAGAAAAGCTTAATTGCCTTAAGATCAGTCTTAACTGTAAGAGTTCCTCCTTCTTTCGCATTTAGAAACCACATATTTCCAAGGATCTTATCCTGTCCAATGCCAGAGTATTGAAAAAACTTAAACTGAGTTATGATCTTCTGTCAGTTTTTATGACCCTGTACAGTAATGAGAAATTTTCCATAATACCTCTTGTCAGACAAATCAAGGGTGAGTCATTAGCTCCAATTTAATATATAAGAGCATCTGAGGTGACAAGACATGTGGGAAAGGGACAAAAGAGCTGTAAGAATTCCTGAAAACAGCAAAATCCAGTGGAAATAAAAACTTTTATCCTAGAGTATGTGGTCTGCAGTTTATAATTCCAAAGGGCAGACCCCTGGGTATAGGGTGAATCTAAAAGCGTGGCTTTAATGCTACATAGTATGACTATTAAAAAGGTGGTTAAACTTTATCAAAACCTTTCATGAGTTAGTTTTCTTTAATCCTAGTTTTTGTTTGCACTTTTTTTAATCCTGTTAATTAGATCTTGCTTATTTCCAAGTAACTCACTTCCAGATTATTACATTTGCTGCCAAAGTTTCATTGTTCATTAAATTATCTGTAATCTTCATTCTTCTTAGCAGAATTTTAATATAAATAGAATTCTTGCCAGATATTTTTGGATGAGAGAAAGTACCAGCATTTAATATGCCTGCACCCTTCACAAAGTTTTTACAGGCATTGGTTTGCAGATCATAACTGGACTAAACTGCTTCATACCTCCCTCAGATAGATTATGGAAATGCAGGGATTTATACAGAGGTGCTCACATAGTAAGAACCTGGGTCTCGTGAGAGGTGGAAAATTGTATACCTTTGAAATTGTCATACTTTGGAGTTTGCATTCTTCAAACCACTGCTAATCACCAAATTATATGTGCTTAACACTACATTTTCATTCCAGTAGGTGTTTTATTTGCATTACCAAAATAACCTCAGTTCCTCAAGTCATGAAACCATATCTTTTAAAACTGAGTTCATTCCTACCTGTAGTACATTCTTTATTTGTTTTGCTTTGTATGGCTGGGCTGATAATTAAGTGATGTCTAACAAAATCAGAGAAAATGAATTACTCCAGTAGCAGTAGTCTGGTTGTATTAAATCATTATATAAACAAATTAATAATGATACAGGATCTTATCATTACTTTGAATATGTCATTTGCTGATACATATATAATGCATTTCTTTTTTACATACCACTGAATGCTTATGAAGAGTAAGTAGATGATCATAATCAAAACAATGATAAATCTCAAACTAATATCTGCTACTTTCATTCAAAGGCACCCTGAAGCACTTTGCAGACTGTTATATATAGGAAAAGAAATTAGGAATAGAAAATTACACTGAGATTTCATCAATATCTCCTGGTAATAATTACAGGATTTGATCAGATTCATTCATCACCCATTTGGCTATTAATAGGAATATGACACTCTCTGAATTCAATCTTTATTCTCTTGAGGGGATTTTCTTTGGTGAGGAAAAACTTCAGAGACTTTCTCCACCCTATTAATGTGCAAAGTCTTTAAATACCATCAGAAGCATTATCACTTGCAGGAATTGAGTGTTCGAACTGTGATTATTTCTAAGTGTGTCGTACAAAGTCAAGCATAATAATCAATCTTTGGTTTAAAACTTTTTTGATTTTGTCAGCACTGATTAGTATGTCCAGAGGAACTACAAGTATGTTAGAATAGCATAACAGAGCCATTCAGTCTTTGAGTCTATTTGTCTTATTTGCACATGTGTGGCCCAAAAATCATCATTATCCCATTTTTGTTAAGAGGAAAAGAACTACCCAGGTTCTGCCAGGTTTTCCTGGTGAAATGGCAATTCATGTCTCTCAACTCTTAGCTCAACATGCTCAGTCCTCAATAGTTTCAGTACAGGGGAAAATGCTACAATGATGACACAAGTAAGTGATGACCAGAAAATAAGACTATTTCTGAAAAGAACTCTAACATTTATTATCATGGCAATGGCTTTAAAGTGACCATATCACTAAGTGCATAAATAAAATATTTAAATTAGTAAAAAATTATCAGTAAAGAGGGAGAAAATTGTTACTGCTCCTTTTTATTTCCTTCAAAGAAAGTGAAAGCTATTGGTGACAGGAAATCTGCCTCCCTGTCTTTATTTGGAGGTGAAATATTAGCTGGTTTTGTGAAAGAGGAAAGAAAGAAAAAAGAGAAATTACATTAGTTTTCTTTTTACCACTCTTCGAAGAATTCTTTATTCTAAATAGATATGTCCAACTTTAAAATCAGGAGAGAAATCCAGTCTCAGAGGAAAACCTCAGAAAGAGTAAAGTGATGACCTACATTTACCCTCTATTAGAAAGGAGTGGGTACCAAGGATGCAGTCTTTAGCAGTGACAAAGATTAGGTCTATATACCTGCCTTTGTTATTCACTTTTTTCTTTCCTAAATGGAAAGTCCTTTAATCTTTTTTTCTTATACTGCTTGTCTCCAAATTGATGAAAAGGATGCCTTTGTAAAGGGCATGGCGATCTGGGGATGATCACAATGTGCAGGAGCAACCTGCCAGGGCTCCTGCTCTCCATTTTTCTCCCTTTCTATCAATTCCTGTAGCCACCTCACCCCTGGTGTAGCTGTGTCCAGTCAAAGAGGCCTAATGATCTCAGAGCTTAAAGAGTCACATAACACAAAGGAGCAAGTTTTCTGAAGGGGAAGAGCACACAGATTAAGTAAAACTGTCACCTGCTATTTGGAAAACTCTACTAATTAAATCTCTAATTACTCTCTTCATCACAGGGAGCAGACATTAGTTCCACTGAACTGTTGTTCGAAAACGTGATGGCTATTTTCTTAATTAATTCAGTTGTGCTTCTTTTTAAAAGAACGTTTTGCTTTCCATCTCTTGAGATGGACCAAATAAGAATGATAACTGGAGATGCTACAGGAAAACAGTACTGTCCTACTGGAAGACTCTGAAGATTACCACAGATCATGCAGATCCCTGCTGCGCTGCCCAGTTATTAGCAATATAATGAGTACGATCTTGGAGTCATCTAAGTTAGAGATGAAAAAGTTTCATTTTCCTGAAATCATTACAAGTTCTCCATTATAGTCATATTGTGTGGCTCAGTTAACTTTTGTAGATACTGAATTCATCCTTCATCCTGTGATATTTTTGAACAAAGGAATTGATTTTTTTAGATCAAAAAATTCCTTGCTTTAGATACCCAATTACATGGCAAGATAGAGCTTAAAATAAAGAGGGGGGGGGAAAGAGAGAGAAATAGATGGATTTATTTTGTTTCCTCTTTCTTTCTTTTCTGTCAAAAATTACAATCTTAACACTATATATAGGGCATTTTTCCCATGTGGATAATTTAGCCTTTTATGTGTGTGTTTATATAAAAAACCGAATAAAAACACAAACAAAACAAAATGGAAAATACAAGGCAACAAAAAAAAAAATATTGCAGCCAAAAAAATCCACAGTGGCAAACCAGCTGAAAGATAAAGTACCCCATTAAATATTGTTTATTTCATTTTCTGTTTGGAAGAAAGAACACTCTATGCCAGTTGGGTTCATCTCTTGAAATAATGAAGGAAAAATATTGTAACTGTGCACAGTGATTTTGGTCTAAGCATGAAAAAAGCACTGGGTTACTTGCTGCAGTTGAAATGAGGAGCTCAAAGACATGACTATAAATTGAATTTTTGTGCTCTTGCTAAAATTAAAATGAGGTTTGAGTTGCATGCCTATTCGTTTGGTGCTTAGATCAAGGAAAATAATTTCATATGCTTCACAGTCGCTTTATTTTTGTGTCTCTGTAATTCAGGAGGAAAGACAGTGGGATGTTGTCATACAAAGAGCACCTACCAGTCAGCCAGGTGGTGGTTGGAGATCTTGACCGCCCTGGGTCTGAAGCCAAGGTGTCTGTGGGTCCCGTGCGCTGCCAAGGAGATCGTGAGTTCTCTGGTTTTCTTCTGCTTACTCCTGGGTAGAAATTCATTTGGAAAGGGGTAACTTTGGAGGCACTCCATGGGAAATTATGGCTGTCTGCTCAAAAGACCTTTTGCTATGAAAGCGTGATGTGATCTGAGAAATTTTATCTATGAAAATACACATATAATGGCTTACCTTTTCATTTCAAATATCAGTATTCTTCTTTATTTTATGGTAAATGTGGCAACTTGGATTATTCAACTAAGTGTATGTAGATGAGCAGTAATACAGATTGCATAATAATATATCTCAGCGTCTGTGCTTCTCTTGGACACTCTTGTCAGCATCATTATCATTACTATGCTTCCATAAATGATGGCAAAACTCATCACTGTAATCTCTGGTTGTAGGAGTACAAAGTTTGACAAGACTGTTACCAGATGCTAACTGTATCAGGACTAGACATTTCCATGTAAAGCATTGGGAGTTTTTTGTTGTAGTCTCTGGTTTCCAGGCTGAGTGATGATAAGAGGTGTACATCCTCCAATCTGTTCATCTACTGATAGAGTAAATAAGTATCATGTATAAATTTCCACTACACACACATTCAAAATTGGAATGCACTGAGGAAAATTGTAGTCTTGCTTCAGTCTACTTTATTTTTCAGGAAGTGAAATTCACTACCAAAGGCAGAGCAACTTTTTAAGGCCCTTCTGAATCACTTCAAAAATTCAGACTCTGCAATTGGCGCACGTTTCATTTGTCCATTGTGTTTTAAGGCAGTTCTCTTATAGGTGTAGCAAGCAAAGGTTGTCTGATTTAATTTAAAACAACTAATATTTGTGTGATATATAAATAATATAAAACCCATTCACAATAAAGAGTACTACAACTCAGCCTGTAAGACAAATATGATGCAGAAATATTCACATCATATATTTGTTGCTTGTTATTTATGGTGTTTGACCAATCACAGGTCAGTCTGTGTTTGTTTGTGTCTCATCTACATTTGATAAACTTTTTTGTAATAGGCTCTTACAAAAAATAACAAATATTCTTTTTCTTGCACCTATATTCCTCATATCCTGAATTTGAGTGTTTCTAGAAATGTCAGTCTCTAAAATGTGAGCCATTTCTAAATATTAGTATAAATGAAACCTCATCTGAGCAGGCAATAGCCTTTATTAGAGTGTGACTGAGTGACACAGCCTTTTGGGAAACTGAACGAGTGTATTCCTACCATCTTGATTAATTTAATTCTCTCCATGAACTTTACAGATATGATTCATAGTTTTTGAAAAACTTTGCCTATGAATAAATTTGAATTTCCTTCCATGACCATATATTACTGTCAAAAATCTCACAGCAGGTAATATTGATCCCAGTCCTTTTCAAAGCTTCTGTTTTATACTCCAAGTCTATTTACTAAGCATTCTCCTTTGTATTCTTTTTTGAATGTATACAACAGCTGCTGTTTCACCTTGTGGAAAACAAGGTTTCCGTTCCAGAGAAAATTCCAAAATTTAAACTGTGCTTTTATTCCAATTTTGAAGAAAGATCCAAAGTACCAAATTTCTGGGAAAGATTAAAAAGAATAACAGCAAACCACAAACCAATTGATTTTTTTTGTATGCTACATACATCAAAACCAACATTATTAGTATTGAAGATCTTGAGTGTCATCACAGCACAGTTCATGTATTCAGTTAAATTAAGTTGTTGCATATTTAAATGAAATACAGTTGTATTTATGAAGACTATCTAAGAAATACAGATTTTTGTTTTGCAAGCAAGGACCAGACAAATAAAAATTTACCTATTTAGAAGAATTTCTTATAGTGGTTGTAGCCAATATTGTGAGAACTTGTCTTGCCCTGAGGGTTGTCCATACCATGTGTTGTATTAATCCATAGTCCAGTGATATTTTGCAGCACATGAAGTGATATTTTCTCACCAGAATTACAGAATAATTTGCCACAAACCTCAAAGCTAATGCCGTGTAACATCTAAGGACAGTGACGTGTCACCTGGGCCAACACACAGCTGTACCTGAGTACAGCAGTAACAGTACCACAGAGCTGATGGCCTTTGCAGTCCTTAAGAAGAGACAGCTGGAAGCTCAATATCTGAGGGCAAAGAGGATTAAAGAAAGCAAGGATATTTGTCATTTCATACAATTCACTTCTTCCCATGCTCATCAAATTCTTAAGAATCCATCAATCAGCAGAAGCCACAACAATTAACTGTTCCTACACTATTGACTGACCAAAGTAAATCTGAAAATCATTAATCTTAGTGCAATTTGTTTTGACAAAAACCAAGGAAGATTGCAGAATCATAACTGTTTTCCTGTTGTAAAAATAACTATATTCTTCTTTCAGGAATATAGGTTTTATTTTGGTCCCATAAATGACGATTACATTTTTTTTTTCCTGATTTATTACCTGATTAAGGCTCTTCTTGAATAGTGTCTATTGTTGGAGATAGGGATCAGACAACTGGTTTATGCATGATTACACGCCTCTGTGTTCCAGAAGTATTTTTCATATTTAACTGCACCTCAAAAAACACTACTTGCATTCTGAAAAGTAGTCAGCAAAAAGGGTCTTTATTACCCCTCTAAAGATCTGCTTAAGCAGCTGAATTCTATCAGAATGATGAAGACTCGTCTAGTCACTGTGGCAAAAATCCCATAAATCTGGTCTGGATCCTGTTTTGCACCTTGGAATAAATATGCAGGATGTCTGTTTTCTATGTGCCATTTTAGAGTTGAGGAATGCTTTCTTAATATATAAAGATTTTTCTAAGTGGTGATCTACCAGGGAAGCAAACTTATCCAATTTCGTGGACAGCAGGTGCACAAAGAAGAAATTAATTTGGTGGGGGGTTTTTGACATTGTATTGCAATGATTCAAAGATCAAGCAAGATTTTCAGCAAATGTCCACTCTACACAAACTTAAAGCAAAGCAGTCCTTCCTGACCACAGCTCTACGAGTGTTGTACTTACAGAATGACAGTGGCAGTTTATCAGCACATTCTCAATATCCTCTTAGCAGAACTGGAATTTTAAGTAGAAACAAAGCAAACCAGTCCTTAGTCTCTATAGTAATACTGGATAAGGGAACTACTCTTGTTTTTCCTGAAGTAAAGTTATTCTGTGCAGGATCTAGGAAAAGGGAACCATAGAATGAAAAATTAATAATTTTTATTCTTCAGTTAACTTTGAGATGCTGATTAAAATCCTTTTACAGACCTATTACAGTTTTTTTAATACTTATGCAATAGGACCTGGACTCCTCAGCAGCCCTTTAAGCTTGGCCTTGGCCAACCAGTAATAGAAATACCTTGTCCATCTCTTTATGCTATTCACTGTAATGTAAAGGGGCACCTTGAGCCTTTTCCCTTTAGAGAAGAGCACAAGTATACTGAGGGGCTTTTTGTGTCTAAGCTCAGCCTGAGGTGATAGATCAAGGCTTCAAAAGCAGACCTGGTAATTTCTTTTGAAACCAAACTGAAAAACTTAGCTTGCCATGATGGGGCTATTGCTACAGAGATTTCATTGATAATCATATTGACTCAAAATTACTTTTGTGGCTTCTGGCACCTTGTGAAGAATTTTTTTCATTCCCTTTAGGAAAATACCAGTTTTCACAAAGCTTCTATATTTGCCACCTGCTAAGAGTATCCTTGTCCCAAGGACTTCCAAGGATTTTGATTTGAGTTTGTTCTTTATAAGCCCAGAGGGGAATAGACTGACTATTCTGCTCTAGATTTGCTTTTCTCCTTGAGTCTATTTTCCTTTTGTCCCATTTCCTCTATAGCAAAGACAGAATTTAAAGGGGAGATGTTTTTTACACAGCTCAGATTTATGTTTTTCCATCTCCTCTGCTGTACAGTTTTTATCCTCCCAGTAAGACTTTGATTTCTGAGCCATGAATCATTTTCTTGTATATTACTTCTATTATCTGTAATCTTCAAAATGTGGAGGAGGAAGCAGCTTCATTGACTGTGGTTCTTTCTAAGCTAAGTTTTCATGAAGACCAGTATCAGCAGTGTGCTTGTAGAACCTGCAGAGACAGACAAAAAATGTCCCCTTGACAGATAACGGAAGCTCAGGAATGAATCAAAACTCAGTTCTTCCATCAGTGCCTCGATTTTGTTTGAGTTTGTATGCATATGACTGTGCCTATGTGTTCAGGGGAAATATGCCTTGAGTTCTTTTTTTCAATGATTTTGATTATGGCTCATTATCACTCCTTTCATTATTGATGCTTTGTTTCTTTAGCTTATAAGTATCACTTATGGCTTTGCTCCTTTTAGAATGTTCCAGCAAAGTTGGTTTATTTATTCAGACAGTGGAATGGCCATGCACGTTTTTTGTGACTCTGGGTTTGTATTAAAACCACTGTGTAGTTATCTAAACCAGACAGCCACTTCCAGGGTCACTGCATAGAGGCTGGTATCCTTGGTAAGGTGTAGGTTTGTATTCCTTAAGTGCTTCTTATTCATCACCTGTGCAAATTGGTGACTCAGAACTGTCACTTGTAATGAAAATAAATTAACTGTTTCATGTGCACGCTAAATCCATTTTCGTTACATTGCAAATTGTGGACTCTTTCAACATGCTGAACTTGTTTTTCAAGGGTACCTCTTGAGTTTCAAGGGAAAAAATAGCTTAGCCTTACAGTGCAGTTTTTAGTTACACATTAAACTTATATCCAAGGTCAATTCTCTAGTAGGATATGCAGTGTGTCGACCCAGACAGATCTGCAGTGATGTTACTTTTACATACACAGGTAAGCTGGAAAGTATTCCAGGAAAAAAAAAAATACCAAACAAACACAATGTATTTGAATTATTGAAAGATTTAGCTGGAATTGAATCCTCTACTGGAAGTAGAAACAATTTACTCCTACTCTATGTTGGACAACATTCCCGTTATATAGTGACTTGCCGTACAGGTTAATGAAAGTAAAAACACTGAATCAAATGAAAATTAACATCAGTTATACTCCCTACTGAAAAACAAAACCCAGACAGAGTGCTCTCAGAAAAATACAAAAATTTGTCTTTTGAAACTCCTGAAGCAATGATTCTGCCTGAGGCTTGTGTGGTGGGATTACAGATCTGAAATTCAGGCAATTCCCTTTGTAGTTGTTAGTTACTTCTCTCCCACTAAGGTTAGAAAACCAGTGAAAAATCTCTCAATTTTTCTACATTTCCTTTTTCCTTTTTTTTTTTTTTTTTGCTTGTATTGCTAGATATATCTACATACATTTTTATATTATTATTATTAATTTCTTATGATTTTCAAATTAATTGTGATACGTTCAGTAAGAAAAAGACAAATGAAAACTTGATCCATCTAAGAGTTTAAATTTTTTCACCAGTACCTATAGGTGCCTTCAGTACACATGAAAATTTGTCTGCTGTATTTCCACATCAATTACCACAGCATGTCTATGTGCTGCACTGGATTGTAAATTGTGCTATTCAAGGAGAAATACAGATTCATCCAGAGAACATCAAGACATTGTACTTGCTGCTTATCTCAGTTGTTCCAGTGCTACCAGCAAAACAGGAGAAAGGAAAGTGTCCTTTCAATAAAAGCAGCCTGCCAGCCAAGTACTGCCAAAAGTACTATTTCAGACACATTTGATTTTTCAGTGGATTATGTTGAGGGTGACAAAACTACAGCCTTTGGTTCAGATTTGGGTAGGGATCTTTGCTTTAGTTAATCAAACTGCTAAGGTTATCTTTCATATGCAATTGTTTTCCTCAGAGACCCAAGGGGAAAAAAATTACCCACTAGGGCATTTTTCTGCAACTTTTAAAGTTAAAAAATCCATTCTTTTGCAGTCGTTTAACATCCAATTTAAATATTGTCATTTCCCATTCTTAAGACTTTCCCCTCACCTTTAACCCTGTTTCATAATGCATAATTAAATTTATTGTGGAGTTTAACTAGAATTTATTTTCATCTTCATGCAGAAATATTTTCTCTAAGAAGCAGTGCTTAAATGCCCTCCTGTGGAGTCTTAATATTTCTGAGAGAACTCTTCATTTTCTCACTTCGCAGGAAAACTTAGACTGTGGCCTGTTATCTCATACAAGTATAGGCTCTTTCTGGCCATGTAAATAAAACTTTTCCTGTCTTGAAAATAGCAGCTGGAAAATCTCCACTGGTCTCATGAATTTATGGCATTTCTCTGTCATGGTGAAACATGCCAGGAAATGTAAAGGTGGATATGTGATAAAGCATGTCTTTCTCTTACATATGTTCTTGTATCCTTCCTAAGCAGCCAAGTGCTCCAAGTGCTGGCATTCTGGCTGGTGGCTTTGTCATCCTTTTTAATTGGAACCAGTTCTCTCTTACACTCAAAAGTGATTCCCTGATGTTGTCCACCAAAAACTTTTGAATTTAATTTAGGACTTCCTGTTATGTGAGGTTTCAGCAAGATAAGCACTACCTTAAATGATCCATCGTGAGCAGTACCAAACTGAGAAGACCTAATATCTCTGAAATTACAAATCAGCCGGAATTGTCTTTGAGTTTACGTGATGGTGAGTGGTAGGCAGTGTGAACAGCACTTGAGTGTGTGTAGTTGGAATTATTTAAGTTCTAAAAATATTTTCTTTGTTTGTGATAGTACTTAAACTGAGATGATCATTCTAGACACTTTTTTCCTACCCCTTTGCATTTATACAGCAGGAAACATTTTGGCCTAGATATTTGGGACAAATTAGTCTCCATAGAACTGTAAGATTCTGTGAGTGCTCTTTCTACATAAAGCGCTGGTTTGCTTTTTTTTTATAGCATCTCAAAACCCACAGGGAATTGGTAACATTAATGATTTATAAGTTCTCAGTGTTTCTACAGTACACGACCTTTACTGAGGTTTGTTATGTGGTCATAAAATTCTCTTTCAGTTCAAACTTTGAATACATGTGTATGTATCCATGGAATAAATGCTTGTAAAGTGACACAGTTTTAGCACAGAAACATATTGACTCATAGGTTATATATTAATCTTCTCTATTGCATCCCAATCACTGTCTAGTTTTGTTCCATTTCCTTTCTGAAAACAAATCCTACCCATGAAAGCTACTTATCTCACAGAGCAGGAAAAAGTACAGATCACACACAATTTAACCATTTTCCTATTGGACAAGTCTTTTTATGCCTGACTGAAGCAATAGTATGCCTGCAAATAGTGCAAGAGAAAAAAGTAACAGTAGAATCAATTTCAGTTTTGGCAAACTAGAAGAACAATGTCCCATACAGCTTATGCCACATGAACATCAGTAACCCAAGATAAAAAGGAAAAATGTGGACTTATTCCCATTAGAATATACCAAGGAGAGATCATTTGAATCACAAGCAATGGCTCTTCATGCAGTTTGAGACCCTTTTTTAAAATCCTTTTCCAGCTTTGCAAAGATCAAGTAGAGCCTGGGAGCTTTGTTCAAAAGAGTGAGATTTATGACATTTTTGTCTAGTACGTGGTAGTGTATGAAAGTATTATAGATTACACTGTCACTCAGTGTGTATTTTCATTATGAATGCAATTTACATTGCTGGTGACTTTTCCTTAAGGCCATGAAGGCAGTATGCTCTGAGTATCTGTTTTGATAGGAAATGCTTTTCAACCTGTTCATCTTTACAGTTTACCTGCCTGTAGTTACTTTCGCTGTGCCTCCTCTACTGCATTTGAAAAGGAGAGTCACACCTGTTTCACACATATGTGAATGTAGATACAAAGAATAACACAACTCCACAATTTACATCTTCACCCTTCCCAGACTCATCATGAACTGTAAATCTGAGAGCAAATTTTTAAGATAGGAGTTGACCTGCCTATTGCAGAATAATTTTAATACTCATACACATTCAATTTTACCGAAATATATACATTGGCATAAACTACAGAAGAGAGTTCATTCAAATATCAATGAACTAATAAATTTTACTCCTTTTACATATTTGCTGAAATAATGAAAACATATGGCAATTGATGCCCATGTTCAATTCTCCAGCTGATCATAAAAGAAAAAAATGGTGAAGTTCCATAGAGGAGGTGTGAGTTTTATGTTTCTGAAATACAGAATTCAAATGCAATTAAGGGCTAATTTTATTCAAATTCTCCTCATCATTATGATTATACTGCAGTTAATTTTATCTTCTTTAATGCAAAAAAAAGAAGTATCTGAAGCAGCTCATGTAAAGTATTGTCTCTAGATTCCTAGGGAATCTAAGCAAGTATCGTTAGTCTGATGGATGACATACAGTAGCAGTTCATATTAAACCCAAATCCTCTTGAAGTTATGCTTTAATTATAATTTCAAACATTTTACTGTCTCTGTGATTGCAATGCATATTACTATCTTACCTGTAGCAAAATAAGAAAAGGAATTGTCTAGTACACAAACAAAATCTAAGAATTAAATGATGAGAGAATTCCCACAGTGTATAGAAAAGTGATGAGAAGGAGATGTCAGTAAAGCCATAAGGAATTAGGAGAACCTGTGACTAAACTGGGGATTGAGAAGTTGCTGGAATCCTATCTATTACACGTACAAATTTGCAGCCACCTTTAAATTTCACCCCATTAGCCTGAGTTTTCTTAGAAATTAGGTATAACAGGGAGGGAATTATCTATATTTATATTTTTAGGTTGAACTCTTTCTCAATTTAATACTTTTGGCCTGTGCATTCCTGCAGCACTGACTGACATTTAAAGAGCAGAAGGAACAGAAAAAGCCAGAGAATGATTGAAGGTGAGATAGAGTGAGGTCAGTGTCATTCATCCCTATGTGTAAGTTATGTAAATTCAGTCTCATTTAGACACAGATAAGTGATTGGCAGCAGGATGGGGGACAGCCATTTATAGCCTCACAGCACCCAATATCTGACACACAACTCAGAGTGTCTCAGTAAGACTTAAAATGTTCACTCACCAAGATGGAACTACTAATAAGAAGAAGTTGGAGACCTTTAGTACTCGTTAACTTGCACCACTGATCTCCATGCTAGGGAGCCAAGCTAACTCTAATTATGTCTAAATACAAGCATTTACAATGGTTGAACCTTTTCTGTCCAATGATAGAATAAAAAGGAAGGTCAGGGGTGTATTCCACAATCACAGCTGCTATTCATAATGATTCCTCATCCCACAGACTACTCTCCCCATACTTTTACTGTAGGACTGAATTTTGACAGCTTCAGTTCAAAACCTTCCCATAATCAAGTCCTATTACATGGGTATGTATATTATTATACACATGCTTTCCAGAATTTTTGAAAGAATATTACCTGATCATTCTCTCTGTCAGTGAAGCAGGTCATTCCAGATTTTCATGTTGAACTATGATGCAGTTCCCAAAGGAAACTATTGACACAGGGTTGCAAAGTTGTGCATTTTTGTCAAGTGATTAGAAGTCTGAACTGTTAAAAGGAAATACAGTAATAGTTTAAGATAAGTGGAATACATATATTAAAAATTAACCTCCTATTTGTTTTCTCTGATCTATTTTTTAACAGTTTATTCTGACCTATGTCTTCTATGGAAAACTTGCAAATGTGGGAGAGAAAGGGCTAAAAAACTGTAAAAGATATATGAAGTAATGCTTACTCACTCCTTTTTCTAATGATAATGCTATGGATAACTTCCACTGTTAAATTTCTGAGTTTGGATATGCTGGGTTCCAAATTAATGCTGCAACCTGTGAAGTGCCATAAATTCGATATTTACAGAGCAGGTTTCAGAGGACAGGTTGCATTTCCCCTTCTTTCTTCCTCTTTTCTGTGCTTAAAAGGTACCTTTTATGAGGTGCCATTTTGGTTCTTCAAAGCAAACAAAGAAACTTGAAAAGGCTGATAATTTTAGTCAAGGCTTTATTTTTGAATGAGCTCAGATAGAATTAAAATGAGACAAGGGGGAAATCCTTTACCTTACAGAAATAGTATCTTTTTATCATTAAAGAAATTAAGAGCAGTTCTATCCATTTCTGTTATAAGTTTACAGTAATCTGTCCTTCAAAGATACTAGCTAAACTTGCAGAATCATGAAGCTTTCAACTTTACAATATTAAGCAGCAAATGCTAACATTTTTATATGCCTGCGTTTCAACTCTCATTTGTGAAGAACCATCTCCACATCTGAGTTGGTCTAATTCAGAGGAGCAATGTTTTTCATGAGAACAACTTTCAAAGAAACAGTTATGAAAAGAGAGCCAGTAGTCATTTATGGTTACAAAAGTTTCTTTTCAGCCTGTTCTTTAGCTAATCAATTTCCAGCATGCCCACTGTATCTATATTTGGTTATTTATCCTTAGTTTCATGAACTCCTGCTGATGGAAAACTTTTACCTTGTCACTCCATATAGATCTGCTTCTGAAAATTGAGGGACTAAATCAGTGTAAATAAATTATTACACACAGAACAGAGTTCATGTATCTGTGTTCAAGTAACTTCCATTATAATTTCTTTTAGATTAGCTATGACAAGATTAAATTTAAAATAATTTGTTGTTATGAACTGTTCTTGTGTCTTTGTATTTCAGATTGAGACAGAAGTAAATTTCATCCACAGTTGGCAGGATATCTTCTACAAAAGTTAAGATGTTCACAAAAATGTAGAAAAGGGATCCTTCCAGGAAATACTTTAATTTCCCATCCCAAAAGAAGAGCAAATTCTCCCAAATTCTTGCCATGTAAACTCTGAAAATATAAGTCATTTGAAACAGAACATGTTGGTTCTTGCCAATAGGAGGACATCAATGTGACTTTGACTTTCAACATTTTACAAAAGAGCCTTTTTCATCACTGATTAACTATATTTCATAAATGAAATTTTGAATTAAATACCTGTTTAAAATGTCCAAATCAGAGTAAAACTTTCAAACCAATCAGCGCTTGGTATAGTTACATTTCATTAACAGTTTCAAGAAACTTTCAATTTGCTTCAAAATTTTCAAAAGCTTCAGTGTTTTCAAAAAATGACAAGGCCTTGCTAGAAAACTAAACTAAATTTAGAATTTCCTTCATGGGAGAGGCTCTACTTCTTTCCTTTCTATAAATGCAAAATTATTCCCTATGCTGAGATAGAGATTTTGGAGATTTCACTTCTGTAAAATAAAAGTAAACGTTAAGAAGAATGCTCAGTCCTGCTTAAATCATAATGTGATTAACCAACATTTTATCCCTCCTTATCCTGAAGTTGTCTCTCTATATCATCATGTAGAGAGAGCTTTTCCTTACTCTCTGTGCACACACTGTATTTCAGGTGGCTAATCTAATTGTTCTCCATAATATCATTAGGCAATTTTGGGATCCCATAAGGACAGCCAGTCATTAAATAAAAGTGTTATTATCATACAGTTTGTTGCAGCTATCCCAGCTCAGAAAATCTGAAGTAATATAGGGCAAGACACAGGCAAATAAAATTAAGATGCTTAAAGAAATAGGCAATTTTTTGAGAAAATAGCAAAACAGCATCTGAAAGTGTAAATTCAAGATGTGTGTTATTGTTATCAGTTCAATAACAATTTCCCATGGCAACACAAAAGAAAAGGTGTTTTATTGATTTTTTGCTTAAATCCATGAACTGTTGGAATATCTAAATAACAAAAATATGTAGGCTTTCATTATTGTAGTTTTTTATATTTTGTCACTTAACTGATAAATTTATTTCACATTGTAATGAAAATATTGTCTGAAATGGGGATGAGGAATAAGAAAACCCAGTCACCTCAGACTCTCCTCACACTTCACATGCTTCAGTCTTCGCATGCTTGTTGAATATTTCATACTTTGTTAACCAGGAAAAGGTCAGAGATCACGGGCTGACTGTTTTGATGAGTCAAGATCTGTAAGTCAGGGCTTTCTTTCTCTTGGGTTTTACAGGACAATCCTGCTAATAGGTAACTAGTACTAATGCAGTAGCTCAACCAACACCTGGACGATGCCTTTCCACATGTGGCTCTCTTAAGCTGCTACTAACCACACAGACAAGTAGCTGGCAGACCAGAGTGGTTTGTTTGTGTCTGCCTGGCTAGCAAACATCTATAGTGTTCTGAGGAAGGGAATATAAATGGCAAAAAAATTGCCTCAGTTCCTTCCCAATCTTCAGTGGCATAGAAGCTGTGGCCATCCTAACACACCGGAGACCCAAGGACATACATCAGGAGCTGCATTGCCTATCTCCATCAATCCTCCTGGAATCACTCAAAAAAAAAAAACTTGTCAAAATCCCAGAAATCCCTAGGTAATTACTAGCCTAAGTAATTAAGTACTCTCCATTCACAACCAAAAACACAGGAGCAAAACCCCAAACAAAGAAAGATCCTTAACCAATAAGAAATTGCATATAAGTGACTTACCAGGACAAAACAAGATAGTGTTCTACCTCCAAAAATAAATTTGATGTTAAAAGAAAATGTGACATGTAAGACTCAAACTCAATTTATATCAGCCTTATTCTATGCAGTACCATGCATGAAAATAAGGAAGTTATTCCATGATTTTCCACACAATTTATTTTCCTTTGTGAGTTTAGTGTGTAAGAACCAAAATTATTCTTGAATAATATTCAAATGTTTCTAAAGTGCACCTGCAAATTTTATTTTTCTGGGCTCCATGGATTCTGAATTCTGCAGACTGTATAAAATATACATTGTAGGGAGAATTATTAGCTTTGACCTTTTCCCTGAGTTCTTTGGGGAAGTGGTGGGTTGTACTATAGGTTTCTCTCTCTACCTTGTTACTAGTCCCCTCTTACCTAGTTGTACTCACCCTTGAAGAAACTTAGGAAAGTAAACATCATCACTTATCACAAAAAGCAAGCCAGGGGCCCTCCACGTCTCCTCCCTCTTATTTACACATGAAGAGTCAGTAGTTCATAGTGACTGAGCTATGATCAAGGAATTAAATTCATTAGTAAAACAAGAAACATTCCAGACGTGCATGGCACAGCTTGAAGTATTCAGCTGAGGAACTAATTAAAGACAGATAGCTGAGTGGGTAATGAATAAACAGACATTATTGTGGGTAGAAATAGAATGGTAGAATACACAAATATGTGTATTCCCTGTTATATTTGATGGGAAAGTAAATTATCACATATACTGAAGCAACTTGAACAGTAAGAGCTCTCCTGAAGCTTTTAAGTGCAGACTATCCTTAAAGGTGGGAAGCAGGCAGCAGAATCAGCAAATGGGACCCCCTGAAATGGTGCTTTTACAGCTCCCAGCCTTCCATCACAAGGGTCTGTGCTGCCTGCAGCTCCCACAGGTGAAAGCAAGCCAACATTTTCCTGGTCCATTGTACATTCCCTGAACAGGAGTAGGGACCTGTTTGACCCTCTGAACAAGAGGCTTTGAATGGTTTTCTCTTTCTGCACCCCCTTCCCTTACCCATCACTTCTGTGCCTCCAGCCAAGTGATCCTTCTGTGGACACTCACCAGTGCAGCACTGCTGGTACTTCACAGACTGGTGCCAGGGAGTGCCCGGATAAGGTAACCAAGAAGGTGATAGGAAATATCTGCCCATCATCATCAAGTAGCACTGCAGACATTTAACTTCACCATTTGAAGAGGATCAGATTGTTGCTGCAAGGGGCAGATGCAAATGGCAGGGCTGCCTGTAGCTGTTAAAAGGCTTAATGTTGTCTTTTTTTATCAGATTTTTAGACTGCGATATGTTGTACACCAGCCATTTCCAGAGGCTGCTTCTTTGCACAGCAGTCTGTAAATGAGCAGAGAAAACACTTTTCATGACATGAAGGAAGCCAAAAGACATATGAGCTTTGAAAACACAGATAGAGAAGAGCTCCTAGGGGAGCTCAAATAGCTGTTTACTAGATGAAAAACAATATTAAGCTGAAGTTAAGTTTTCCAATGCTTATCACCAAACTGGAAGTTGAATGCACAGTTTTGAATGCATCAGTGTGATAATAAATCCTACCATCCTAGCCATTGGTGGTATAGATTGCTAAACATTTCTATGATATCCAATCTTGTAGCAGAAGATGGTGTAGCTCATATAGGAAATACAGCTTGTATATTCTTGATTTTCACAAATAAGGTCAGGGAGGAGAAAAGTCAGTTATAAAGTTTAGCCTACCTGAGTCTGTATTTTTGTACTCACAGGTACTCATACGTTTAATTTTCCTTGGAGTGTTAAGGTCCTTTTGAAATTTATAAGGGGCAGGGAGATCTTGTCAGTAGGAGTTCAGACAGCTGGCTACACTAATAACAAACTTCTTGGCTTAGAGGTACCACTGAATCCCCTGTAGCTACTGTCCTTGAAGCTGCTGGAAGCCTTCTGCAGTGAACTTCACAATCTCCATGGCTGCAGGCAACTATAAAAAAAACAAGATATTCTGTTATTCTGTTTGTTGCTTGGATCTACTCCAGTCCTTTTACCCAAGGCATTTATCTCACACTATCTAGGATCATGAGGTGGTAGCCTAGGATTTTTTGGGAGGAAATCCATCACATTTCCAGAAAGGGTGATAAAAATAACTTGACTATTGATCACGTGTGCTCCAGCTTGCTTGTGTGTTCCAGGTTAGCTTGTTTCATATAATAGTATTGAATGGCAGATGGAAACAAAATCCTGATTTTTTTTTTCTCTGCTGCCTGTAAATAAGCACTGTCTTACTCCTTTTACCTTTGCATTTATGAGAGACAGGCATATGTAGTCCAATTATTCAGCATTAAGCTTATCTGGAGAAGTTTACATTGAAGTTATTTCAAACCCCCTTAGACTGATTAAGACTACTGGATGTAAATTCAGACTTGATATTGTAATATATATTGGTTGAGGTGTTTTTGTGACCTTAACCACATTATACTGCTTCCTGCAGCCACATCTATGATTTATATAAAAGATACACTTGAGATAAAAAAAGTTCTTGCAAAAAGAACCTGGTATTTCCATGCAGCTTTTATAGTGTTTTTCAAAAACAGTTAAATGCATTTTGCCTTGCTCGTGTTTATAGGAATGTATGTCTCCTCCCGTTCCAAAAATTGTTTAAAGAAATCCTTTGCCACAAGGCTATTTGAGTCAAATCAAATGGACACGGTAGCATCAAGCTGCTGCCAGCTGTAGCACCTGATGAGTTAGTAATTTCTGGAGCACTGCTTTGCAATTTTTTTTAAGTAATTAAAATGATATACATCCAGGAAACAATGTAGTTGTCATTAAAAAGTCAACATTTCTGGACAGTTGACTGAGCCAGATTTTTGCATGTGCAATGCTAAAGGGCTAACATACTCACCTCAGGCTCAGCTGAATCCCTGTTGTCAGGGCCCACAGTCAAAACATTTACCATCCAAAATGCTCATGTCTTTATAGCTTTGAAATAGAGAGTGCAAGAAAAAAGACACTGTACAAGCACAACATGGAAGAATCCTAGTCCGTACAGGAAGGATATGCTCTTTTAAAATCTGACATATATCTTTTATATTTTTATCTGTGTTGATTTTTTTTATCCCCCAAAGTAACTTCTTTGGCTGCTTGGAGTTGTTTTTGGGGGGTTTTGTTGTTGTTGCTCTTGTTCTTGTTTTGTTTTGTTTGTTTGTTGGGGGTTTATATTTTCTATATTCTGAATACATTTTCCTATCTCCTTCTCCAAGAGTTAATATCTCCCAGAGATACTAATACACTGCTGGAAGCAGAGTGAGGGCACAAAGAGAACAGCTTCATGTGGTTCAAAGGAACATTCACATCAGTGTGCCAGAGCTTGTCTGGCTCTCTGCCATGCCCAGAAGGTGAGGAGTTGCCTTTAGAGCTCTCCTGTTTTCAGCAGGAAAGACAAAGTCTCGCCATACCATTTCCACATCAAATTGACTTTCAGTTCAGCAAGCATCAGAGACGATCTGTCTGGAGACAGCTCTATCAGCCCTGCAGTGCACAAAACTTTGGGAATCAAGATTCCTTTCTTCAATTGCTGATGCTCAACATCATGTCTTAAATCCAAATTTCATCTAAAAGTTGTCAGAATTCAAATTTTGAGTGAAAATTAAAATCATTCATTGTCATGATTCTACTTTGCTTTTGTTTGGGATTGAGGAATACATTAAAAATTAGAAGAATGTAAATTTTCAGGTTTTATTTTAATGGCGAAAAATGCTAAAAGCAGTGCTCTTTCTACTCTGAAAGTGTTTCTAGGGTAGTATATGAACTTCATTATACATTGTGCCAAGTGTAGATTAACAAGTGTCTTTATTTTTTTCCCCACACAAATGCTTCCTGAAACATACCAGAGTTTCAAGTTCAGTATGAATTGTAAGAAAAAAAATGTACAGCATATTCACCATAATGCATCCCAGGAGATTTCTAGACTGTTAGCAGTATAGTAGCAGTATTTTTTATATTTTTTAGTTGTACTTTTGATCCCAAGGTACTCTGAAGCTATTTTTTTAAACACAAACAAGTTTACTTGCTGCTTACAGTGCTATAGGATACAGTGTTCAGCAGCATGTGAAAAACTTTAAACCCAATGAGTTTCATGAAGTTACTAGGGAAATTTAGGAAGGTAGGTTGCAGTTGCCCAAATTTTAGCTTTACAACAGGCAAACACTTCTGTTTCTGAAAATATATTTTAATTTTCAGTACACTTAGCAAAGGTAACTGCAAAAACATTCCTTCACAAAATAATATATACAAAATAATTTTGTACGGGAAGTCCTTGTCACAGGACCCTACAAATTTTATATCATTCATAAAGGGACTGACACATTCAAGGAGGAAAATAATATTCAGATTTATTAAATATTTAATACATTTCTGTATCACAGAGTGTTTGAGGTACAGACTTGTGAGTGTTCAGAAAACATTGACAGGAGATATTCATATCTGCTTCTCCTGGCATTGTACTCTTCCCAAGACATTCAGAATTATCTTGGGCAGAAGAAAGCTGGATGGACCTTCAATGTGACATTATCTTCTAACTTTTACAGCTAAATTCTTACAGGAGAGGTCAGCCCAGACCAAGTATCTCAAAGGTAATGATATTGGAACCAGTACAGCTGAGCAATTAATGGCCATTTTCAATATTAAGCAAATGCTTAAATGCCATAATCTAAAATAGAATAGCATGACTTAGCGAATTGATAGTAATAATATTATTCTAATTATTTTTTCTGTAAAGTAACAGCACCATATAAATAATAAAAATATAGTCCTTGTCATGTGCCAATGTGCCAATAACTTTTCTTTGTCTCATTTAATTATATTCTTAATAGATGTGAAAGTAAAATACTTGCAAAGGGAGAATATTTTTTATATAGCTTCAAAGGAAATTATATATTCATATTCATTATTTGTTATTTATTTTATTAATATTCATATTATTTCTGTGACATGAGCTAACTCATTATGTTCACCAATATTTTAATTTGGAAAAAGAAAATAAATCAATCTCTCAGTTTTTAGTGGCCCATCAGAAACAGAGAAATAGTTTAAATTACCAATTTAATTTGTACTCTCACTATTAATATTTGATCAAAATTAAGTACCAGGTTACCTTTCCCTACTGTTCCTGCTGACAAAGCTAACTTTCTTTTTCAGTTCAAACTCAGTGACAGGCAGCTGCATTACTCCCAGACAAAAGAAAGCCCACCTTTTATTAAATATTCATTTCAACTAGTAGAAACAGATAACATTCAAGGAGATCAATGTATTTGAAATTTTGCTTATGCTTAATGCACCAATAAGGAAATAGCATAACTGAGAAGGGAACTTTGTGGATACACAGACACCATTAATTGTTCTGATGTTCCAACTGGGAGTTTGAGGATTTTGTCTTCTTCTAAGGGTGAGACAAGGGTCATTACTAAATGGCCAGTGAAATCTGTTGGTTGAGTCAGATAATGACCAGAAATTCCATGGTCCTAGAAAGAGTTTTTTATAATGCTAAGAATAATTCTTGGAATTCAACTTTATGAATTACTAATGCTCCTAAGCATTTGAATGTTGACCTTCCTTGGGAAAGTGTGGCAGTGCTACAATCATTGCATTCTAAGTAAAACAAATAGATGCCTTGGTCAGCTATGATGTGCTGCACAAAATATTATATTATGATACAGGATGTAACTCCCTCAGTAGCCTCATCACTGCAGATGTGGTGTGAAAGCAAGGCCAGGTCTAGGAAGATGTGCTATAAGTACATCTATTTTTCTCTGAAGACAATGTATGCACACACACTTAGATTTCGATATTCAGTGGGTTAAGTTGGTTCCTGTGTCACAGCATGTGGTATCATGATATAACCCACTGCAGACTGAGCCTGCAATTGAAGGAGAGGCTGTTTCCTTGGATCCTGCAGGGTTTTGAAGAGGAAGTTTGTATATTCAGGACAGCCATTTCAAAGGGAGAACTCTGAAGTGCACCAATACATGTCATCATATAGTTGTAGTTAAGTTTCTGTATTATTTTATGTTTCTTTCTTTTTTACTAAGATGGTGTGGAAGTTTCTTTCCTCTTTTCTTTCTGTCTTCAAGACCTCACTGCTAAAATAGCCCAGACATGACCATGCAATAGAGGAGAAGTGGTTGGCCACTGACACTGTAGAACACATGTCCTGATTCCAAAAACTGAGTGGATAATGGAGGCAGTGTAAGAATGATAACTGAATGAATACTCTTTTTCACAAAATAGAAATTCAGTGTTTTCCTGGGTGAGTGCTGATGGCTGATGATTTAGAGATTCTGGGATCTTTTTAAGGATATGCTCTGGTGAAGTACAAGGGACTTCTCTTCACAGTATTCAACTACTTCTTATATATTTTGCCCCCAGAATTCCTCACCAAAGCCTTTGGATTAAGTAGTGAATTAGCACTGGAATCGGTTGAATCAAAACCTCCTAGGTATTGAGCTTTGGGCAATTAGCACTCTGTTTTCCTCATGTTAATAATAAATTAGGCATAATCAGATAATGAAATTTAAAATTGGAACTTGGAATACAATTTTAATATATCAAAATACAGATTGTGAACCTTGATGTTACTAAAGCTGCTAACATGTTTAAATGTTATTTCTTTTGCACATATGCTCAACTACTACCATCAGCAATAAACAATTTGATATTCTTGTCATCATTATTTCAAACCATATATGGAAAAGAATGACCACAAACTAATTTCAATTTTAATTTGTGAAAGTTTATCATTCCCATTATGAAAGAAAATAGCAGCACCTTCCTCATCAAAGGCACTGGGAAAAAAAAACAGTTTGGAAAATTAAAGTAAGATGTTTATGTGAGTTTGTGAACATCAAGTATGATTTTGAACCCAATTAACATATTGCAGACAACTTCATAGGTAGGTAGTGATATATTTGTTGTAGGCTCAGACATGCAGAGAATAAACAGATCAGTTTGGGCCACCTGGAGAAAGCATTTCTTCAAATATCCTCACTGCTCACTTACCCACCAGGGTATAGTTTGCTTATAATTTTGAGAGACAGAACTGAAAGTCCATGGAAACCTTGCTCATTTTCAGATATGAGGAGAGTATATGAAGACTCTCCAGTGGGGAGTTCAAAATAAAAGCCACTATATCAAAAGAAAGTGTTTGGAGCTTCTACATAATACTGAAAACAAAATTAGGAAATGGTATTCCCTAAGGAAAGTGAAAGAAAGTGAGTTCAGGTCCTGTACACTTGAAAAAAAGTGCTGGTAAGACACTGAACATTTCTGTCCATCCAGCTCAGTGCTATCAGCAATATTTTGAGGCTGTGTTCAACCCATCTTTTCATCCCTTATTTTTCCCCTGGAGAAGAATTCTGATATCAGAATCACAAACACATTTGAAAGTATTTGTATAGTGGGCTTATTTTGGGTAATAATGTTTTGCATCTTTCTTCATGATTTCCAGAGTCAAGAATTTCCCATTAATACCAATTAGACACAAAAGTCAAAGACTACTTAAACAAAACCTTAGAAATATACCACTGATATATTCTTGCAGTGTATTTTTGTGCAAAAAATTGATCACTTATTAT